>NC_043000.1:41746806-41751806 GCF_006345805.1 Octopus sinensis
CTATATTATTTATATTAGATACATACATACATACATACATACATATTGAAACTCGACTGTAAGATAGAAAGCGCCGATTGACCTGTCCTTGTTTTTTCCTGTCCTTTTTGTATTGTCTAACTGTCCGGATGTTTTGTTGTCGCCTGCTACATTATTTTTCATTTTTGTTTTGTTTTCTTTTTTATATATACATATAGCGGATTACGTACACTTTTGGTCCCTTATATGTAAGTACATATATATCTAAATTCTGTACGACTCTCTTATTCTTTGTTTCAGCCCCTTCACACTTACTTCGTTCTTCCCACTTTTCTTTTTCTCACTCCCCCTCTCTCACATTTCTTGTCCTTCCCTTCATTCTGACGTTCCATTCTCTTTTACTTCACTCTGTCCCTTTTCTTTTTTCTTTCTTTCTCGTCCCTCCCTAATTCTTCTATCTCTATGCACTTACCTCTCTCCTTTCCTTCCATGCGACCGGTGTTCCGCCAAGATTTACCTTTCTTTCTTGGTTCGACTGCCGTCCATGTAACATCTATATTCCTTCCCATGGCTTTCACCTCTTATGTCCCTTCCGTAAGGCTTCACTTCCACACATGCCAGCTTAATTCAATTCCTCCTTAGACGAAAACCACCTATTGTTAATGCCCTGTTGTTTGTATTTGTATTTGTGTACCATTTTCCGGGTTTTTTCATCCTTGTTTTCGTATACATTCGCTTGCTTTCTTCCAAGGATTATATTGCTCTTAGCTTAGATTTTCTTGGGGCCGACCAAATTGCAGCAATCTCGAGTGTAACCGGCCGAAACTGCTGAGAAAATCTGGAACTCGACTGAAGATAGAAACTCCGAATGACCTGTCCTTGTTTTTTTCCTGTCCTTTTTTTATCTCCTGTCTGGATGTTTTGTTGTCGCCTGTTAATTCTTGTTCCATTTTTTGTTTTCTCATTCTCCCTCCTCCCTTATTCCACTTCCGTTCTTTCCCTCTCCATCCGCCCCCCCCCCTTTCTACGTTTCTCTATCTCTCTCACCTCCAGCCCCCTCGATCTGTCTCTTTCTTCTCCTCCCTCGTCCACCTTCTCTCCCTTTTCATCTGTCCCTTTCTCCTGTCTTTTGTTCTCACGTGACAGCTAGCCGCTGTTGAGCGCTCTTTTCGTTTTCAGCAGCCTCAGAAGCAACACGGATTTGTTCGTCTCCCCGTGCCTTTAGGCACAACTTCACAAGCCAGCCCCTACTCAAATCGTCCTGTCGAAAGACCCTTGTCCTACGTCTTGGTTTTGTTTTGTTGTTTATTTTTTATTTTTACCGTTATTGTTTTTACGTTTTTGTATTCTTATTGGTGTCACGTATTCTGTATTTTTGTTTGTGTACTTCGATCGTTTTCCGTCCTTTCGTTGTATACATTCGAAGCTTTCTTCCAGGGGATCTAATGCGCTTGGCTTAGATTTCCCTTGGCTGGCTGGCCATATCGGAGCAATCTCAAGATTAATCAGCCGAAATTGCTAAGATGATCTGGTTCTTGACTGATGACTGAGGGCTTCGAATGTCCCGTCCTGTGGTTCTTGTGTCGTCTCTGTGGTGTTTCATGTTCTTGTCCATGTCTGTATTTAATTTTACTGTTTACCTATATAATCGGCGGCTACGTATCCACAATTGTCCTTATACGATAAGTATATTTTTTTCTCAAGCTTTGATACGACTCTTAATCTGTCTCTTTTTCTCTCTCTCTCTCCCTCCTCCCTTATTCCACTTCCGTTCTTTCCCTCTCCATCCGTCCCCCCCCCTTTCTACGTTTCTCTATCTCTCTCACCTCCAGCCCCCTCGATCTGTCTCTTTCTTCTCCTCCCTCGTCCACCTTCTCTCCCTTTTCATCTGTCCCTTTCTCCTGTCTTTTGTTCTCACGTGACAGCTAGCCGCTGTTGAGCGCTCTTTTCGTTTTCAGCAGCCTCAGAAGCAACACGGATTTGTTCGTCTCCCCGTGGCCTTTAGGCACAACTTCACAAGCCAGCCCCTACTCAAATCGTCCTGTCGAAAGACCCTTGTCCTACGTCTTGGTTTTGTTTTGTTGTTTATTTTTTATTTTTACCGTTATTGTTTTTACGTTTTTGTATTCTTATTGGTGTCACGTATTCTGTATTTTTGTTTGTGTACTTCGATCGTTTTCCGTCCTTTCGTTGTATACATTCGAAGCTTTCTTCCAGGGGATCTAATGCGCTTGGCTTAGATTTCCCTTGGCTGGCTGGCCATATCGGAGCAATCTCAAGATTAATCAGCCGAAATTGCTAAGATGATCTGGTTCTTGACTGATGACTGAGGGCTTCGAATGTCCCGTCCTGTGGTTCTTGTGTCGTCTCTGTGGTGTTTCATGTTCTTGTCCATGTCTGTATTTAATTTTACTGTTTACCTATATATATATATATATATATGTTAATAAAATAGAATATATGCATATATATAAACATATATGTACGTACCTACCTCTACATGTACATATACACGCATATATGTGTACAGGACACCAAAAAGACGTCGAACACATAGAGAGACGAAACACATAGACACAAACCAAGGAACAAGACAAGCAAAAAAAAGGGAGAGATACAGGACAATAAGCACAACGAAAAATCCCCTTCATCAGTCGCTAAGATTTCATCTACTAAACGTTTCGAAGGATAAAAGCGAGACGTATACTTCGAAGAAAAATTCCTTCCCGCGAAAAGCAAATCAATTAAAATTCTGAGATCTTTTCGCAGAGGGGTAAAAAAAAAAAAAAAGCAAGACGGTAACGACAGTACAAACATATAAACAGTAAAAAATATATATATAAACAGTGGAAAAATAAATATATAACAGTGAGAGACAAGACAAGGAGAACAAGATAAGAAGGGCTGTTAACGCCAGACGAAAAAAGTATTGTAAACGCTGGATTATCGTGGAAGACAGAGAGGGAAAATTTGTCGACCAGAAGCCTTACAAGGCGGGCGGGAAAGGACAGGATAGCAGTTACGACGGAAGTATCGTCGCAGATGGATGACGGGAATGGGGGAGGAGGAGAAAGAGGAAGAGAGAGCAGAAGGGGAATGGTGCGAGGAGACCATGAAGAATGGTGAAAGGGAGAGAGAGAATGAAGAATGAGAGAGAGAGGAAGAGACAAGTTAAGTGAGGGAAAAAAAGACGAAAAAGGGAATGGGAGAGAAAGAAAGAAAGATGCAGAGTCGCGTGAGAGTTAATATCAAGGCTAACTTGATAAACAGAACAATCTTACTTAGTAGGGTGCGTGCGTTTAGTCGTATAATATGTTAATAAAATAGAATATATGCATATATATAAACATATATGTACGTACCTACCTCTACATGTACATATACACGCATATATGTGTACAGGACACCAAAAAGACGTCGAACACATAGAGAGACGAAACACATAGACACAAACCAAGGAACAAGACAAGCAAAAAAAAGGGAGAGATACAGGACAATAAGCACAACGAAAAATCCCCTTCATCAGTCGCTAAGATTTCATCTACTAAACGTTTCGAAGGATAAAAGCGAGACGTATACTTCGAAGAAAAATTCCTTCCCGCGAAAAGCAAATCAATTAAAATTCTGAGATCTTTTCGCAGAGGGGTAAAAAAAAAAAAAAAGCAAGACGGTAACGACAGTACAAACATATAAACAGTAAAAAATATATATATAAACAGTGGAAAAATAAATATATAACAGTGAGAGACAAGACAAGGAGAACAAGATAAGAAGGGCTGTTAACGCCAGACGAAAAAAGTATTGTAAACGCTGGATTATCGTGGAAGACAGAGAGGGAAAATTTGTCGACCAGAAGCCTTACAAGGCGGGCGGGAAAGGACAGGATAGCAGTTACGACGGAAGTATCGTCGCAGATGGATGACGGGAATGGGGGAGGAGGAGAAAGAGGAAGAGAGAGCAGAAGGGGAATGGTGCGAGGAGACCATGAAGAATGGTGAAAGGGAGAGAGAGAATGAAGAATGAGAGAGAGAGGAAGAGACAAGTTAAGTGAGGGAAAAAAAGACGAAAAAGGGAATGGGAGAGAAAGAAAGAAAGATGCAGAGTCGCGTGAGAGTTAATATCAAGGCTAACTTGATAAACAGAACAATCTTAAAAAATGGAACAAGAATTAACAGGCGACAACATATATATATGTATATATATATATATGTTAATAAAATAGAATATATGCATATATATAAACATATATGTACGTACCTACCTCTACATGTACATATACACGCATATATGTGTACAGGACACCAAAAAGACGTCGAACACATAGAGAGACGAAACACATAGACACAAACCAAGGAACAAGACAAGCAAAAAAAAGGGAGAGATACAGGACAATAAGCACAACGAAAAATCCCCTTCATCAGTCGCTAAGATTTCATCTACTAAACGTTTCGAAGGATAAAAGCGAGACGTATACTTCGAAGAAAAATTCCTTCCCGCGAAAAGCAAATCAATTAAAATTCTGAGATCTTTTCGCAGAGGGGTAAAAAAAAAAAAAAAAAAAAAAAAAAAAAAAAAGCAAGACGGTAACGACAGTACAAACATATAAACAGTAAAAAATATATATATAAACAGTGGAAAAATAAATATATAACAGTGAGAGACAAGACAAGGAGAACAAGATAAGAAGGGCTGTTAACGCCAGACGAAAAAAGTATTGTAAACGCTGGATTATCGTGGAAGACAGAGAGGGAAAATTTGTCGACCAGAAGCCTTACAAGGCGGGCGGGAAAGGACAGGATAGCAGTTACGACGGAAGTATCGTCGCAGATGGATGACGGGAATGGGGGAGGAGGAGAAAGAGGAAGAGAGAGCAGAAGGGGAATGGTGCGAGGAGACCATGAAGAATGGTGAAAGGGAGAGAGAGAATGAAGAATGAGAGAGAGAGGAAGAGACAAGTTAAGTGAGGGAAAAAAAGACGAAAAAGGGAATGGGAGAGAAAGAAAGAAAGATGCAGAGTCGCG
>NC_043000.1:41756806-41764306 GCF_006345805.1 Octopus sinensis
TACAAACACACACGCTTGTACACGTGCTCGCGCGCGCGTGTGTGCATGTGTGCGCGCGTGTGTTTTGTATATATCAGTAGTTCTGCAAGCGTATATGTATGTATATATATCTGCGTGAGTGTATGTATGTATAATTACGCACACACACACACACACACATATATATATATATATATATATATATATATATATATATGTATATGTATGTATGTATGTATGTATGTATGTATGTATATATATATATATATATATATATATATATATATATATGTATATATACATATACATATATGTACATATGCATTCATATACATGCTTCGGTATAGAAGTACTTGATATACATACCTGCTCTACACACACACACATATATGTATGTATGTAAGTATATATTGCATATGTGCATGTGTTTGTGTGTGTGTGCTTGCGTCACTTTATAAATGCACGCACGCACACATACACGCACGCACTCACACACACATGCATGGAGACACGTGTATGTTTGTATGGTATGTGCTCGTGCGTTTGATTGACTATATCCGGTTTGGCAGAGTATCTCGTCCCATCCTCCCCCACCTGCCTACCAGCCCATAAGTAAATAAAGCCTTAGCGATTCAGTTATCGGCACTACTTGAGTTTATCTTATGACGCCTGTTCGGTGTGATAAACCGTATAAGATTGAACTCCTGCTCTAGAAATTAGGCGTAGTAGTGTACAGGACTCGCAGTAGCAGCAGCAACAGCAATAAGGAGCAGTAGAGGGCGTGTCAGTGTATTAGCCTGACATTCTAGAAATAGCAGCTAATTTATCCTCAAACCTAATTAACCTACACTAGCAAACAAACCGAATACGTTGCATTGCATTATACAATCTGTAGTTAAAGCAGAAAGCAGTGGTAAGGAACTCTTAACTGAGCTGAACAGCAGAAATTCTTCAGAGAAGCGGGCCCTTCTAAATAATGTCATTACGCTCTTTTCGTCTGGAATTGTATTCCCTTCTGAACTTGTGATCGACCTCCCTTTGAATAATTCCTGGGACCGCGCCTGCACTGCAGGCAATAATAATGATAATAATAATAGTAATATATTTCTTTATTGCCCACAAGGGGCTAAACACAGAGGGGACAAACAAGGACAGACAAAGGGATTAAGTCGATTACATCGACTCCAGTGCGAAACTGGTACTTTATTTCGCACTGGGGTCGATGTAATCGACTTAATCCCTTTGTCTGTCCTTGTTTGTCCCCTCTGTGTTTAACCCCTTGTGGGCAATAAAGAAATATATTATTATCATTATTATCAATAATAATAATAATAATAATAATAATAATGATAATAATAATAATAATAATAATAATAATAATAATAATAATAATAATAATAATGATGATGATGATGATGATGATGATGATGATGATGATGATGATGATGATGATGATGATGATAGCAAGCGAACAAAAATACAGGGCACAGAACAGGAAGTATAATATATTGAAAGAAATGGCCTGAAATTGGTAATGGAGGTACTGAAACAGCACCTCGTTGCAAAGAAAGCAATGATGGTAAGAAACGGCCAAAGAATGAAGGTTTACCAGCAGAATAGTTTATTCTGAGTAGATCAGAAGAGATTCTACAAAGAAATAAAAGGAGAGTGTACAAATGAAAAGTTGATACCAGATAACACAGAAAGTCAAAGGTTTGGGAGTGAAATCTGGAGCAAAGACAAGAAGCACAAGAAAGATGCTAAATGGCTGCAAGAACTGAAACAAACAGTATAGTCTGTCCAAAAGAGGCAGAGCTAGGCATTTCAGTTAGGGAAGTGAAGGAAATCAGCAAAAAATGGGCAACTGGAAGGCCCCGGTCCAGATGGAGTTCAAGACTACTGGATCAAAAGATTTGGTGAATGTCATGCATGAATAGCTGCACAACTCAACACCTTATTAAATGCCATCCAAGTTACACCAATAAATTAATTGATAATAATAATAATAATAACATGGATCTTAAATTTTTGGACAAGAGCAGCATTTTGTACTAGGGGAGGTTCGAAAATACTGCATTGATTATATTCACCCATATGCTCAGCTGGTATTAATTTTATCGAACTCAAACGGGGGAAAAGCAATGTCCTGTTTGCCACTTATGTGGAAATTATTGACTGGAATATTCGCAGAGTTAATGTATGGACATCTGGAAAAAAATGAAGTCCTGCCACATGAGCAGAAGGGTTGCAACTGTAAGTGCAGAGGTACCAAAGATCAACTCCTGGTAGACAAAACTGTACTTAGAGACTGCAAGAGGAGGAAAACTAACTTAGCTATGTCATGGATCGATTATCGTAAGGCGTTCGATATGATCCCACATTCTTGGATTATGGAATGTATGAACCTATTTGGTAGTGCATCGAATGTTGAGCGATTCCTTGGAAAAAGTATGGCGAAGTGGAGGACGGAACTAACAGCATATGGAAGAAGTTTAGGGACAATAGAAATCAGGAGAGGCTTCTTCCAAGAAGACTGCCAGTCCCCACTGATCTTTTTACTGTGCATGATATCACTAACACTGATTCTGTGGAAAGCAATGGCTGGGTATGTATTCAAAAGCCGCCAACAAAAAGTCAACCACTTGTTATTCATGAATGACTTCAAACTTTATGGTAAAGATGAATCCCAAGTCAGTTCTCTCGTTGATACGGTGTATACTTCCAGTGCTGATATCAGAATGGAGTTCAGACTGAACAGGTGTGGTGTGTTAGTCTTGAAGAGAGGCAAAATCAAATGTATAGATGATTTACCGATACTGTCGGGGTAGGTTATGAAGTAGATAGAAGAGACGGGCTATTGGAAATGGATAAATTCACGGAGCAAGAAATGACAGAAAACTTTAAGGTAGAGTATTTGTGCAGATTGAGGCTGATACTTAAGTCGAAATTAAATGGAGTTCAAGACTACTGGATCAAAAAATTTGGTTAACGTCATGCACGAATAGCTGCACAACTCAACACCTTGTTAAATGCCGGCCAAGTAACACCAAAGTTGTTGACAATGGGTAGGACAGTGCTGTGCTTGAAAAACATCGAAGAAGGCAATTCCTTTTGAAAAACATCGAAAAAGACAAAACTCCTTACATATGGAGCAGGGGTAATCGCATGGACAGTTGACGAACAAAACTGCTTAGACATAAAGACAAGTTGCTGACTAAAATATGCGATACTCCACCCCAAAAGTGACACAGATTAAGAAAAAGAAGGGATAGAGGACTGATTGGATGCGGACACAGTATTAGTGCAGAAGATGACAACATAGCATGGTATGTAAAATATGCCTTAGATCCACTATTATTGGAAGTAAGAAAGCCAGGCTTGTGTAGGATGGAAGATTGCAAAGATAAACCACTGTACAAGCACTTGAGAATGAACGAAACTGAACGAATTACATCAAATACAAAATAGACAATACACCAGAAAGTGACAAGTGCAGAAACTGTGCAAAAATTCGTGAAACCGTATGGCATATCACCAGCCAATGTACGCCACTAGTCCAGAGAGAGTATAAGAGACATCATGACAAGATATCAAGGATTGTCCATTGGACACTTTACAATAAGTATGGAGTAGACAGAGCAAAAAAGTGGTACGAACATAAACCCGAAGGCATCATCGAAAATGATAATGCAAAGATCCTATAGGATTTTATGATTCACTGGGACCACGAGATAGAGAAAAGGAAACCAGACATAGTGTTAATTGAGAAAGAAAGCAAACCATGCTGGATCATAGATATAGCATGCCCAGCTGACAACAAGATATGCGTTAAGGAAGAAAGAAAAGTCGATAGATATAACCAGTTAGCTTGGAAGGGTACGCAGTAATGGTCGATGAAAGAGGTGGTAATGTACCAATAACTGTCGGAGCCCTGGGAACAGTGAGTAAAAATCTTGAGAAGTACATGGAACAAATAGGGACTGTAATACGGGTGGAGCATTTGCAGAAAACAGCGCTGCTTGGAACAAGACTACTAAAAAGAGATGACACTGTTAGTACTGCGATATTGGGTTCGAAAAAATTATATTGCGCTGAGTAAAAAAAGGATACTTTTGACAGCCAGAGACATTGAAAAAGTGACTGAAACAGTTGGAGAATAAAAGAGAAAAACAAAGACAACAGTAAACAAATAGAAATAAACGGAATTGCATGGCAAATTCTTGTACCAAACCGAGAATTCTTAAAGTAAAAATCACTGGCTTTGCTTGATAGACAAGAACTTGAAACGAGAGACAAAAACGTTAATTATAGTCACTCAGAAACAAGCCCTTAGAACAAATCTGATAGAGGCAAAGATCGACAAAAGCAGTCAGACGGCAAATGTAGAACCTGTAAGAAAGGAGACGAAAGTATCTAACACATTTTGAGTGTAGTATTTTAACACAAAAGTAGTATAAGCGCAGACATGATTGTGTAAGCAAAAGGGCATAATGGGATATCAGCCTAGTGTGTGGCTTCAGAACAACAGAAGATTGGTATGGACACGAACCAGAGATTGTGATAGAAAATGAGAATTGCGAGATTTTGTGGGACTACCCCATAAAGACTGACCATACTATTGAAACAAGAAAACCACATATGTTTATAGAGGACAAAATAAACAAACATTGTAAGATCATAGATTTTGCAATTCCCTATGATAGCAGAGCCGATACGAAAGAAATTGAAAAAAATTAAGAAATACCAGGATCTAGCCAGAGAGATGCGGAGACTGTGGGAGATCAAGACAACAATTATTCCTGTAGCAATTTATGCACTTGGCAAAACAACCAAAACGTAACCTTAAACACTAAATGAAATTGGAAGTGAAACTCGTATTGTCGACCTGCAGAATAAGTACGATTCTATATTCTGTAAGAGTCCTAAGAAAGATTCTTAAGATTTGAGGGGACTTGTCGCCAAGCCTCAAGATAAAATATCTGCCAACGAAATAAGCCAAATATTAATAGTGACTTATCGCCTGAGTATAAGTGCATTCATACAGGTCATTCTTGTTCCTCTCATAATTCTTGCTCCTCTCAGCCACCTTCCAGAAAATTACCTCTAAGGTAGAGACCCCTCTTCACAATTAACTTTCTCAATAAGAAGTTGATGTAGACTTTCTTGATGAGAGAAGGGTTTTTATTGCTTTCAATCTTGTCTGCCATACAAGCTGTTTCCTCATGGCCACTAGACAGGGAAAATAGTTAGGCTTTTCCGAGCAGTAGAAGGTAGTTAGCGATACTCATGATGGACTTAGGTGACAACAACTATTCGACTTAATATTGACTCGATGAATGCTGACAGAATAAAACATTAAAAATTAAATCCTTTGCTTCCCTCCTTATCTTCCTCCTCATCGTCAATGCAATCATCTCGCCAACAAGGCTTCTATGTAGATACTACACATGATAGAAATAACAATCAAATTTCCCTCATATTACATCCTACATTATTTTCGAAATGATCTCTATTGGATAATGTGGTTCGAGATACACTATGATTAAATAAAAAAAAAAGACTAAGTGGTCACAACTCGAAAGTTTGTAATCATAGACCTTCACCGTCAAATCTGGCCTGAAACTAAATATCAACGTAAACAACAGAGTGAAACACAATGGATGTCATGTAAGATACAAATGGGAATGGTCACGTGTAGAACATCTTCGAAAATAGATCGACTCGATCAATCTGGTCTAAATCTAAACACCGAGAACAACACCATCAGCAACATGTTGCAGACAGTGATTGTGAGGGGAATGGCGATGACGTGGACGATGATAAACATAAACAACAGTGGAGATGACGACTGGATTTAAGTCTCAACTACCAACCAGCTTTAGAATGTTATATTCGGTTGAGAGCATCTCACGCAGTGAGACGGACTGTGATAATCATACAGAGAGAGAAGGGAAGAGCGAGCGTCGTGAAAGGGTAGTGGGGACTAATAGTCTGTCACAACTTTTGGCTGGCATGTTGGATTTGTGAATAAACAGAGAATATGATAACCTTTGCAATTGATGATCTTTCCTAAATAAGATAAACTGCACCACTAGATGTCATGTTTCTATATGCCATCAAGACTTTTACAATGGGCTGCTTTAATTTTCGTTTGAAAACGTTTTCATTTAACTGATATTGTTTTTCTTCTTTCGGGAAAGTCATAAATACACCATTGCTCTATTTCCAGTATAACATTGGTTCTTAAAATTATACTAATAGTAATTCAGCCAAACATTTTGAGAGGAGAGCACTTTCGATTAAACCGAATTCAAGATTCAGCTAATGGTTTTTGCTACTTAAATCTAAGTCAACTGTTTGCAGAGAACTATGATTAAAAATATAGAGTCCAAAAGCGTGTTCGTAGAAAGTCAATATGTCCAATTTGAAGCTTTTTTTTTGGGGGGGGGGTGCCAGTCAAGAGAAAAGAAATAAAGATGAAGGATATATTTTGATTTTACAACAGGGTGTTTTTGTTTTAATCACTATGTGTGTAAGAGGTGAGGGCTTCAATAAACTTAGTCGGCAACAATTCCCTAACTGCTGTTCACCAACCATGAAACCGCCAATTATCAAATTCATCCACAAGCAATTGACCAATTTACTGACGATAAATTATTAATTAATAGAAGATTTTCAATAAAAGATTGCAAAGCAAACAAACAAAAAATTAGAGAAAAAAAGTTAAATATTGTTCGATTTAATTTATTTTAAAGTTATTAAACCATTCTAAAAGTGAATTATTATGAACTAAACATCACATTCGTTAGCTTAACCGATCAAAACATCATTATTCTTTCGACACATCCATATTTTAGTCTCTTTGAGAAAAGGGCCCTTGCAGATCTGTGAATTGTGTGTCTGCTTATTATGCCACCTCATTGCTGTTGGTAAATTGCTATCGGTGAGTTTTCTATATACGAAGTGTTTGTGTGTGTGTGCGTGCGCGCCGAATGCGTGATGTGTGTGTACATGGTTAAGTTGGTGTGGGCACCACTAGGTCTGTCCTTACTTGTTTGTTGCTATATTTAGGGTGTCAACTTTGCTATGATAGTACCTACGTACTATCATACTCCGATCGATATCCTACTGGCGAAGACTTCCTGTTATATTTTCGTCATCTCAATCCGTCTTAAATGACCCGCCTTCCATATTGATTTCACATGTCTCTCCCAACACCCACGCGAACTTCACTGTATCTACTCTCTTCACTCACTGCTGACAGCTAGGCTAGCAATATTTTGATCATTCACTACTCACCATTGGCGGACAAGAATCAGGAAGTTTAACCTTTCTCTATATAAGGCAATTTAACAATCCTCTCTTTTTTTGTTCATAACACAAGGTGCAGCACGGAACAGGAGAATGTTTATGAAATTGTTTCAGTTCAGTTTGATATAATTTTCTTTCACCAACAAGATTCTTCTACATCGTTACCTCTCTTATATAATTACTCGGTCGATTATGAATTAGATTTCCGAA
>NC_043000.1:41769306-41796806 GCF_006345805.1 Octopus sinensis
ATCTGAAAAAAAAAAACATCTGAAAACTTTAGAAATACCCTACAATCTGGGTGCATTGCAAAAGTCAGCATTACTTGGAACTGCACGCAATATTGCGTAAAGTACTGTCTGTCTGAGGTCCTTGATGTGACTTGACAAATAGTACAAGGCCTTCAATACCTTCAATCAACAACTTCATGATATTGTATACTGTGTGACGTCTATAATAATAATAATAATAATAATAATAATAATAATAATAATAATAATAATAATAATAATAATTATAATAATCCTTTCTACTATAGGCAGAAGGCTTGAAATTTGGGGGAGCGGGCTGGTCTATTACATCGACCCCATTAATTATCTGGTACATATTTTAGCGACCCGGAAAGAATGAAAGGCAAAGCTGACCTCGGCGGAATTTGAACTCAGAACCTAAAGACGGAAGAAATGCCGCTAACCATTTTGCCCAACGTGCTAACGATTCTATAAGATCACAGTAGTAGTAGTAGTAGTAGTAGTAGTAGTAGTAGTAGTAGTAGTAGTAGTAGTAGTAGTAGTAGTAATGATAATAATCGTACTAACAAGATGTTCATCAGCAACAACAACGATAATTATAAACTACATCATCAGCAACACCAAAACTACATTCTGCTCGATCTAATCAGTGTTGGTGACGATAATGGGAAGGTTAAAAAGAAATATCTTTAAAATTAATGTTTGAATAAACAAAAGAAATAGATAAACAGATAACTACACTTTATATGCGGGGACAGAAACAAAAGAAAGAAGACTTTGTTAGAGCTAGATATATTTTAAGTCGGTCGATCGGCAGATTCATTGAAGCGACGGACGAATGCCATGCGCTAATTGTTCCGGCTCACATCCAACAATACCCACACCTACGTATAAAACTCCATTCTTCCATAACTTACCGCACCCAAGCGTCATCCGCATGCAACACCTCACGCCAAACCTGAAATAATTCAACGAAACGAGATCTACAAAATATCCATGAATGGAAAGCTCATGCCAAACTTGTACCACTCAACTGAGCAAAGATACAATCAGTACAATATCAGAAAATAATGTACTTTTTCATTAAAAATAAACATCGCGCAAATGAAATTCTCAATATGTCAACTCATGCTCGCTACCGTCATCACGGAATCTTTTTCATGGTAAATGCACATCCATAGCATAGCGAAGACTGCATTATATTAACTGGTTCTCTTTGGAGCCAGAAGATATTTTAACCACCCTACAACACCAAAACACTAAACCCATTACAATCATGTGAGCCTCACAAAAATCGTCTTGCTCCTTCGATTAAAGCTGTACTGTTGCTACAAACACAGCTATTCTAAAGCATAGCAATCTCACGCGAAAATAAAGCCACCCGACTGATAAGTATGAATTCTGTGGATCACGAATGATCCGTTTCCTTTCTTTGTTTATATACAGACATTATAGTGACTATTGCTCTTCAACGTCAGCTGGTCTCATGACAACACTATCTATGTACTCCCGACTCAGTCGTATCCTCCCTTTTCTTGTGCCCATCTCTAAACCCTGCACTAAGTTCTACGTTCTGTACTCCGACCCCAAAGCCTCAATTCTGTAGAATACCTTCTCTGCCCATATTTTGTCCTGCAGCTGTCTAAGGGTAACTATTTAAGAGAATATTATCTATATTGCTCTCAGTAACCTCAGAGATCAAGTTCAAAGTCCTTTCCATCAGAATAATCGAATAATCGAATAAAACAAAATAGAATACATTAACCAAGTACTAAGGGAAGAAATTGCACACTGGCTGAGACGATGTAAAACTTTTGTAGAATTTGGGAGAAATGTTCAAGCAGGGTGACTAATCTCATTTGGAAGGATGCAAAAGTTGGCTGTATCTGGAATGCTACGCATTTGTGGTGAACGCCTACATCGTCTGACTGTCGGGCTTCACTTTTTACCAGATTAGAACATTTACAGTTTGGTTTCTAGTAAAAGAGATTGGTTTCACCGATCAGGTTTAACTTATAGCAACTCTAACGGGTAGGAGAGATGGAAATGCTATTGCTAGTGATGCTTAGGCATACGACAAGAAACAACGTCTGCTGTTTCTGAGGCAGTGAACTCGTGTGGTGGTCGTTTGCCAGTCACAGCTTCCCGTATCTGGCCTTTTAGTATCAGTACTATTTTACCGAGTTTCTCTCTTACCATTCCTCTCAAAGATGGTGGTCTATTTCTTTCACCGATTAGCCGTTGTAATGAGATCCTTTCCCCTTCTATAACATTTTGGCTATTATTTCTCTCCTGCTGATTTATTGGACTCACAATTATTTCTTCTTTGATTTCTTACGCCCCTTCTAATTCTACATAACCATGTTCTTCATCGTCCATTGTTTCGGGAGGTTTCTGCCAGTTCAACTGGAATAGTCATTGTCTTTTCGGGTTTAGAAGTTTTGTTCTGTGACAGAGAAATATGTTTTTCTCAATCCATATTTTGTACATCCTTTTTCTGTATCCCATTTTGACAGGCTCGCATCTGTAATCATCTTTTCTATTCTAGACCCAAGGCCCGAAATTTGGTGGGAGGGGCCAGTCGATTACATCAACCCCAGTACGCAACAGGTATTTAATTTATCGACTCCGAAAGGAGGAAAGGCAAAATCGACCTCATCAGAATTTAAACTCAGAACGTAAAGACAGACGAAATACCGTTAAGCATCTCGCCCGGCGTGCTAATGTTTCTGCCAGCTCGCCATTTTTCGCGTCTGTAATGATATTCAATCGCTGTCCTATTTTCGTTTTGGGACCATTATCACCACGAGTTTGCAGCAGTAGTTGAATAACTACCAGACATATCTTACTCTATTGTAGGATACTTGCCGTGCGAAGGACCTTTATTTGGGGGTTCGGTCTCATACATGCAACAGTGATATACTGTTTATTTGACATTTCACCCATAAAAGAACTGTGTGTCAAGGTGTCAAAACCATTGATGTTTATATCCATATTCAGGAGGCTGTTAGCCAAATCTAAAGAGACCTTCCAACATTTGTGGTAGACCTAGATCCCAAAAGCGACCTCTGTCACTTTTGGACACATTGTCATTATTCCTACTATCACGAACCGGTGATCCTCTTCAATTCATTTGTCCTCTCGGCAGAGTATTCAAATAGAAAACATCCTCCTCACACAGAACAAACAGACAAGCATACATACACACATACAAAAATATACACATACATACATACATGCATACATACATACATACATACATACATACATACATACAAACATACATACATACATACATACATACATACATACATACATACATACATACATACATACATACATACATACATACATACATACGAGATATCACCCACATCATAAGCAATTGTCCGAGACTCATTACAGTATTATCTACCGATGAGACATGATGTTGTAGCTAGGACACTGTATAATGAGATTTGTTGGAAGGATAACCCCGAGGACAAAGAAATTAGAACCCATAGTATTGTGGAAGCCAAAGCCACTCATAATAAACAGGAGTACTGGTAGAATATCCTAGGGAAACCTCAATAAAATGTAAACACAGTAGACCTGATATAATTATTTGGTATAGAGAAGAGAAACAGTGTACAGTTGTGAAAATTAGCTATTCAGCAGATGTTAACATAAAGCCGAAGTTCAGCGAAAAAGAGAATACCTACGCTGAACTATTGAGAAATCTGTAGTTACTCTACACAGATTACAAATTCAGGTTTATACCTGTAATTATTGGGAGTACTGTTATATGTCACACACTGCCTAAATACCAATCTTGAGAAATCATGTTTCTCAAAACTAGAAGGGAGAAAGCTGGAACTGTAAAGATTTGTAAAACTTTTCAGAATTTTATAATTTAAGTACATATGCATGAAAATGCGACGTCTGGTCAATAGGTATCCGGATTGTTGCTATGTAACGAAGCTAAAGCTTTCAGAGTGAAGCCGCTTAATAGAAACTGACCTTGAACTTTGCTGTGCATGCGCAGTATGTTTTTACGTTCTAGCTCACTTCCGCTGTTTACAGTAGTGCTTGGAAGGAAGGTGTGTAGCGTGATCATCGCATTGAGTATGGCAGAGAAAGCTGTCATGGTGATACCTGCTCAGAGGCCTTCGCAATGTTGCAGAAAACGTATGGAGAGGAGTGTACAGCAGGGTTCGCCACCACCCCTTGCCGGAGCCTAGTGGAGCTTTAGGTGTTTTCGTTCAATAAACACTCACAACGCCCGGTCTGGGAATCGAAATGCGATCCTACGACCGTGAATCCGTTGCCCTAACCACTGGGCCATTGCGCCTTCCCTCCACAGGAACGCACACATGCACATCTATATACATATATGTACACACACACACACACACACACACACAGATACATATATATATATATATATATATATATATATATATATATATATATCCACCAGAATGGACGCAGTTTGAAAAATCCACCAGAATGGACGAAAGCGCTAATATATGATATATGATATAAGTTATATGAAGTATAAAAACATGTAATATACAAATAAATATCTGTAAATATAAAACCATCCGAATTTCTTAGTACCGAATTTCTTCTAATATAAAATACCTGTACTTAAATCTTCAAACGTCCTAATATATATATATTATATATATATATATATATATAATATATATATATATATATATATATATATATATATATATATATATATATATATATATATATATGTATTGTTGTTTTTAGGAATGGTCATTTTGCCGGTTTAGCCAATAAAAACACACGCACTATATATTTGGTGTTACTTTGCTTCAGTGTTATTTATTTTTTGCATTAATCTTAATCTTATTTCGGCCAGAGTTCTTTCGTCACACTCCTCTGACCGCATCAGTGGTCCTTTGTTTTCTTCTTACTTATTTGTGTCTCTCCTTACTAACCGTCAGCCATTTTGTATTGTTTTTATTGGCTAAACTGGCAAAATGAGCATTCCTAAATACAACAATATCTGTTTCAACACACGACGTCACATAAAAAATCTTGCACAACAAATATTTAAACGTATATATATATATATATATATATATATATATATATATATATATATATATAAAGTTAATCCAAACATGAAAACACAAAGAGAAAACACAACAACGCGAGGACGGGGAACAAGTATAGTATTATTGGACGATAAGGAAAGAAGGAAAGAAGGAGGGTTTAACGTTTCGAGCGGAGCTCTTCGTCAGAAACATAGGAAAGGAAAGATCCAAAGAAGGAAAAATAATCGCCAACGGTATACACGCGGTCACATTTTGAATGACCGGAAGGGAATATATATATATATGAAATCAATATAAACCACTACAAAAATGTGGAGCTATGACATGTTAAATCCTTTTGATGTAACCAGTAACATGTTGCATATTCCTGATGAGACAAAAATTCCACTACGTTAAAAGATAGATTTGTAAGAAAATAAAAATTCTCAGCATACGCTTTACTGAATATGGTTTATGTTCAATGAGGTGAGTAAGATAATTAAAAAAAAATGAGAAAGTTGTTGAAGCTTTGAAAATTCTGGTCCGATTTCGAAATAATTACTTTTGTAAAGAGAGATTCTCAACAATGACTAAAAAGACAAAAAAAAAAAAAAAGAAAAAAAAAAGAAAAGAAAAGTAAAATCAAAGTAACATATCGGCTTCATACTTTGACGAGTATTGATGAGGAACTTTCTTTGCTCTCGCCAATAATTGAAAATTTGTACAAAGAAAAAAAGAAAAACGAAAAAAAAAAACAGCTGGACTCTGCAGACTCTTGTTGACTGATATAAGATTATATTCTTCATAATATTCTTTAAGATACTAGGGCGGCGAGCTGGTAGAATGCTTAGTAGCATTTCATCCCTCTTTACGTCCTGAATTCAAATTCCGCCGAGGTCCGGGGTTGATAATGCAAGTACCAGTTGAGCACTTGGGTCGATGTAATCAACTTAACCCTTCACCCAAAATTGTTGGCCTTATACCAAAATTTGAAACCAGTATTCTTCAAGATATTTCTTTGGTCTGCTACTAATTTATGAAAACGTGTATTATTTTTTTTAACAAAGAAAAATATAATGTATTTATATATTCTTTCTTTCTGTGTGTATATGTATATATTCTTCCACATACATACATATAAATGTATATACTCTTAAGACTCTAAGTTTCTTAGTAACGTTTACTGTTTGTAAGGCGGCGAGCTGGCAGAAACGTCAGCACACCGGGTGAAATGCGTAGCTGTATTTCGTCTGCCTTTACGTTCTGAGTTCACATTCCGCCAAGGTCGACTTTGCCTTTCATCCTTTCGAGGTCGATAAATTAAGTACCAGTTACGCACTGGAGTCGATATAATCGACTTAATCCGTTTGACGTAATCTGTCCTTGTTTGTCCTCTCTGTGTTTAGCCCCTTGTGGGTAGTAAAGAAATAGGTATTTCGTCTGCCGTTACGTTCTGAGTACAAATTCCACCGAGGTCGACTTTGCCTTTCATCCTTTCGGGGTCGATAAGTTAAGTACCAATTGCGTACTGGGGTCGATCTAATCGACTTGTTACAGAATTGGTAATTGATTGAGTAGAATATGTGTTCGGTGAATTGCTATTGATTGGGAAGATGGGATATATGTATTGAATTTTGTTACAGGTTTGGGAAGTAACGCTGTAGATTATGCATAATACTGTGCTTTCTTGTTCATTAAATAAGAAGTAGAATTTGCACATAACAGATATCATTAGTTAATTACCTGTTAAATAAAATCTGTTATGTACGAAGGCGCAATCTTGAGGTAGTGAGTTCGATTCCCGAACCGGCCTGTGTATTGTGTATTTGTGCAAGACACTTTATTACCCATTGCTCCAGTTCACTCGGTTGTAGAAATGATTTTCAACGTCACCGTTACCAAGCTGTATCGGCCTTTGCCTTTGCCTTGGATAACATCGGTGACGTGGAGCGGGGAGGTTGGTATGCATGGGCAACTGTTGGTCTTCCATAAAACAACCTTGCCCGAACTTGGGGCTCAGAGGAGAACGTTCTAGGTGCAATCCCATGGTCTTTGATGACCAAAGGGGTCTTTACCCTTTTTTTTTTTAACCTGCTGTAAGCGTTGATATGTTTTATTCAGATTTTCGTTAATATTCTTTTATGCCATATTCAGTGCACATGTTTTCCAGTTTCTGTTCATCCATTTTTACTCAGAAAGCTTCGAGTTTGGCAGTGAAAGCACACACACACCCAAAATACTGTTGATATCGAAACAAGATCTGGTGAATACATAGTACGCTTTTTTACCATTCAGATATATTACGCCAATTTTAATACTTTAAATACAGATAAAATATCGCACCAGTCAAATTCTAGAAGTAGTTTAATGGATTATACAAGAACTGAAACTTATGGCCATGAGCCTGTTTTAAATTTGTTATTACAAATTTTGGTAGCTTTTTTGTACCTAGGTGTTGATCTTATGCAGTTAAAATGAGGTTGTCTGTTTCTGGCTTCACATAGAGCTTTTGTTCCACTGTTGGCTTTCATATTGGCTCACTTTGTCTATATTCAGTCTTGCAGGATATTTACCATGGAGAGATGCTTTACTCAACATTTTATTCTTTAGTAATTGTTGACTTTTATTTAATTTCTTCCTTTGTGAGATTTTTTTTTTTTGCTTTTTATTTCACCTGTTGTTTTGTCACAGAAAATTATATAATGTCTTTCATTCAATGTATTTAACTTCTATATTGTTTCGTATTGTTTCCTTATACTATAGAGAAGTGCTCCTTTTCTTTTCGATGTTGACTCGTTATATTAATCACTCTAGCGTTGCTTGCTTCTAAGTACGTTTTCAGACCAACTGTGGTTACTTTGTGATACTTGTGTGTGTTGTGTCTGTCTTCATACATTTAAGTATGTTCTATATATCTTATCTATATCACCTTTAGAATGGAACATTGATTGCATCATGTACTTTTTTCTGTATAATCTGATATAAATTTCTATATTATACTGTATAGTATTTTGAATAATCAATAAAGAGGAAATGGCTTATGGTTTATGGTTTACCCGGAGCATTTATAAACTGAAGATCGTAAGTTTGGATGAATCTCTATCCTGGAGTGGGAATGAAAATAAGAGATTTCAGAAATTTTCTTGCCTGAGAGAGAGACAGGGAGAGAAAGAAAGAGAGAGAGACAGGGAGAGAGAGAAAGAGAGAGAGAGACAGGGAGAGAGAGAAAGAGAGAGAGAGACAGGGAGAAAGAGAAAGAGAGAGAGACAGGGACAGAGAGGAAGAGAGAGACAGGGAGAAAGAGAAAGAGAGAGAGATAGGAAGAGAGAGAGAAAGAGATAGCGAGACACGGAGAGAGAGAAAGAGAGAGACAGGGAGAGAGAACAAAGGAGGAGACAGACTGGCAGGCAGACAGAGGGAGAAGAAGGAAGGATATTGTTGGCATAGAAACGTTAGGATTAAAGGGGAAAAAATGAGAAAGAAAAGCAGGACAGAAAACTCTGATCTATAAAATTAGAACTTTTACTGAAACAGTGAATAAGTGCAAAGAATGTAAAGCTCGAACAATTTACATAGAACAGACTATGAGAGCAATAAATTTTTTTAAAATCTGGTCTGAGTATATCGAGTGAAGGTTTTAAACATTTTTTAGCTAACCCAAGCGAAGATACAATCTTCTAGAGCGATTTGTGAGGAGAACTAGAAGATAAACATTGATTAAATCGATAATGGAATGCAGCCTGGACAAGCACTCAAGCATGAATCAAATTACTATCAGTGATCAGAATTTTAGTGTGCATGTTAAAATATCACTAAACTGGAAGACTCCAGGTCAGATGGCATTCAGTGATTAAGCATTTTGACAGAATGTTGCACAAAATACGTTACCAAGCTGTTTCGTTAAAGGACAGCCCATTCTCAAGAAAAATAATCTACGGAAGATCTTGTCGCCGGGAATTACGGGCCTATTACTTGTCTAAACTTTATCTGAAAGCTTCTGTCCGGAATATCTTCTAAGAAATGCCATTCTCAAACAACCAACAACCTCCTTTCTTTACAATTCAAGGATTGCAGGTACAAAACAAAAACAAAGGATTATTATGCACACACACACACACACACACATATGTATGTATATATGAATGCATGTATGTATGTATATATATATGTATATGTGTGTGTTTGTGTGTCTGTCTTTGAATTTTTGAGTTTGTGTATGTCCCCCAACCACCGCTTGACAAACAGTGTTGGTGTGCTTACGTCCCCGTATCTAGCGATTCGGCAAAAGAGACCGATAGAATAAGTATCGAATAGTTTGACTAAAAAAGTTCCTCAAAGCGGTGACCCAGCGTAGCTGAAACAAGATAAAAGTTAAAGATTAAAAAAAATAATTATGAAGGACTAAATTTTCGAAGACAAACCAAAGTATTGCACGAAAAGAGTTTTTAAATAATCATGGTATAGTGGTACTCCCTTGGTTGATGTTTTAACCTACAAAGATATTTGGTGGATCAAATAATTCAATGAAATTTGTAATACCTAGCTTGAAGGACTGGAGAACTAATTTGGTTCCATAATATAAGTTTCTAGTCACTGAATATAGATATGATGTTTTTGAGTGACTCATATTTCTACTTTCAGACCGATCTCATTTTATCTTCCGTGTTAAACTAATATCATTGGTACTAAGAAAAGAAAAGCAGGTTATAAGTTAAAGGGGAAATACTCATAACTCTAAATCAATTATTTCTGGTTTTTTTTTTTTTATGGATGATTTCGATGTATTTACCTGAATTGGTCGAACTTTAGAATGCAAAGAGTTTTTTTTTTTTAAATGCTATGTGTTAGTTCTTCCCGCTTTTTACTGTCTGAGTTCGAACTCCGCCGAGGTTAACTTTTCCCGCCATTTCTCCGAAAACTATAAAATGCAGTGCCAATCAAGTACTGGGGTCAATGGTATCGACCACCCCCTCCCCCAAACTAGCAGGCTTTATGCCTAAGTTTGAAACAATCATCATCATCATCATCATGATCTGCAGCAGCAGCAGCGTCGGTAGTAGCAGCAACAAAAGTAGTAGTAGTAGTAGTAGAGTAGTAGTAGTAGTAGTAGTAGTAGTAGTAGTAGTAGTAGTAGTAGTAGTAGTAGTAGTAGCAGTAGTGAGTAAGTGCATGTCCGACGGTGAATGCACTTGTCACAGCTGACGTCCTCAAGTCAACAAGCCAAACTGGCGCCACGTTAAGGACGCTTAATTCAAACGTCTGATCAGTTACAGAGGTATACGTAATTGTCTATGCGTCGTATGTGGGCTTGTTTGTGACTGTTTCTATACAAACCTACGCACAACTAAAACGATAATTAAAGAAACCAGTACATAGAAATTTTTATGTAAGAAGACATAAAATATACATACAAATAAACATCTCGCTCCCACTCCATATATATATATATAAACATATATATGTATGTATATATATATATATTATATATATATATATATAGATATATATATATATAAACATATATATGTATGTATATATATATATATATATATATATATATATATAATATATATATATATATGTATGTATGTATGTATATATATATATATATATATATATATATATATATATATATATATATATATATATATATATAAAGAGAGACATAGACAGACAGACAATTAGACAGACAGATAGGTAGGTAGGTGGGTAGGTAGGTAGGTAGGTAGGTAGGTAGGTAGGTAGGGAGGGAGGGAGGCTCTCCGTAGATTTCGACGACGAGTAGGCAGTTGTTCAATCAACTAAAGTACCTACACTTTGAATGGAGGATGACAGAGTATTTCACAGACACGTGTTTCCTTAACATAACTCTCAAATAGAACTGAGGGCGACCCAGTATCTGTCATAGATGGACCTTTGAATCTTAGGTGCTACTCATTCAACGGACTCTCAAACAATACCCGTCCATATTTATATGAAGTACCAGTCATGTAGTGAAACTGATTTAGTTGTCTTATCCCTTCAACCCAAATATATGGCCATGCATGTTGTTCCCTCAACAGAGATTCATAGTAGCTGCAAGACCTATCGTTTGAAGCAATTTGTAAGGTTCCATTTGGGTACCATTCATATTTTCGTAAAATATACAGCGATGAAAATTTTTGCAGATGAAGTCGACAACATTGGTAAGGCTGTATAGGAAGATGTCTTTTGTAGATATTTTGGGACCTTTCTTCATGCAGTTAGTGCGGATCCGGCGTTGGGAGTATAGATTGCACGTGGCCCTTGGACATGAGAGATTGAAAAAATGTTGAAGCTGGAATCATCTACGTAACGTCGGTCTTTGTTGGAAATGATGGAGCTTAGATTGGTGATACATAGGAGGAAAAATATGGATGTCAAAATTGAACTCTGAGGTACATCAGATTTGATAGAATTTGGGTCAAAATGAGAGAGGAAGATGAAAAGCGAAAGGGAAATATATGAGAACATGTTGCGAAAGGTTGATCTGAAAGGAAGGTAATAGTCCAAGAGAATAGAGATGAATAAAGGATACAGACGGGTAGTTTTGACAGATAATTCGTATGCGCGACACGGTTTGCTGATATGGAGGACAACAACCCAGCTTTCATTTTATTACTCGCTAAGTATTTTATGTGTAGGATTTTGAGGAACATGCATAGGAGGTGATTTTTACTTACGCACCTTGTTTTGATTCTGATGAGTCAAGTATAAAATGTTATGTACTGCCGGGGACAGCGAGCACATAACTATCGGAGCTCCTACAATTTAGCTGGATTGAAGCAATATAGGGTCTCGGAGGCTGGGTAAGGCGTGGTGTAGTCGGTGGATGTATGGGGAGTTGCTCGACAGAGTTGTGACTGGAAGATCCATTTGATGTTGAGACATTAATGGTCTGGTAGATGTTTGGAATGATTTTGATCATAGAATGGCTAAATCTGAAACTATGGGGGTGAGGCTGAAATGTTCCTGTCTTTGGGTAAAAGAAAATACAGGAGGATCAGTTAATTATGATTTCATTCTACATGTTCCACTCAGATTCACACACTTATTGCAGCGGTCCTTCACTTTTTCTAAGCTCTGTAAAAGAACTTGAAATATTGGGATTCCAACCAGGTCTATCACGACAACCTTAAAGCCAAGAAGGTATTACTACCCATAATAGTCTGGTTAAACCGCAATATCAGCACGGTCTATATTGAAACCACCACTACCACTATCACCACCACCATCACCGCCATCACTACCACCAATACCACAACTCCCACCACCACAACCACAATTACCATCATAACCGCCATCATCATCCCCTTCTGCTATCATCAATACCAGTGAAGAACGCTCGAAAATGTTCCAATTATAACTACTATCACTATTACCTTACTACCATCACCACTACAATCCTAACACCAACACTACCACTACTACCCCTCCATCGCCACCTACCTCCGTCGTCACTGTCAATCTTGTCGTTGCCACCTCCCGACTTACTCATCAGCACCACCACCACCACCACCACCGCCACTGCCGCAATTCCGTTCCATCAGTACGGCCACAAGTACTAACTGTCAATCATACCATCACTATCACCATCACCACCACACACTTCCATTGCCACTACTACCACCACCACCACCACCACCACCATCACCGCCACCACCATTTCTACTACCACAAGCTGTCAATCATGCCATCACCGCTCCAACTATAGCCTATGTCACACAGTCTTCACCATAACCACCACCATCAACAACAATAACACCACCACCACCACCGCCACCGCCACCACCACCACCGCCACCACCACCACCACCATCACCGTCACTGCCTCTGTCTCCGTAACCGCCATTGGTTGTGTCACAATCTGTCAGCAACGCCATTGTCACCATTATCATCACGGATCTGCCCCAAGTTGACGCCACCGCCGTCCCTACCATCACGACTGCCCCTCGTTACAGGTATTTGACAAGGAAGATCTGAATTAAAACAACATTGGGAGTGGCAGTATGTCTGGGGCGAGGTGGTGGGGGCTGGGAAGGACCGGGGAAGGTAAGTTATCCAACCTGTTCTAACATCGCTGCCAACAACATCACTTACACTGGGTCTCTGTAAGTAGCTAGAAAATAGTGCAGAATGGGCGCAAGCATGGCTGTGTGGTAAGAAGCTTTCTTTCCGTCCCACTGCGTGACACCTTAAGCAAAGGTTTTCTGGTGTAGTTTCGGGCCGACCAAGCCCTGTGGGTGGATTTGGCAGACGGAAAGTGAGAAGCCCGTCATACACACACACAGGCACACACATATGTATGTATGTATGTAAGTATGTATGTATGTATGTATGTATGTATGTATGTATGTATGTATGTATGTATGTATGTATGCATGCATGTATGTATGTATGTATGTATATTTGAGTACGTGCGCGCGCGTGTGTGCTTGTGAGTGTGTATGTGTGTCTGTGTGTGTACCCCGCAACGCTTGATAGCCGGTGCTGGTGTGTTTATGTTCCTGTAACAGTGATTCAGCAAAAGTGACATTTAGAATAAGTATCAAGCTTTAAAAAAAGTACTGGAGTCAATTCACACGACTAAACATTTTTCAAGGCGGTGCCCCAGCATGGCCACAGTTGAATGACTGAAACAAGTAAAAGATAAAATATATTGCAAACCACACCAAACTGTCTTAAAGGAAAAGATGCTTTAGATATTGTAGATATAAATACTCTAAAAATGACAGGGTGGTCATGGGTGGATTGCATTTAATCAAAGCTTTCCTCAACTGGAAGTGTTGTAAACCTTAGCAACAATAAATTAAGCAAAACTATGATGAACAAATGAAGAAAGCTTTTCTATGTATCAAATTAACGTGTAAGCATTAGCAACCAAATTTCCTCAAATTCACCTTACACGCTAGACGAAGGTGCATGGCTAAGTGATTAGAGCGTCGGGTTCACAATCATGAGGTAGTAAATTCGATTCCCGGACCAGTCTGTGTGTTGTGTTCTTGAGCAAAACGCTTTAATTCACGTTGCTCCAGTTCACTCAGCTGCAGAAATGAGTTGCGATGTCACTAGTGCCAAGCTGTATCAGCCTTTGCCTTTTCCTTGAATTACATCGGTGGTGTTGAGAGAGGAGGCTGGTATGCATGGTCAACTGATGGGTCTTCCATAAACAATCTTGCCCGGACTTGTGGATCGGAGGGAAACTTTGTAGGGCAATCCCATGGTCATTCATGACCAAAGGGGGTCTTTACCTTTACGTAGATGTTTACAGCCGGAGCACCTTCAGTGGTAGGCCAACAAAATGACAAACAGCGCGGCGCTGAACCATTTTCACAAAGGGACAGAATAACCGCTCGTAAAATTCCAGATACCCAATATACCTACAGCTGTTTCATGCATTTGATGGTCATTTTATATATCTACGGACGAACATGCAGTGATACTCATTAGAGTTGTATTCTGAAATCTCTGGGTGTTTCCACAGCTATTCTCTTCCATGCTACCTGAACAATGTTGATGAAATCTCGCCTTGTTTTCAAGTGGCATTCTACTGACCCTATCCGTCACTTCTTTTTAGCCAGAGCCATCTAGATGTCTTTTCTTTGTCTCTACACTGTTTTTAGTGATTCTGCTACCCATTCACGTAATGCACATGGTTCCACAGCCTTACTAAGAGAATGGCCTCCGAACGACCTGTGGGGTATATGTTTCAGAAGATTCAAAAACACATACCCACTGGGTTACATATAAAATACAATCCTAATTACACGAACAAAATAACTCAATAAAATAAAGAATAATACTCAAACACAACGTACCGATGCCATTCAACAAATGTGGTAGTCAAATCTCCCTCAAATCCCATCCTATTATTTTATAAAACGAAAGACATATTGAATCATGCAGTCAGATATACTGTCTGAAAAGGCATGACTGTATGGGTAAGAAGTCCACATAGTTCCGGGTTCAGTTCCACTGCGTGATACTTTGGGTAAGTGTCTTCTACTATACCCTCAGACCAACCAAAGTCTTATGAGTGGATTTGGTAGACGGAAACTAAAACAATCCCGTCGTTTAAATGCATGTATGTATGTATGTATGTATGTATAAACACACACACACGCATATATATATATATATAAATATAAATATAAATATATATATATACACACACGTGTGTGTCTTTGTGTCAGTGTTCGTCCCCTCCACCGCTTGATAACCGGTGTTGGTGTGTTTACGGCGTTGGTGTGTTTTACGTCCCCGTACTTAGAGTAAGTACCAGGCTTAACAGAAGAGTACTGGGGTCGATTCACTCGACTAAAAATTCTTCAAGGCAGTGCCTCAACATGTCCGTAGTCTAATGTCTACAACAAGTAAAAGATAAAAGATAATACACGTTATGGTAAGGAATGCAAAAATAGAAAAAAATAGCAAAGGAATTTCTAAAAACAACAAAAAAAAGAAAAAAACGATGACAGTCTTATTCAAGATAAAGGCGGCGAGCTGGCAGAATCGTTAGCACGCCGGGCGAAATGTGTAGCCGTATTTCGTCTGCCGTTACGTTCTGAGCTCAAATTCCGCCGAGATCGACTTTGCCTTTCATCCTTTCGGGGTCGATTAAATAAGTACCAGTTACGCACTGGAGTCGATATAATCGATTTAATCCGTTTGTCTGTCCTTGTCTATCCTCTCTGTGTTTAGCCCCTTGAGGGTAGTAAAGAAATAGCTATTTCGTCTGCCGTTACGTTGTGAGTTCAAATTCCGCCGATGTCCACTTTGCCTTTCATCCTTTTGAGGTCGATAAATTAAGTACCAGTTGCAGACTGGGGTCCATCTAAATGACTGGTCCCCCAGCCAAAATTTCGGGCATTGTGCCTAGAGTAGAAAAGATTCTCTTTAATGTGGCGAGCTGGCAGAAACGTTTGCATGCCGGGCGAAATGCTTAGCGTATTTCGTCTGCTGTTACGTTCTGAGTTCAAATTCCGCCGAGGTCGACTTTGCCTTTCATCCTTTCGGGGTCGATAAATTAATTACCAGTTACGCACTAGGGACGATGTAATCGACTTAATCCGTTTGTCTGTCCTTGTTTGTCCTCTCTGTGTTTAGCCCCTTGTGTGTAGTAAAGAAATAGGTATTTCATCTGCCGTTATGTTCTGAGTTCAGATCCCGCCGAGGTCGACTTTGCCTTTCATTCTTTCGAGTCGATAAATTAAGTACCAGTCGTGTACTGGAGTTGATCTAATTGACTTCCCTCACTCCCATACGCAAAAAAAAAATCGGGCCTTGTGCCTAGAGTAGAAAAGTCTTATTCAAGATAAACCACAAAAAGAAAAAAAGTAAAATGACAGCATAACGCTACAAAAAGCAACAAATTGCATTATTTCCTCTTTTACTTGCCTTCGATTCTTCAGCTATAGACTGTGGATGAAATAAAACGACCGAGAATTCTCTTGACATATACAAAGGATAAATGACTCGAAATTAGTGTGAACTCTCTGAAAAGATTTTTAAAAAAATATCTTATGAATTTTTTATTCTTCCCTATTATCCTCCAGTACACTGACACACAAAACAATGTCAATGACAGCTACAGCTTGCTGTCACAGCCATAAAATAGAAACTATTTCACCTGTCACTTCAACTATCTTTGTTTTAATGGTGTTAATAAAAGAAAAAAGAACATTCGCTCATTTACCTACTACTTATTTCTTTATTACCCACAAGGGGCTAAACACAGAGGGGACAGACTTACCTACTACCGACGACACGAAACAATCAGCCGTCATCCGTGAATGCGTATGGTTTGGTAGCATGTACTATGTTTTCGCCAATTGTTTTAGGTGCCTATGTAGTCGCGAGCAGATACAGACACACTCTTGACCCTACCACATTTTTGTGAGTGTTGGAGGAAGAGAGAGCTGCACCAGCACTAGATAGGTACTGATTCTGAGCTGAATAAACTGATGCAACGTAAAATGAGTCTTTGATATTGCTATACATGCGTTCTTCTTTAGATTGATAGAGAGGGAGAGAGAGAGAGAGTGAGAGAAAGAGAGAGAAAGAGAGTGAGAGAGAGAACTCGGCTAGCTAGCATCAATAGCAACCAGATATTAGGTGATATTCAACCCCAGCCATTTAGAATATGATACCTCAATCTATTAGGAGAACATGAAAAACTGATTTGTGAACCACCTCTCAGCTCACCAAGAATATATTAAAATGAATCCAGAATTGGTGTAACTACAGACGTATACTCTCTCGACTTTGTTGCCGCATAACTTTCAGAAAATGGATACTTCTTAACGAAAGTTTCAACAAATTATCGCTTAGATTCTGTAGATTGAGTGTATGTAAAGATTTGGTGGAAAAAAATTTCCCGAGGGGTTGGGGAAATGAGTTCCCAAAAATTCTCAGAGCCTGACATTTTCCCCCTCATAACTTTCAGGAAAATGGGCATCTTTTAATGAAATTTTATACAAATATCTTTCAAGAGGTGTCGATTACGATTACAAAGAAATTTGTAGGCAAACTTTTTTGGAGGGGGGCGGGGGGAGGAGTTTCTGGAAAACGGTGTTTCGGATCAGACGGCCAACTGAAGTTGGAATTTCTCCGTTTTGACGGATTTTTTTCCAATTTTTTTCAGCACTGTCTTCGAAATGATGGGAGGCATCTTTTTATGAAAAAAAAAAGAAGAAAATGTTTGAAAATTTGCGATTAATTTTCACTCCCGCCATCCCCTCACCAATCCAGGCCGATTTGGGCCAATATATATATATATTTTTTTTTTCACTAGGTACTTAAAAATCATGGGAGAAACCTTTTCGGTTAAAAAATAATTTAATCTTTTCAGAGGAAATAAAATGATTCAAGGGAGATTTTGATGCTGTTTCTAGCACATCGCAAGGCCAAACTCCTTGTTTTCTTCTCACTCAAATATGTACTTATGTTTTACAATATTTTCCCCCATAAACACATATAAGCTATATATAAAAGAAAAACTTTAAAATTATATTTTTAGCCCCACTCCCTGCTCCCGATTGCTTCTATTTATATTATTCTAAAATATTAGAGAGCCTGAGAAGATTATTTCTGGGATTTATCCAGAGTGATTTCAATAAGAGGTATGTGAAAGATGATTTATTTTGATAGTATAATTTCCTGTCAGAAAATGTTTTTTCTTACACACACGGCCTTGTTCGGTTGAAGTGCGAGTAAAAATTTAAGCTACCATTCTTTTCTTTATCTTTGCTTATATACCAGCAATGGACTACGCGTGTGTTACTTTGACATCATCACTCCATAAAATTTGTTTATACAGAGAAAAACTTGAAAAATATCAATAGATGTTAGAAGGAGGTCTTGGGATGTGCTAGAAACAACAGCCAAATCTCTCTTATATCATACATTTTGCTCTGAGATTATTAACAATTTTTTTAAAAACCAAATATTTTTCTCTCACGGGTTTTAAATGCGCAGTGAAAAAAAAAAGGAAAAAGCCAAAATCGGTCCGGGTTGGAGTGGTGAGGGGGTAGCAGGAGTGAAAAAAGATTATAAATCTTCAAAATCTCTTTTTTTTTTTTCGTAAAAAGATACCTCTCATCATTCCGAAGACTATGCTGGAACAAAAAATGGGAAAAATCCCCATCAAAAAAGAGAACTTGCAACTTATGTGGGCCGTTTGATCCGAAACTCCGTTTTCCAGAAACTCCTTCCCCTACCTGCCCGCTAAAACAATTTCGCCTAAAGATATCTTTGTAATCGTAATCTACAATGTTTGAAAGGTATTTGTATAAAATTTCATTAAAAAAATACCCGTTTTTCTGAAAGTTATGAGCGCACCTAAGTGTTGGGTCGTATGAATTTTCCGAAACGCCTTTCCCCAACCCCTCGGAAAAAAATTCCAACAAATCTTTACATACACTCAGTCTACACAATCTAAGCAATTACTTGTTGAAAGTTTCGTTAAAAAGTATCCCTTTTCTGGAAGTTATGAGGCAACAAAGTCGAGTGAGTATACATCTGTAGTTATGCCCCTGAATCTATACTTTCCCTAATGGGATAACACAAAGATTGCTCCTCTTACCTTCTCGTTATTAACCTATCCCTATACAAATTAACGCTTCTCTTCAAGCACAGATTACATCTCACTGACATCATCCCACCATTTTACAAACAAAGTAGCAGATATACACGAAGCCTACATCAACTACCTAGAAATAAATAGATATAAAAAATCATTGGCCATTACCCTTTTCTGTTGCTATAAGAAGCATTTAAGAATGTGTAACCAACCCTCACGCGCAACGACACAGACCAGTTGTTCTCAGACTTTTTGACTTCGTGAAGATTAAATAAACAATTAATGACCCACCAGAGATTAAATATGGTACTGACTTACTTCGAACGGGAATTAAACAAAACTGTTTCTTCTTTTTTTTTGTTTAGTTATAAAATCAATAAAAATATATAGAAACTCTTATTTGTCCTATTTATTTTTCTAATCTCTTTTATAATCCCTCTAGTGTATAGCAGAATTATGAATAACCATGCGTTTTCAAGACAATGAAGATTTAATATATTTTTTAAAAACCTTTATATTTTCTAACCACTGACACAAACACACAAAAAACTTGAAATTTCATAAAGTACTTCTATAAAATTTGCAGCAGAAATGGGAGCAACAGCCCGTAACTATATTTAGCTCACATTTGGATAACAGGAAAAAAACATTTGTTTTCAGAGAATACATTAGATTCATTATAGAAGATACGAAACATAGCTGGGTTTCGAATTTTTATGCAAAAGTTCATGAATTACAAAGAACATAAAGATAACACTCATAGAATAACAAACTTTTACCATCACAGGCTGCATATCATTCCCACACGTGTATTGCATTCATTATGAAACAAACACCTCAAAATAATAAAAAAATAATAATAAAAACTTTCTCGACATGAGAAGGATACTTTATTTTACGACTCAAAATGGTAATATAGTTTTTTTACCAGTATAGGTACGATCACCTCATACATCAAGGCACATTGAGGCACATACATCGAGGCACAACAGTCGTAGCCAATCATACCAAATCGATCACACACACACACACACACACACACACACATACACACAGAGTGTTCACCATGTAATATCTGTTATATATCTGAAAATGTAGTCTTCGTTTACACTGTATCTAGAAACAAAAGAATCGATGATCACAGCTAGAACAACTTTGAGCAGAGATATAGTAGATCAGAGCCGATTTAAATACTTTTTCCAACAATAGACACAATTGCTGTAAATCGGATTGTATCCCTTAGCTAGACAGAGGAATGAAAAGGTTTGTTAGTCGTAGGTCTATATCTTCTCCCATTTAAATAGTCAAACAGTCAAACAAACTTATGTTCGAACTGGGATACACAACGAAAAGAGGATACTCGACTAAAGGAATAAAATCCAATAAAACTAATAATCCTTTCTACTATAGATACATACACAAAAAAAGTTTGTTTATGACATTGACCCCCAGGCAGGTACAGTTTTTTTCACCGCCTCGAAAGGATGAAAGGCAAATTTGACCTCAGAACATAAAGAACCGGGAGAAATGCCGCCAAGCATTTTGTCTGAGAGGCTAACGAAGCTACCAACTCGCCGCCTTAATAAATTAAGCAATTTAACCTATAACACAATGGGATATTATACGGAAATTACAAATCGAGCAATTAATATTCGAATACTGAAATATATGGCTGTACAACACAGACAAAAAAATTTACTGGAAGTAGGAAAACATATGGTAGCAATTTGAAGCTATGCCTTATAATTTGCCACAACACAAAACTGCAATAACCCGATGACTTTATGGTAAATTGCAATGAAATTGCACCCAAATATTCCTTGAATCATATCTTAGCATTTTAAAAAGAAAGGATGCACCGCATAATGTAGTCATAAATAATACTTTCTGCTAAGGCCTAAACTTTTTGGTGGGGTTGGGGGAGCTAGTGGATTACATCGACCCCAGTATGCAACTGGTACTTATTTTGTCGACCCCGAAAGGCAAAGTCGACATTGGAGGAATTTGAACTCAAAGCATAAAGAGAGACAAAGCATTTTGCAGAGCGTGTCACCTCGTCAGATTAATGTAGTTATAAGTGATGTAGTTAAAGATAATATAGTTATTGATAACAAAGTTATGGATACTTTTAGAAAAGACGGGACACTTATGAATGAAACGCTATTATAGGACTTGCCCGAACTGACATTTTCAAAAGTTTCAAGTAACAGCTAGATTCGAAATAGAAAGCCTTATCACTTCCTATGCATGCATGCATACATACATGCATGGCTGCATATACATGCAAGCATAGAAGCATGTATGTATGCATACATGCATAGATAAAAGCGCACATGCATTTGTACATATACATATATATGCATACATACATACAAAGATGTTACACATATATGTATCAATGTATATATATGGGAATGTGAATGTGTGTGTGAGTGTGTGTGTGCGTGTGTGTGCGTGTATTGCACATTGATATCAGGTTGCCCGAGGCACCGCCTGACATAAAAGCTAGGCGTACACTGTCTGACAAGGAAAAGGTAAAAACAGGAAGAAATATACTGATACTACATACATGCATAATTATGTATATAAATACATGTATGCTCACATATGTGTATGTATGTATGTATATATACGTATATATATATATATATATATATATATATATATATATATATATATATATATATATATATATATAATATATATATATATATATATATATATACATATATATATATATATATATATATATATAATCAAAATAAGCAATAAGAATGACTCATTCGAATCTAAATTTTGCTGAACTTATATATATATATATATATATATATATATATATATATATATAATATACATATATACATCTATATACATATATATACACGCACACAATCATATATATGCAATACAGTACATGCAAACATACATATATCTATACAATACAGTACATACACACATACATGCATACGTACATACATACATACATACATACATACATACATACATACATACATACAATACAATACATACACTTACATAACAGAAATAATTGCACACAGACACAGACATGAGTATAGATCGCTGAAAGTAGGAGCTGGCTGGCATCATGCAGCAATATAAAGCATCTAGTACATGCCTCGTTGAACATGTCTCAGAGAACACCAAGCATGAAGAGGGCATTGGGTTCGTTCGTGCAGACACGCCTTATCTTAGTGTATTTACCTGCCGTACTTTGACTTTTCCATGACGATAACGATGATGATAACGACGGCGACTAACACCTCGGCGTCCACAGCAGCCACAAATATGATGACAATGACCACAACGACGTAGAAGACGACGACGACGACGACGACGATGATGATGGTAGTCTCGTCATTATCATCAAAGCGACAACAACGACGACGACAGCGGTCATGATGATGATGGTGATGATGATGATGATGATGGTGGTGGTGATGGTGGTGCTGATGGTAGTGATGGTAGTGGCGGTGGTGTGATGACGGCGATAGTGGTGGCGGTATTGGTGGCAGTGGAAGTGGAGGAGGTGATGGTGGCGGTGGTAGTGATTTTGATAACGATCTCTGCTGCTGTACTACGGTTGTTGCGTCTGCTGTTGACAATGATGAGGAGGAGGAGGAGGAGGAGCGTGGAGTGGTGGTGGTGGTGGTGGTGGAGGGGAGGAGGACGACGACGATGATGATGATGGCGGAGGAGGAGGAATAGCGATGATGATCATGGGTATAAGAATTGTTAAAATCACGGGTGTATCTATTGCATTATATCCTGGTTTAAGCTGTTCGAGAAGTTAAATTATTGAGATCGCTTCTTACATAGACATTCCCATTCCATTCTCTACACCACGTTCTATTTTTACTATACATTCAGAGAAAAGAAGGAGATTACTGTCAAACCAGAGATTTTCCGAATGTTTGCAACAGATTAACCTCCACTTAGAGCACTCAAAGACGAAGTGATAGAGTTAAAAGTGGGGGTTCAAATTAAGTCTACAACCTCATAACTCAAGGGGCCAGCAAAGATATTGCTCTAATGAATCCACCAGTTCTCCGGATTGGACTGAACTAGACTGGTACTTTATTTTATCGACCTTGAAAGGATGACGGATAAAGTTGGCTTTTACGAAGTTTATACCAAATAAGGGAAACGTCAGAACAAATACCGCATAACATCTTGTCATACGCTTTCAAAACTGCCAATGTGACATTTTGTTGTTAGTCAAACAATAGCATCAGGATTCATTTCAGCTTATCAGTAAATCAATCTAAAATTAGATCACATTAGTACTAAAGGTAACATGGGCGCAGGCGTGAACGTATGGTAAGAAGCTTGCTTCTTCTCAACCACATAGCTCAGGGTTCAGCTGTCTTTTACTGTAGCTTCGGGCCGACCAAAGTCTTGTGAGCGGATTCGGTAGAAGGAAATTGAAAGAAGCTTGTCGTATATATATATATATATATATATATATATATATATATAAGAGATAATAGTGTCATTGAAACCCAAAGGTGTCAGGTAATGCTGAATAACTGCTATAAACAGACCTTTCCTCTCACACCATCTCCGATGAAGGGATATTATTAATTAATATCCTAGAAACAGCTGTAAGACCTTCTATCTATAAATGCTCTAATATCTATAGAGCCTTGGTTTTTTATTTTATTACGCAGAAAATCCTTATATATATACCTGTGTGTGTGTCTTTATGTTTGTGTTTGTCCCCCATCACGGCTTGACAACTGGTATTAGTGTATTTGCGTCTCCATAACTTAGCGGTTCAGCAATAAGCGACTGATAGAGTAGGTACCAGGTTTAAAAAGAAAATAACTCCTAGGGTTGATTTGTTTGATAAAAATACATCCAAGGCGGTGCCCCAGCATGGCTGCTGTCAAATGACTGAAACAAGTAAAAGATAACAACACAAGATAAAAAACATGCTTTATTGTTAGTTCAGGACTATTGACTAATAGAATCACATGTCGTTTAAATCAATTAGTCAATTGTAAGTCATTATATTACATGGCTCGGTGGTAAGTATTGTGACACGTAAAGCTGAGTGAATGAAATATTTAGGCAGATATTTACAGGCATATTTGTTTTATATATATATATATATATATATATATATATTATATATATATATATATATATATATATATATATATATATATATTATATATATATATATATATATATATAATTTGCAATATTATGCACATACTCTTAAGACACGTGTGTATATGAAACAACGATTGTGTATCTATGCAGTCATTCGACTTGCTATAAAAAGAAATTATGTCTTTCTCAGATCACATACAAATGAGTTAAAAGATAAAGAAAATATTCTTTTCTACTCTATGCACAAGGTCTGAAATTTTGGGGGAGGGGCCAGTCGATTAGATCGACCCAGGAACGCAACTGATACTTAATTCATCGACTCCGAAAGGATGAAAGGCAAAGTTGACCTCAGTGGAATTTGAACTCTGAGCGCAAAGATAGATGAAACACCGATAGCAATTTCGCCCGGCGTGCTAACGTTTCTGACTGCTTGCCGCCTTGATAATGAAAATATTCTTTTCTACTCTTGGCACAGGACTCCAAATTTTTGAGGAGGGAGTCGGTCAATTAGATCGACCCCAGTACGTAACTAGTACTTAATTTATCGACCCCGAAAGGATGAAAGGCAAAGTCGATCTCTGCGAAATTTGAACTGAGAACGTAGAGACACACGAAACACCGCTAAGCATTTCGCCCGGCGTGCTAACGTTTCTAATTGCTTTACTGTCCAAAAGGGGCTACAGACAGAGGGGACAAGCAAGGACAGACAAACGGATAAAGTCGATTATATCGACCACAGTGCGTAACTGGTACTTATTTATCGACCCCGAAAGGATAAAAGGCAAAGTCGACCTCGGCGGAATTTGAACTCAGAACATAACGGCAGACGAAATACCTATTTATTTACTACCCACAAGGGGCTAAACACAGAGAGGACAAAGGACAGACAAACGAATTAAGTCGATTATATCGACCCCAGTGCGTAACTGGTACTTATTTAATCGACCCCGAAAGGATGAAAGGCAAAGTCAACCTCGGCGGAATTTGAACTCAGAACATAACGGCAGACGAAATACCGCAAAGCATTTCGCCCGGCGTGCTAACGTTTCTGCCAGCTCGCCGCTCTGATAATGAAATTATTAACAATATAGAATCATTCAAACAGGAAGAAAAGAAATTTTCCTGAAGTGTGGGACGCCTTTAGTCATGGTGCTTGTCGTAAATACGTATTCCTAGGTTTAATCCCACTGAATGACACCATGTTCATGTATCATTTATAATGATCTCATATTAACCAATGCTTAGAAAGATAAGGGAAATTGTTGTTTATGGATGGAAGCACTCCGTCGGTTACGACGATGAGGATTCCGGTTGATCCGACCAGCGGAACAGCCTGCTCGTGAAATTAACGTGTAAGTGGCTGAGCACTCCACAGACACGTGTACCCTTAACGTAGTTCTCGGGGATATTCAGCGTGACACAGAGAGTGACAAGGCCGGCCCTTTGAAACAGGAAGAAAGAGTGAGAGAAAGTTGTGGTGAAAGATTACAGCAGGGATCCCCACCATCCCCTGCCGGAGCCTCGTGGAGCTTTAGGTGTTTTTGCTCATTGAGCACTCACAACGCCCGGTCTGGGAATCGAAACCGCGATCTTACGACCGCGAGTCCGCTGCCCTGACCACTGGGCCATTGCGCCTCCTGTTGTTTATATGCATACACACATGTATGTATGTATGTATGTATGTATGTATGTATGTGTGTATATGTGTAGGTAGGTAGGTGGGTAGGTAGGTAAGTAGGTAGGTAGGTTGGTACGTAGGTAGGTAGGTAAGTAGGTAGGTAGGTAGTAGGTAGGTAGGTAGGTAGGTAGGTAGGTAGGTAGCTATAGACTTTGCCTTACTGTTAAGTTACGGAGGTGTAAAAATATAAAACCACTACTGGTTGTCAAGCGGTAGACGAACAAATGCAACACAAAGACAAACACATAGATGATCGTGTGGTAAGAAGCTTGCTTCCCAACTACATGGTTCCGGGTTCAGTCTCATTGCGTGTCACCTTGGGTAAGACTTTACTACAAACTCAGGCCGACCAAAGCCTTGTGAGTGGATTTGGCAGATGGAAACTGAAAGAAGCCCGTCATATATATGTGTATGTGTGTGAATGTGTGTTTGTACCTGTATTTATTCACCCCCTCCCCCATTGCTTGACAAACGGTGTTGGTGTGTTTATGTCCGCATAACTTAGTAGCAAAAGTGCCGATAGAATAAGTACAAGGCTTACAAAGAATATGTCCCTGGGGCGATTTGTTCGACTAAAACCCTGTAAGGCGGTGCTCCAGTATGGCCGTTGCCAAATGATTGAAACATGTAAAAAATAAAAGAATATGCATAATTATTTTTTCTATGACGGCATTCTTTCCGTTTCCAGCTACTAAATCCACTCACAAAGTTTTTCTTGTCTCAGGGCTAAGGTAGAAAACCCATGCCCAAAGTTGCCCCGCATGTGGTTTCACACCTACGCCTACACACACACACACACACAAACACACAAGCACACACACACACACACACACACACACACACACGCGCACACACAAGTGTGTGCGAGCACACGCACATAAACATATACGAAAGTGAGCTGAAAAATTCATCGGCTGAATATGAAGGATTGATGCTAGTGCTAACAAATCGTGCATGCATTAATTCCAAATTTTCCTATTGATAACTGCATTGTTTATTTCCAGTAAACTGAAATCTGAGTGCTCAAGGACTTCTCTTGAAAATGGACGAAATTTGGCATCGTGATGTTATGAACTACCAGCAGAAAAAAGGATTTAGCTACCAATGTCATTCATACTGACATGGTTGTTACACTAGGGGAAAACGTCCCAGCTTCATCATCTGTGCAAAAGTGAGCAGCTGAATTTAGGAGGAACAGAGAGAGTCTTAAAGATGACAAAAGGTCCTGAAACTTCCCCCGCCAAGAAAAATATTGATCGTGTTCACTACATGTGTTGGATAACAGGCCAGAGTCAATAAATCAAATAGCCAATATTATCAGCATAACCCGTGAGAGAGTTGCGAATATTCATCGCAATGAACTTTGCACCATAATATAACAACATTTATTTGAACAAATCAACTTGCGATCGATCATTCAGTTTGTCTCCCATTTGTTGTTTCCCATCAAACACGACGAAAATCTGCCACCATTTTGTAATAAGTGATAAGTCCCTTCACGGCAATATATCCAATATAGATAGTTATATTAATATTT
>NC_043000.1:41801806-41836806 GCF_006345805.1 Octopus sinensis
TGTTTTGTTTGTAGTGTGTGGGTGTGTATGTGTGTGTTCGTGTGTGTATGCGTAGAGTTTGGGTGTGTGGCGAGTAACCGTACTTAACTTAGTGTATGTGTGCGTGTGTGCTTGTACGTGCGTGTGTGTGTATATATATGTATGTATAATTGTGTGCCGTGTGTATGGGATGTATGTGTGGGTTCATTTGTGTGTGTGTGTTTGTATGTATGTGCGTGTTGTTGTGTGTGCGTGTATGTGTGCGTTTGTATGTGTATGTGTGTAAGCGTATATGGATGTATATGCGTGTATCCGTGGGGTTGTGCGTGTGTGCGTGCGTATGTGTGCGTATGTGTGTGTGTGTGTCTGTGCTTATATGTGTGTACGTATGTGTATATGTGCGTGAGCGTGTAGGTATATATTGTGTGTATGTATATGTGTCGGTGTGTATGTGAATTTGTGTGTGTTTGTACGTTTGTATGTGTTTGTTTCGTGAATTGTATATATATGTAGATGTGTGTGTGTGTGCATATGTGTGTACGTGCGTGCGAGTGAATGTATGTATATATGTGCGTGTGTACAAATGTAGAGGTTTATATGTGTGTTTATATGTTTATATGTGTGTATATGTATGTATGCAAGCACACACTTTATAATTGAAAGATTGATAGAAAAAAATTGGTGAGGGTGTATGTGAATCCACAGGCACACACATACACACACTGACGCACGCCTGCAATAAGCCAACCCCATATGCATGTATGTATGTATGTATGTATGTATGTATGTATGTATGTATGTATGTATGTATGTATGTATGTATGTATGTATGTATGCATGTATGTGTGTGTGTGTATGTGTGTGTATGTATGTATGTATGTATGTGTGTATGTATGTATGTATGTGTGTGTGTATGTGTGTATGTATATATGTATGTATGTGTGTATGTGTGCATGTGTGTTAGTGTGTGTGAGTGTATGTATGTATGTATGTATGTATGTATGTATGTGTGTGTGTATGTATGTATGTGTGCATGCGTGTATGTGTGTATGTGTGTATGTGTGTGTGTGTGTATGTATGTATGTATGTATGTGTATGTATGTGTGTATGTGTGTGTGTTTATGTATGTAGGTATGTATGTATGAATGTATGTATGTATGTGTGTGTGTGTGAATGTATGCGTGTGCGTGTGGGGGGTTTCTGGAGTTGTGTGGGCGTAATCTACATGCGCGTGCTTGTGTGCGTGTGTGCGCTTACGTGCGTGTATGTGTGTGTGTGTCTCTGCTAGGTGTTTATAAGAGTATGCGTATCTGTATGAGTATTGTTTGTTGGTGTGTGTGCACGGGCATGTGTGTGTGCGCGTTGGGGTGTATGGGTGTGTGGGTGTGTGTATAGGTGTGGAAGCATTTGTGCTTACAAGTGTATGTAGGTTGTATGTGTGTGGTGTGTTGGAAGTAGGTGTGTTCGTGGATACGTGAGTATGTGTGTGTGTGTGTGTGTTTCTGTATAAGGACAAATATTTTTTTAAAAAAAAGGTTATATATATATATAACAGAGGGGACAAACAAGGACAGACAAACGGATTAAGTCGATTATATCGACCCCAGTGCGTAACTGGTACTTAATTTATCGACCCCGACAGGATGAAAGGCAAAGTCGACCTCGGCGGAATTTGAACCCAGAACGTAAGGGCAGACGAAATACGGCTACGCATTTCGCCCGGCGTGCTAACGTTTCTGCCAGATAGATAGATAGATAGATAGATAGATAGATAGATAGATAGATAGATAGATAGATAGATAAGATAGATAGATAGACCGACAGACAGACAGATAAATAGACAGACAGATAGGTAAATAGATAGTTAGATACATACATACATACATACATACATACATACATACATACATACATACGTTTTGATGACGAACGTAATCAGTTCCCCATACTCTCTATCATACACTAGAAATGGTAGTAATTTAGTCCTTCGCTACTGTGATTTCATATATAGAAATTTTTGCCACAGCATCGTCATTGTATACTAATTACAATTTTCATCGTAATCAGAACTATGAAGAATAAACATGAACTTATTCAAAAATGCTTAGTAAATTCACATGAACTTTTTCAAAAAGTGATTGATGCATTGAGGCAACATCCAAAGCGTCTATAATTTTTAGTCCATAATATACCTTCGCAACAAAAAAAAAAAAAAGAAAAAAAACCATGTTATAAAGAATGGATTTTTCTCTTGCATTTCTTTATTTTTAAAACGAGATTTGTTTTCAACTGTCTGCTTTGTTGTATATTCGTGAGAAGTCGTATTTAACACGTTCGAATATACTCGGACCTATCGCTGCGGAAATAGTCTGAGGAAAAATTCTCTTTCTAGATGGCGTATATGAAAACACGTATGGATGAGAATGACGTCACCGGATTGTATGACGCGTATGTTTCCGTGTTGTTACGTATCATCAGACAAGAGTGCTGAATCTACATTTCACCTAAATCCCTAGCAAAAAAGAAAAAGAAATGATACGTTCTTATATTTGAACAGCAAGCATTACATTTACTGATGTGCGTAAAGCTTGGTCAGTCTAAAATCAATAAAATGAAGGCGGATAAAGCCGCGAGTTATGAAAGGCAGATTTGGTATTCGTAGCTAATGACGCATAGCAACGCAGAAACACATGCGTCCTACGATTCAATAATGTCATGCTCAATCTAATGTATTTAACTGCATCATGTCGTCTAGGAGGAGAATTTTTCTTCTGAGACAACTGTCGCAGCAAAAGGTCTTCCCACATCTGAGTGTAATCGAACGTGCTATTATGTGTGTGTCTGTGTGTATGTGTGTGTGTGTGTGAGTGTGTGTGTGGCGTATGGATGGATGGATGGAAATATATATATATATATATATATATATATATAAGTTCAGCAAAAATTTAGATTCAAATGAATATGGTACTTAATTTAGATGCACCAGAATTTTGTATGGTGTTATCCATAAAAATCCGTGGGGCTGATTATAATCAAAATAAGCAACAAGAATGACTCCGGTAATTTGGTACGATCGTTTCGTACTACATCATTTTATTAAATGTTGTAAGTATTACAACAGATTTAAGATGCTGAGTACTCATCAGCATCTTAAATCTGTTGTAATACTTACAACATTTAATAAAATGATGTAGTACGAAACGATCGTACCAAATTACCGGAGTCATTCTTGTTACTTATTTTGAGTATATAATATATATATATATAAGTTCAGCAAAAATTTAGATTCAAATGAATATGGTACTTAATTAGATGCACCAGAATTTTGTATGGTGTTATCCATAAAAATCCGTGGGGCTGATTATAATCAAAATAAGCAACAAGAATGACTCCGGTAATTTGGTACGATCGTTTCGTACTACATCATTTTATTAAATGTTGTAAGTATTACAACAGATTAAGATGCTGAGTACTCATCAGCATCTTAAATCTGTTGTAATACTTACAACATTTAATAAAATGATGTAGTACGAAACGATCGTACCAAATTACCGGAGTCATTCTTGTTACTTATTTTGAGTATATATATATATATATATATATATATATTATATATATATATATATATATATATATATATACACATATATATATTTGCATGTATTTATATATGTATATATGTATTTATGTATTTTTGTATACAAATGTATGTATATATACATACATGCACACATACATGTATGCATGTGTGCGTGTTCGCGCATGTGGATTTGTATGTATATTCTGTGAATATCTGTGCATATAATGTGTGTATGCCAATGTATGTATATGAGTGAGTAGATATCTTAAATTAATTCATTTCAATCTTTAAACCATTTTCCCTTGACATGGCCAAGCAAGTATATCGCCATTCATCATCTCTCGAAGTCATCTTTAAATAATGTTGTACAACACCATTATCATCCAAATATTATGAATAAAAAATCACCTGATTTGAAAAATCACCTGCTGAAACAAATTACTACTCTAAAGTTACAAGCAACTGGAATGTAATGTAATACAACCGTCTTGTTAGATAAATATTAAGCCGATTTATTTATAAGATATAGTAATTTATAAAACTGCAATATAACATTACAAGCGAGGATGGAATTGTGAGGAGACAGAGTACAAGGGGAAGAGGGATTACAGGGGAAAGAGCAAGGCATCAGGGGAGACAAGAAATGTCAGGCAGAGAAAGGGAAGAGAAAAGTGGAGAACGTGTAGAATGAGAGGAGGCAATAGAGAGAGCGTCAGAAGGAAAGGGAGAGCAAGAATTGAGGGAGAGAAAGTGGAAAAAGAAAAGAGTGGATGAAGATGATGAAAATGGCTTAACGGTCGCAGCTAACAAAACGAAAAAAAACCATGTTAATGAAAAATCTACCTGACGATACAATGGAAAGACAATAAAATAAAGTACGTGTAAAAACAAAAGATTAGGGCATGGACAAGATAAAATAGGGACATGAGCATAAATGTATAGATATTTAATGCATACATATGGATGTGCGGTTAAGAAGCTCGCCTTGCAAGCACGTGCACGTGGTTTCAAGTTCAGTCTCACTGCATGCCACCTGTACAAGTACTTTACCTATGGGCCCAGCTCGACCAATGTCTTGTAATTGAATCTGGCAAACGGAAACTGTGCAGCAGACCATCGTGTGTGTGTGTTTTGGTTTGTTTATATCCCCTTAACTTAAGGATTCGGCAAAGAGGCCGATAGAATAAATACAAAGACAAAAAATACTAAGGTCTATCAATTCGACAAAAACATTCAAAGCGGTGCCCCAACATAGTCACAGTCCAATGACTGAGACACATAAAACTGAAAGGCATATATGCGTGTGTGTATGTGTGCGTGTGTGTGTGCGCGCGCGCGTGTGTGTGCGTGTGTGTGTGTGTATAGAGGTTATGAGTTGTAATGGCGTCAGTAAGACCCAAAGGTGTCAGGTAATGCTGAGTAATTGGTATCTGATGATAGGCGCTGCGGAGGTCTACTGTACTGTACATTTCATTCCTTGATATGCTCTCAACCATCTCATCGATTCTCGCTGAATGAAGCGGTTAATGGTCTGACTGTAATCAACCACGAATCTTTTCTAGTTTTTTTCATTTGTTGTTACCAAAAGCTGAGCTCTCCAGGGTGAGTTGGAATGGTAAATGATGTCATCACATAACAGTTTTTGCATTTCGAAATAAAATAAAGTGTTCATCAGGCTTTGAAAAACGGCGAGACTTTGTTGCAATTGGTTTGTAATCCGGGGACAGGTTGCGAAATAAGGATGGTGCTTCAACTTTTACTGCTGCTATTCCACATACAGACAAGTAAGCTTTTCTCCTTTGAAAGAAATCTGAATTCCTTCCTCCTGGTTCAAGAAATCATGTTCCAGTATAACAGCTGAACACAGTCCGGGTAACAAGGAAAGTTTTACATTATCATGCACTTGGCTTTGGTAGAAGAGTTTCACAAAACAATGTTCTTTTGTTACATTTGAAAGTTTCGTGGAAGCCATGGAAATCTTTTTCTCTGAGGGATAAGCGTTTAGTTCCAGGGATTTGGCAAGATCAGAGCAGATGTAGCTCTCAGAACTTCCAGTGTCAACAAGAGCTTTGATAGAGGCGTCATTGACGGAAATATTGATGATAGCTTTAGACAGGCTAGTAGGTGTAACTGCAATAATAACTGTATTCAATTGAAGATCCATAGCAGATACAAATTCAAACTGCATAGAATTAGGCTTAGATTGGCAAACCTTTAGGAAATGACCCTTTTTAGCACTTCTTTTGCAGATGGCATTCTGTGCAGGACATTTTGAACTAGGATGGCGAAAGTAACCACAAAAGAAACATTTTGAGGTGTTCACTGATGCTGTTGTAGATGACGTAACTTCAGATTCGGTATTCTTGGTCAAAGAGATACTACCACAGGGAGTATGGGCTGTGTAAGTAAGGGATTGCTTTGCAGCCATTTCAAGAGATCGAACCAGGCCAAAAGCGCTTTATAGGTCAAGAGTTTTATTTTCCAACAGTCCCTATCTGATATGATGTACGTTTCTGCCAGCTCGCCGCCCTAAAATAGGAATGAGAAACATATTCTTATCTACTCTAGGCACAACGCCCGAAATTTTTGGGGAGGGGTTCAGTCGATTAGATCCACCCCAGTTCACCATCCAGGAGAATCCAGAGATGCACATAACTTAGCTCTGGAAATACTTCCCATGTGTTGGGCTTCAAGATGCTGGTTCAACTCCAGTCTCTTCACCTTCACTTGGTCCACATTGGCAGTCTTCCAGGCTTCTTCTAGTTCCATAACCAGACCATCTCTTATTCTACGTCCCTTCTTAGCTAAACTTATGGTAAACCTAATAGACTCATATTTTATGGCTCTTTTTAGGATATACTGCCATTTATTATTAATGATGGTACCTGTCAATGCCCTCTCAATTAACTTCTTGATCTGCTTTCTGTACCCCTCAATCGCCAAAAGGGACGTATTGAGTTTCCAGTAGCCAGATCCCTGCCTATGTAACTTATATACTGTCAGCTTACAGGTAATCAACCAGTATGTATAGACATTTCTTACATATTTAATCCGGGTGTCCTGTGGAGAGGGACTCTCCACCTTTTCTTGACATAGGGGCAGAGGCGGCAAATCTTGAAAAATGGATTGATTAAAATCCAATCTCATCATCGACACCGACTTTCTATACGTGTTAAGTACGAATACATTATGAGTCTTTTTATCCATTTCGTAGAACTCGTAGTTCTTATATTTATCAGAAACTTCTGCAATCCTAGCGGCTGATTTTTTCGCTTTTATTTCTCTCATTAAATCTTCGTTTTTGCTGTATAACGCGACTATCCCTCTGTCTTTTGCTTCCTTTTTGGTTTGTCTCTTTTCGCAGCTTTTTTTTTTCTTGGTCTTAGTTCGACCTATTTTTGTTGATTTGAGCTTTCCCTTTTTCTCTTGTTGTTAGTTGCTTTCTTTTCTTCTGTTTCTCTCTTTCCTCCTCCTCAACATCGGATTCTTCCTCGCCGGCTCTACAGTGCTTTTTTCATATGGCCCAGCTGGTCACACTGGAAACATTGGGGCTTGCGCCCCTCGACGACTACGTTAAGGAATTCCTCCCCAATTTCTATTTTCTTCGGTAACTATTCTAAAATTGGCTGTTCTGCTTGTATTAGGAGGTGAACCGTTTGACCGGTCCAATAAAGCCGATAGTTGTTGTTGACAAACAACGGTAGTAATTTTATTCTGCTGAATGCGCGTCATTGATTGGTTGAAATTGCCGAAATACAACTTTAACAAAAAATAACTTCCAAAATACAGAATTTTCTCAACAATGCCAAGAGAAAAAGACGTTTTATGTAATATATTCTACCAGTATACGAAGTTTGAAAGTGTTTAGTTACAAAAAATTATTTTTATAAATCTGTCGAAAATAACACAAAAACAGTCAATAGTAACTGCAGTTACTATACAGACGCACTCCAATAATAATCACCAATAAATCCAAACTCAGTCAGACGAAATACCTATTTCTTTACTACCCACAAGGGGCTAAACACAGAGGGGACAAACAAGGACAGACAAACGGATTAAGTCGATTGTATCGACCCCAGTGCGTAACTGGTACTTATTTAATCGACCCCGAAAGGATGAAAGACAAAGTCGACCTCGGCGGAATTTGAACTCAGAACGTAGCGGCAGACGAAATACCTATTTTTTTTACTACCCACAAGGGGTTAAACACAGAGGGGACAAACAAGGACAGACAAACAGATTAAGTCGATTACATCGACCCCTGTGTGTAACTGGTACTTAATTTATCGACCCCGAAAGGATGAAAGGCAAAGTTGACCTCGGCGGAATTTGAACTCAGTACGTAGCGGCAGACGAAATACGGCTATGCATTTCGCCCAGCGTGCTAACGTATCTGCCAGCTCGCCGCCTTGCTTAAAGAAAGTATTGAAGTATGAATGAAAGTCGTGAGAAAAAAGGCGACTGAAAATAACTGAAAGAAAGAGAGAACGAAAGAAAGAAAGTGAAAAGGAAGGAAGAAAAAAGAAAGAAAGAAAAAGGAAATAAAGTGAGAAAGAGCGTAAAGTAAAAAATAAACACAAAGAAACAAAGTAAACAAGACAGAAAGAAAGAAGCAAACAAACAAACAAAGATAGAAATAGAGATAAAGGAATGGAAATAGAGAAAGGAAAAGAAGAAAGAAAGGGAAAAGAAAGTCAAGAAAAGGACAGAGACAGAGAAAGGAAAAATAAAGAGAAAAAAGGAAAGAAGAGAAGAAAAAGAAACTATGAAAGAAAAAACAGTGAAAAAAGCAGGAAAAAAGAAAGTAAATCTAAAAATGGAGGAGGAAAAAGAAAAAGATTTTTCAAAAATTGAATGAAATGAAGAATAATAGATGCTTTTCATAGTAACAAAAGTGTACATAGAAAAAAATACCAGAAAAGAGCGGGAAGGAAAAACTGAAAAAGTAAGATAGAAGAGGTGTAAAATATATGTGGTAGATATTTTTTCTTTCTTTCCACTTAGCCACAAAACCTGAACTTTGGTGGGAGGCCATTGGTCAATTACATCGACCCCAGTGCACCACTGTTACTTAATTTATTGATTTCGAAAGGATGAAAGTCAAAGCAGACCTTGGTGAAATTTGAACTCAGAGAGTAAAGCCGGAAGAAACACCGCTAAACATTTAGTTCGTAACTGGTTGGCACTCTTAATGATGATTTAATGTGTAATCTGTAAAGGAAACGAAAATATTTATTTCAAATCTTGGCACAATGCCAGCAACATAGCGGCTAGGGGTAAGTCGATAACATCTGACCCAGGACTCAACTGGTACAAATTTTATCGACCCCGGAGGGACGAAAGGCAAAGTCGACGCCGGTGGAATTTGAACTCAGAACGTAGAGACGAACGAAATGCCGCTAAGCGTTTTACCCGCTGTGCTAACGATTCTGCCAACTCACCGCCTATAAAAGAAAACTAAAATATTCAGAACAAATAAATGTATTAGATGAGCTCTCGTCTGTTTAAGTAAGACATAGGAGCGCATCTGCATATAGTTATAATTTTAGCTTTCTTAGTCTCTTCAGGTCACCTACCAGGGAGGCATGAGGTATAGGTGACAGAGATTATTACATGCACCTTCCTCAAAGTACAACCCTTGACATCATTGTTGTGGGAAGGTTAAACGAGTGTCAGAGCTATGCCGTTGGGTAATTCGAGTCCCTGGTCTTGCCGCCTAAGGCTAACTGGAGGGCATTCCAGGTGGCGCATGGAGGTGAATTGCAGGTGGCATCTGTTCCGGAATCCGGTGGCTTCCTAGTGACGCTAGATCACGTCTCCGGACATCCTGCAGCGAGGGGGTTTAACCGGGGAAGACGACCGGCCACTGGCTTACCGATACAGACGGGAACTGTTTTCGCGGACTCAGATCCTCCCTTGAAACTCCTATGAAGTCATAACGAAACGCAGCGAACTCAATAGGAGCCGGCTTAACCCCTCCCCCACTACAGGAGGAATGCTGTTACAAGACTGGAAGAAGAAGACGTTGTACCCTTGCAGAGTTCAAGGGTAGTATTTGGCTGGTGCTTTATTTTATCGACCCCGAAGGTATGAAAGGCAAAATTGACCTCGGTAAGATTTGATCTCAGAACGAAAAGCGCTCGAAGGAATGCTGGTAAGCAGTTTATTCGTTGTGTTAACAATTCTGCCAGCTCGCCACCTTCAGTTAAGTACTAGGGATGAGGTAACTGACCTTCTCTTCGAAATTGCTGGTCTTGAATCCTGCAAGGCATCAGCGTCCAATTGAAGGGAATGTAGTGAACTCGATCACTTATGCACACTGAGGTCTTGATGTCAAGAAAAATAAAATGAAAAATAAAAGAAACGAAAGGAGCATTGCGTGCTTCACAAAATCTCAGATGTGCACTTGTGTATTTCATAAGGAAACACAGATATATTGTACTTAGCAAAGAAACAGAGAAAACGTAGCTTTCATGTATTTATCTATGTAGTAGTAGTAGTAGTAGTAGTAGTAGTAGTAGTAGTAGTAGTAGCAGCAGTAGGAGGAGGAGTATAAGGACATGCGTTGTAACAGTGTGTACACCATTTGTTGGTGTTTTTGTACACTTGGCGTGTGACACCTTTGCACCACTCAGGCGATAACCTTCCAACTCTTGGGTCTGTTTTGGGTTGTCGTTGCTGATGAGGGTTTTATGAGGTCAGAGTGTCAATCCTACTTTGACCCCTTTTAGTCGCAAAGGAAACATTAGGTTTATTCTTTGACATGCCACTCCCCACACAGCGCGTTTATCTATGGAACAAAGGTACTTTTCTTGAATTTTTAGCCAAGGAACGAGACAGAGTATTTGTGAGTTTAGAAAAAGAATTTAAAGTTTACTGGTATATTTAACAAAGGAACTTGGGCGAGTACGAAGAACTTAGGGGAATTTTAAAAATGAACTAGGAAGAAATTTAAAAATGAACTAACACAGGCGCACGAGTGGCTGTGTAGTAAGAAGCTTCCTTCCCAACCACACGGGTCCGGGTTCAGTCCCACTGCGTGACACCCTGGGCAAGTATCTTCTGTAGCCTCGGGCCGACCAAAGCCTTGTGAGTGGATTTGGTAGACGGAAACTGAAAGAAGCTTGTCGTATATATGTATATATATATATATATATATATATATATATGTGTGTGTGTGTGTGTGTGTGTGGTGTGTGTGTGTGTGTGTGTGGTGTGTGTGTGTGTGTGTGTGTGTGTATGTTTGTGTGTCTGTGTTTGTCCCAACCCCCATCGCTTGACAACCGCTGTTGGTGTGTTTATGCCCCCGTAAATTAGCGCTTCGGCAAAAGTGACCGATAGAATAAGTAATAGGCTTAGAAACAATAAGTCCAGGGGGCGATTTGTTCGACTAAAGGCGGTGCTCCAGCAAGGGCCGCTGTCAAATGACTGAAACTAGTAAAAAGAGTAAAAAGAGTAACAAAAGAACTCGGGTGAGTACCATTGATTTTAACAAAGGAACACATCTAAAAATTCATGGGCTTGACAAAGGAGCTTAGAAGAAGTTACTTTTTGGTTATCTCACTCCCGTTAAAAAGTTGGGTTATCTCTCTCACATTTTATGAGAAATATCGGTACTTTTTGGTTATCTCCCTCAACTAAAAAAATTGTTTAACATTCAATAAAAGAAAAAATATGAAAAAAATTAGTATACATGAAAAGGGAAAAGATGAAACATTGTACTGAATCTCATAATATTTTTATAACAAATCATGCAAACTGAAAAAATGAATAAACATGAAAGCTGAAAAAAATTAAATATCTGTCGCGGTAGCTAGATAGTTGAATGATCTCCCTTGCAAGAATATTATAGAATAATCTCCCTTTCTAAGTTTCTCGAAGCATCTGTGTCATGAGACGTGATTCTTAATTATTCAAGCTTAGCGTTACTCTTGGGAGTTTCTAGAATGTCTAGCGTTCCATTAATAAAAACAGCTTGCTAACCCTGTTCTTTGCTTCTTAGTTGATTAGACTTAGAGCCATTCACGTCATTCCTATGTCTGTCTATTTCTCTACGCCACTTGACTGAAAGCCACTACTTAGCTGTTAATTCTATATTTCCTATCTCTGAACTTTCTTGCATAGATTACTTCATTCAACTAGATTCTACATTTTGATTATGTATCGTCATCGACTAGTAAAAGTATATTTTTATATAGTAAATATATAGTTCTTGAATTTATTCTTCATCTCTATACGAACACTTGTAAAAATATACACGCAGCCACATCAACACCTGATACTGAATATATATTTCCACTACTCGTCCTATTGAATCTGATAACATTTTTATAACTAATCATACCATGCCTACAGAAGAGGCCAAACATCAACATGTTGAAGTATTGAATCAAAAGGATATAACTCTTTTAATCCAATCTCTTGTCACCACATAGACTCAATTTTTTAGCGGGGAGATAATTCAATATTTTAATTGCAATTTTAATGGGAGTGAGATAACCAAGAAGTACCAAGAAGAGTTCTTGGAAAGGCGTATGACATTTTACTTCGAATTCTTCATCCTCTGCTTTGTTTTCCTTCTCTTCCTCTTCTCATCCTATACCTTTTCTTCCTTGTTACCTTTTCTTCATCTACTTCTTTCTTTCATTTATTCTCCCTTTCTTTCTTTCTTTCTTTTCTCACATAGTTTTCCTTTGTTTCCTTTCTTTTTCATTTCTATCTTTAAGTCTTTCCTTCTTACCTTTTCTATCTTTCTTCACATTATTCTTGTCTTCTGTTTCTTTGTCTCTTTTTCTTTCCTTCATCGTATTTCCACTTCTCTTTTTCTAAATTTTTCTTTATTTCTCTACTACTCTTGTTTCATTCTTTCTTTCTTTCTTATCCTTATTCTTCTTCATCTTGTTTTTCTTCTCCCTCCTCTTTCCTTCCTATTCTTCTCCTCCAATGTAAATGGTTCTTATTGGAATAAATCGGAACATAACGCAAAATAACAGAATATTCTGTTATTTTACGATGAAGCTCTTTGAAAAACGAAAAGTTGCTCAACAAAGGAACTCAGAGGAATATTCACGTATTAGTCGCAAATAAACTTGTTAACACCTGATTGCAGCGTTTCTTTCTCTCTATCCTTTCCTTCTTTCTTCCTTCCTTTCTTTCTTTCTTTCTTTCTTCTTTCTTTCTTTCTTTCTTTCTTTCTTTCTTTCTTTCTCTCTCACTTCGTGGGCAGCAGCGGGGAAGAGAAAATTATTTTTTCTTTCTTGCGGGTTCATTTTTCTTCTTCTTCTTTCTGAGAACGAAGACAGAGAGAGAAGAAAGAATGAAGGAGAAAAGAACTAAAGAAAGAAGAAAAAGAAAAGAAGAAAGAAAAATGAAAAAAAATAAAAGAAAAAAATTACTTTCTTCTGTAACTATAACAACAGTTGATAGCTGTAGGCGTTATGGTTGCTGCTGCTGCTGCTGCTGCTGCTACTGCTGTTGTTATAGTTACAGAAGAAAGTCACTCTTTCTTTTATTTCTTTAATGTTCTTTCTTCTTTTCTTTTTCTTTTCTCTTTCGTTCTTTTTCGTTCATTCTTTCTTTTTTTGTCTGTCTTCATTTTCAGAAAGAAGAAGAAGGAGAAAAGTTGATTGCTATACGCGCTATGGTTACTGCTACTGCTGCTATTGTTGTTGTTGTTGTTGCTGTTGTTGTTGTTGTTGTTAGATAACGTTATTCTTCTTTCTTTTCGTCGACGTCGTTATCGGTGTCGTTGCAATGTAAGCAACATAGATTCTATGTATTATTTGTTTTCACTGTCTGTGAATCTCCTCCTAAATGTCACCAAATACACACACACACACACACATATTTATATTTATATATACATGTATACATACATATATATATATATATATATACATGTATACATAGGTACATACATACACACACACACACATATATATGTATATATATATATATATATAATATATATATATATATATATATATATATATATATATATTATATATATACATGTATACATACACACACATATACATACATACATGCATACTTGTACAGAAATCACTCGCCATATTGCGGTTCACCTATCGCGGACTCCTCAGTTTATCGCGGGTTTCTGTGGCTGATAGGTATATATACTTTTTAAGACTTTGATTACTTGTGTGATAAAATAAGCATTTTCCCGGTTAAAAATCAATAGATTAGTAAATAAAAATACAGTACAATACTGTTTCTACTTCCCGGATTTTCACCTATCGTGTGGGGTTTTGGAATCTAACGCCCACGATAGTCGAGGGATTACTGTATATATATATAAAAGAAAAAATAGAGTGAAGAAACTAAAAAAGACTTCTGTTATATGGTTAAAGAATATATTTAAATCGTCATGTTAGAAAAACGTTATAAAATTTTGTGTGTAGTGACATTGTTTTTAATGTCATTACACACAAAATTTTATAACATTTTTCTTACATCACGATATAAATATATTCTTTAACCATATAACACAAGTCTTCTGTAGATTTTTCACTCTATTTTTACTTTCATACATCCAACCACGTCCTTCCATATACCAACTCTCTCACCTTGCATATATATATTGTTTTACTCTTTTACTTGTTTCAGTCATTTGACTGTGGCCTATGCTGGAGCACTGCTTTTAGTCGAGCAAATCGACCCCAGGACTTATTCTTTGTAAACCAAGTACTTATTCTATCGGTATCTTTTACCGAACCGTTAAGTTACGGGGACGTAAACACACCGGAATCGGTTGACAAACGATATTGGGAGGGGGACAAACAGAGACACACAAACATGCATATATATAATATATACGAAGGGCTTCTTTCAGTTTCCGTCTACCAAATACACTCACAAGTTTTTGGTTAGCTCGATGTTATAGTAGAAGACACGTGCCCAAAGTGCCACGCAGTGGGACTGAACCCGGAACCCGGAACCTGAACCATGTGCTTGGTAAGCAAGCTACTTAACACACAGCCACTCCTGCGCCTATATAAGTATTGAGAGTAAAAATTATTATCAAAAAATAACAATTTATACCAGTGGCAAGTATGCGTAAAAAAAACAGTCAGTAGCTTTCCTCTCATATTTGAATATAATTTGTATATGTGTGTGTATGTGTGTGTGTGCGTGTGCGTTTGTGTATTTGTCATTTGTGTATGTTTTTCGTTCCCCACAATCACTTGACAACCGATGTTAGTTTCTTTACGTACCCGTCAATTTGCAATTCGGCAAAAAGATTCCGATAGAATAAGTACTAGGCTAACGAAGAATAAATCCTGGGGACGATTTGTTCGTCTAAATGCAGTGCACTAGCATGGCCGCAGTCAGATGACTGAAACAAGTAAAAAATAAAAGAATATAATACTATATATATAAAGTAAAAGAATAAAAGAATATAATACTATATATATATATATATATATATATATATATAATATATATATAAATTAAAAGAATATAATACTATATATATATACTAGCAGTATCGCCCGGCGTTGCTCGGATTTGTAAGGGAAATAACTATATAAGCATTTTAGAGAGTTACTTCCCTTATATAATAGCAAAAAAATGCATTAAAAATGGAAAAAAAAATGATTGTAATTTTTTTTAAATCGTAGACTCATCGTAGACATTTTTAGAGAGTTACTTCCCTTATAAAATAGCAAAAAAATGCATTAAAAATAGAAAAAAAATTATGGTAAATTTTTTTAATTGTAGACTTATCGTAGACGCGCGCTAATACCCAGAAGGGTTCGATATGAATCACGACTATAAGATACCCGCTTTTGGTTAAACTGCACCGCAAAATGTGGGAGTAGTTAGGAATCTAAATCGTAGGAGACAGACACCACACAACTTCAGTTTTATATATATAGATAAAGTAAAAGAATAAAAAAATAAAAGATTGTATATATATATATATATATAAAATTCGCACCTCGCATGTATGTTTTCCACCAACAGCGTCTCTTTCTTTCTCTCCCTCTCTCTCTCTGTCTACCTCTCTCCCATTCACTCCTTCTCACCTCCTTTTCTCATTTACACAAAAACGTACACATACTACCTTATCTCGACTGAGCCATTGTGGAAGCCTCTACTTGATCACTTGACCTGCTAGAGTTTGCAGTCATATCTACTGCCTTTAACAAATCTTAAGCAGAAAAAAAAGAAGCAGAAATGAGCAGAACGTCTCTCTCTAAGGAAGATAATGGCATAAAAATTATACAATCATTGCAAGCGGATATGCATTAAATTTGTACCAAAAAAAATGCCAGCTAATGTGTGTATATGATACCTCGAAAAGGAATCGATTAAATGTACAACTGAAAGACAGCCCCCACCTTGAATATTGAAACCCCCTTCGGTCACGAATGGCCTTGGGATTGCACCTAGAAAGTTACCCTCCGAGGCACAAGTCCGGGTAAGGTTGTTTATGAAAGACCATCAGTCACCCATGCATCCTAGCCTCCCCTCTCCACGCCACCGATGTTATCCAAGGGAAAGGCAAAGGTCGATACAGCTTGGCACCTGTGACGTCGCAATTCATTTCTACAGCTGAGTGAACTGGAGCAACGTGAAATAAAGTGTCTTGCTCAAGAACACAACACACAGCCCGATCCGGGATTCGAACTCACAACCTCACGATCGTAAGCTTGACACCCTAACCACTGAGCCATGCGCCTTCACCCACCTGGAATACACTCCTACAAATAGAAAACAAAATCAAACACACCCATGAAAAGAAGTGATCAGGAAGTGAATCCATTGTTGTAGAGAATATAAAAATGAATCTTGAGGTTATTTAGAATTAGCCACAAGACATTAAAAATTCGGGCCACTGTTCCTAGGAGACAGCTCACTAACAGAAGGATGGGTATGTGAAATACTGAATGTGTAATTTGAAAGTGTGTTCCTACCTCTTTTTTGTGAAACAAGCAAATGATTGAGTTAGGTAAGTTCTTTAACATCACCGTTCCACATTAGGAAGCGACAATCGTCGATTACATTGACATAAAAATAGAAGGTTATTTATCGTTTATCGTCATAGCCCCAATGGTTTCCAGGAATTTTCTGAGAAAAAAGTAATTTAGTATTCCAGATTATTTTTCACAACCTGCTAGTTAGAAGGTGTTTTTAGCAAAAGTTGAAAGAAGGTATAATATGCCCCATTCGGAATGGAAGAAGCAGAACAGAGGATAAAACATTACACGTCTATCTTTCTGACGTCACTTATCAGCTAAGTCATGTAAAGAATTATCAGAAGATCTTTCATAAACTCGATCACAAAATGACATATTACAAACTGTGTTATCTTGGCATGCTTTGGAAATTAAGAAGCTGATTACAAGAGATTTTATGAATTAAATCTCAGACAGTTGCAGCCAACGTTGCATACGCTAGCGAAGCACAAATTCTGAGTGGAGTTCTTTGGAGAACTCTCTTGGAACAACTGTTGTTAGAAGCGGCCACTCTTATCATGATAATATAAAAGTATCACAAGGAATTATCGTAAACCTACAGCAGTCTACGAGTGGAATGAAGAAAACAACATGCGAGTTAATGCTAGACAATTTCAAAACTCTCTGCCCATCTTCAGGATGAAGACGAAAATTGGTAAATAAATACAAGACAGTATGTTTGAGAGATTGGCTGCAACTGATGATGAGCGCAAGACAACGTGAGCTTCTATGCGTAGACAATAAATAACAGGAAAAAGAATCTGAGTGAGGGAAATTAAAAGAGGAAGAGAATTGGGTGAAGTGGAGATAAAAACTGAAGTGAGAAGTAAACTGAAGAATAAGTAAGGGATTACCAAAATAAGAAGAAGTGAAGTTGTAGAAAGAAAAAAAAACGTTTATTTAAACCTGTCCGTGACATGGTTCCGTGTTTGAATATGAATCGTTCTTATTTTCGTTTTCTTGAGTGTGCGAAGAAGCTGCACACTCATAAATGGGTAACGGAAATGGCCCCTTCATAATTCTGTCCTATCATCTTTAATCTAAAGGATTGTGCCTGAATCACTGTATGCTCGATTCTTCGTGGTTATTTCACTCTACTCTTCTTCTCACCTAGAGTACATAGGTACAAATCAATAATCGAAGACTGCTAGTATAAACAGAGGAATTTCAGTTATTATCACTTAATCTTTCACATAAGCGCAGGAGTGGCTGTGTGGTAAGTAGCTTGCTTACCAACCATATGGTTCCGGATTCATTCCCACTGCGTGGCACCTTGGGCAAGTGTCTTCTATTAAAGCCTTGGGCTGACCAAAGTCGTGTGAGTGGATTTGGTAGACAGAAACTGAAAGAAGCCTCTCGTGTATATATATATATATATATATATATATATATATATATATATATATATATGTGTGTGTGTGTGTGTGTGTGTGTGTGTGTGTGTGTTGTTTGTGTCTGTGTTTGTCACCCCAACATCGCTTGACAACCAATGGTAGTGTGTCTACGTCCCCGTCACTTAGCGGTTCGACAAAAGAGACCGATAGAATAAGTACTAGGCTTACAAAGAATAAGTCCTGGGGGCGATTTGCTCGACTAAAGGCGGTGCTCCAGCGTGGCCGCAGTCAAATGACTGAAACAAGTAAAAGAGAAAAGAGAAAGAGAGAATATCAAGAACTTCATCAGTCATGTATCCCTTCTTTCGTAAAATTTGAGGAAATTTGCCTGCTATGTTTAGCAGAACAAGTGACAACATAGAACGAGTTTCATTGGGTCAGAAATAATATTGTTTTATTTGTTGGGGGTAGTATAAAATAACATATAAAAAAAAATAATGATAATGGTTGGATAAATACGAGAAATGTGTTAGGAAATGTACAGGAAGTATAAAGTATAATTCATATCACATATTATAGAAAGAAGTACTTTTGCTGCTTAACTGACCAATATGTCGCGTTCATAGAAGCAGAAGGCCAATTCATTGAAATTATCAATTGCTTTTCAATGAACTGATTAATGTATGTATGTATATATATATATATAATATATATATATATATACGTGTGTGTGTGCGCGTGCAAGTGTCTATGAAAAGAAAATCCGAATTTACTCCTTTACAATAGGCAACATTCTGCGCGTGCATAACAAATACTTCAACCAATGCATAGACGGAAGAAATATGTGACATACGACACACTGACTCATGTCATGTTGAGTGCATTCGGATCCTTCCTGCTTCCCTGACCTATATTACCTCCGCTAAGCATTTATTTTAAGGTTTGTGTCATCCAGCATTTGCTGCATACCTGTTCGATAAGACATGATTTGCCCAAAATTTAAAGAATTAAGAGAAAATATTAGTATTTATGAAATTATGAAATTTGTATTGTATTCGTATTTTATAGATAGTATCTAGAAAAATAAATTGTTTTGCTACGTAATATAAATATTCTTGTTTCTTTTTCTCACTAGTATATGTCATTGAACTGCAAACAAGCTGCAGAAACACCTTTAAGACTCCGGTATACATTTGGTAAGGAGAATGCTACTGTACTTGACATCAACAAAAGCATTCGAGCCAGGTGGTATTATAGAGAATCAAAAGCATTCGACTTTGGTTTGGCGCTTTAGGTTCCATTCTTCTCTCACATTTTAAGATCGGACAATTGCGACGAGTACTAATGGAGCTCTCATAAGCCGTTGCTTTATCAATTCTGGTGTAACCTACAGTTTGAGTTTTGTTTCGCAAAAATCGCTTCCCTTTCAAAAGTCTAAAACCGATTTGAATTCGAAATTCGAGATAACAAACCTATATGAAGTTGGAGATGTGTTTCAATGCCTACATTTTATTTAATTTTCCTTCTGTCGATGATATCTGTGATTCTTAAGGATAAGTGGAAGTACTCCGTCGGTTACGACGAGGGTTCCGGTTGATCCGATCAACGGAACAGCCTGCTCGTGAAATTAACGTGCAAGTGGCTGAGCACTCCACAGACACGTGTACCCTTAACGTAGTTCTCGGGGATATTCAGTGTGACACAGAGTGACAAGGCCGGCCCCTTGAAATACAGGTACAACAGAAACAGGAAGTAAGAGTGAGAGAAAGTTGTGGTGAAAGAGTACAGCAGGGATCACCACCATCCCTGCCGGAGCCTCGTGGAGCTTTAGGTGTTTTCGCTCAATAAACACTCACAACGCCCGCGAGTCCGCTGCTCTAACCACTGGGCCATTGCGCCTCTAAGGATAAGTACGATGTCAGTGACATAATAACAGTGTTTGTAGCCATTAAACTCTGGGCTACCAACGTTTGGTTTTGTCCTACTAAAGATTTTACTCTTTACATTCTCTCCAACAACCCAGCCTCTCATTCCTCTCAATCCAACTGGGATGTTAACACTCTTGAAGTTTCTTGGGTTACTTCCTACAGATTCGACCTTCGAGAGCTAATTCTTTACCTATAAATTGAAGATGTTGCCAAAAGTATTCACAAAACAAAATCGGAGAGCCTATATCCTCGGAATGCCTAAGTGCATTACCTCTGATATTTCTGGAACGCGAATCGGAACGATGTGCCGACGTGTTATGCAAGGGAGATTTTCGAAAGTATTACTCTAAACTGTGGCATACAAGAAAAAACGGAACAAAGAATGAGCCATACTGTTAGATATCAATAGTTCCTTTCTCAAAATGTTGTACCAAAAAGCTGAATAGACACAATTTAGAATTTGAATGTCCATAATTATATTTCTTTCTAACATCCCATGTCAAGCCATATGTTGAAGGTTATAACTATTCATAACTAACAATTCATTGATTTAACAGTTGGAAATGCCAAATTTAAAAGGGCATACAAAAACCGTTTGAACGCCTGGACATACAACAGAGATGGCATGTGTAACACAAAACATCCAACTCTGAAGACGGTGCTTCAGGATACACTTAACCCAGACAGGTACTAAAACAAATCATAAGACTAATTAACTTAATTTTGTAAAAAAAAAAGTAACTAAAATCTATAAACAAAAAGAGAGAAAAAATAATCAAAACCAAACTACTCAACTAGGATATGAAACCCACATTACGAAAGTAAAACTTGAAGTCATACTTCTTCTGTGTATGTATATCACCGCAGGTATTTAATATCAAACAGGTTGCAACATAAGAATCCAGCTAAAGTTTAACGTGCGTGCTAAGCATCACAAATCATATTACGCAGTGGTGCAAGACAGATCAACCGATTATTTGACGTAAAATAGAGCCCCACTGAGTTAATAATAAAATACTGATCGCCTTTATGATATTACTTTGGAAATGGCGCCTCTTTAACTGAATTTCACATAAATCAATAGGTGGGATAAATACATATATACACTCACACAGACAGACGTACACACGTACACATACATTCATGCATGCATACATACATACATACATACATACATACATACATACATACATACATACATACATACGCACATAAATCCACACAAGCAAGCACATTTGTGCGTATGTTTGTATGTGCTTGTGTTCGTGGGAGCGTGTATGTGCACAAGTACATGTATATGTGTGTATATATATATATATATATATATATATATGTGTGTGTGTGTGTGTGTGTGTGTGTGTGGTGTGTGTGTGTGTGTGCTTGCGTCGTGTTGTGTGTGTGTAAGGATATAAATCATATTGCTATACATAGCTTTGCAAATGTATATGAGTGTGCATACATATATGAGTGTATATATATATATATATAAATATATATATATATACATATATATATACATGCATATGTATGTGTATATATATATATTATATATATATATACGCGAGAAAGAAGCAACAAAATGGATAGGTTTTTAGTACGATCGTTTCATACAAGGACAGGTTTTATTAAAAGTTGCAAAGATTACAGCATATAAACGAGTCCCGTACTCATCAGCTAAAATACATGTAAGTTCTCTAGACATCCTAGTGTTTGAGGCTATACTCATGAAGTAATGTAGATAATTAAACAGATTTCTAAAGTTCATTAAAGTTCTTTAAAGATGATGTACAGTCTTATCACAGAATTTTAAAAAAGTTTTGATAGCATCACAGAGAAGGTGACCTAATCCATATGAATTTCCATAGATATGATGAGGGATTATATACTCACAGAAGACAAATTTATCCATTGTTAATTACAACGAGGTGGGTCTCAATTCCTGCTTATTAGCATTACAGAGAGGGTGAATTAATCCTTTGTATATATGCACAGATTCCAATGGTGTAGATGTAAATTTCCAGAGAATGGAGATGAATTTCATATTTACAGGCGATAAATTTTACAATGGTTGAACACAATGAGGTAGGTATCAATCCTTGTTATATGATTAGGCAAACACCTAATCATATAACAAGGATTGATACCTACCTCATTGTGTTCAACCATTGTAAAATTTATCGCCTGTAAATATGAAATTCATCTCCATTTCTCTGGAAATTTACATCTACACCATTGGAATCTGTGCATATATACAAAGGATTAATTCACCCTCTCTGTAATGCTAATAAGCAGGAATTGAGACCCACCTCGTTGTAATTAACAATGGATAAATTTGTCTTCTGTGAGTATATAATCCCTCATCATATCTATGGAAATTCATATGGATTAGGTCACCTTCTCTGTGATGCTATCAAAACTTTTTTAAAATTCTGTGATAAGACTGTACATCATCTTTAAAGAACTTTAATGAACTTTAGAAATCTGTTTATGTTAATTAATTATCTACATTACTTCATGAGTATAGCCTCAAGCACTAGGATGTCTAGAGAACTCACATGTATTTTAGCTGATGAGTACGGGACTCGTTTATATGCTGTAATCTTTGCAACTTTTAATAAAACCTGTCCTTGTATGAAACGATCGTACTAAAAACCTATCCATTCTTGTTGCTTCTTTCTCGCTTATAATCACCCCACATTACTGTATTGTTAAATCAGTATAGTTTTTTTTGGTGCATCTAAGTTAGGTACCATATTCAAGTAAATTTTTTAAATAACTTGAATCTTTATTGCTCTTTGAGTATATATATATATATAATATATATATATTATATATATATATATATATATATATATAATATACATATACTTATATACAGGTATAAGCATGCATCTTTAATTTCATGTATATACACCACACGCACAAACGCACGCACACACACACACACACACACACACACACACACAAAAATACATAGCTATTCTTGTTATGAAGCAGAAAGCGAAAAAACAATTGATAATAATATAGCGACTGACATAAATATGGCATTTATAGACATTCATTTGCAGAAATGACTGCTCCCTTAATTTTGTTCAGAAGATCATGGCAATGTTGCTGTTGCTGTTGTTGTAGTAGTTGTTGTTGTTTCTGCTGCTGCTGCTGCTGCTGATGATGATGATGGTTATGATGGCTGATGCTGCTGTCATAGTGTTGTCTGTGTTTATATATGTCGTGTATGTGTGTATAGAAGTGCATGTATGTTTTGCTTTATGTTGAAAGAAAAAGACATAGAGGCAATAATTCATATTCACTCAAACGAAAAATAATCAAAGCTTCATCAGGATTAGTGAATAAGTCGTGCATATCACGAACGAGACAGAAAACAACAACAGCAGCAGCAACAACAAAAACAATAACAACAACAACAACAACAACAAAGTCGCCGTCAACAATAACAACAACAACGACGCCACTGACAAGTAACAATAACCGCTGCAACAACGATGACACCAACACCAATAACAGCAACAGCGACAGCGACTACAAACATCAACGTTATCAGTAATGGCAATAATGAGGCCAACAGGAAGAGCAATGACACCAACAACAGTAACAACGGTAATAACAATAAAACAGCAATAAGAACAATAACAACGACGGCGCCTTGATAATAACAGCACCAATCATGAGCAACGACAACAACAACAACAACACCGAAACCAACAGAAACAACGACGTCGATGACATCAACTGAAATTACGTTGATGACGTTAACAGCAATAACATCAACAGCAGGTCTTAATTTGTTCCTAGGAAAACAATAAATACGACATGAGCAATAAATATAGAAGTATTTCCATAACCGGGCTATTTTGTACATAAGAGTGTTGTATTTATCTATGGTTTCGCTTTCCTTCTTGAATATTCGTGGGTCAAAGGCACATGTAACAACAGTTGTTCCAAGAGAGTTCTCCAAAGAACTCCACTCAGAATTTATGTTTCGCTAGAGTATGCTACGTTAAGCATTCATCACAGCTTTCACTCGAAAACAAACTGTCTCACAAATTCTACTGCATTATGCCTGGATGCTGAAGCGGCTACTCGGCCGTTCAAACGTGAATATGATTTATGCCGACTTTTATGTTAACTGACATAGGCGGTTCAAACATCCCTAACATGTCTAACATGCATAAAAATCTAAGTTAGTTCATTGCTGATATTTAATGAATGACAATCGACTTGAAAACAAAGAAATGATGCATTAGCTAAGAAGGATGAATGATTGTTTCAGTGCTTACATCTGATTTCAATTTACCTTAGTCTACGATCTTTTGAATTTTAAAAGCGTGCACCAAAGCACTGATAAGTAAAGGTATTTTCCTCTCTAACTCTATAATCATTATCAAAAATAAAAAAGAAACAGCATATAGGTACACTACAACATAATTTCTTTTCCTCAACAGGTCCTGCCCTGTTTAACAATGTCCCGAAAGAGATCAAAGAGGAAAAGAATCCCACTACTTGAATGGACCGTAAACAAAACTTGACGTAAACAGGATTTAGATAATCCTATCAAGTGGTGCTATTAAGTTAGACTTGGCCTGGACCAATCTTTGGTCGAAACATATCTAAGTTTATCTAAGTTTATATATATTGTGGTACTCGAAGGAGTGAAAAAAATTAAGCGACATGGATGAAGGACCAGGTTGTAAACGAATGTTACGTAGTCTTTTAAATGTACAGGTTAAGCAAATAATTTGTTTGAAATACCGAAAGAACGTGCCACCTAAGACACTAATGCAAGATTATGGAGGGTTTGAGTGTTTCAAGAAGCATCGTAATTTCTGCAATGCAACCATAAGTGGCAACACAGCAAGTGTTGACGAAAAAGGTGCGCACTTGCACACACACATGCTCACACACACACACACACACCACACACACACACACACACCACACACACACACACATACACACTCAAACATAAATTGTTTATTTAAAGGACACAACACATGTCTTTAAGCGCCATTAATAGTTTCATATGTTGAGAAAAAATCTCAGGCATATATTCATCAGGCACAAATCACATATAACGAACTAAAAAAAATTGAATAAAAGAAGAAATGCGACAAAACTGAGAAGGCCGCATATAGAAAACGCGGAAGGTTAAAAAATGGAAAAGAAGAAAGTAAAAATAGAAATCTAAATTTAAAAAAAGGTAAACGTGTTATCCTCTTTATATACACGTACATACACATAGTTATAAGATTCAATAAATCTAGGTACATCAACACATAGGACACCAGAAACGGTTTGGTACAATAACAAAAGGTTTACAGTGAGATCAAACAACACAAAACAATGACGGTATCAAATGATGGTAGGATACCATAGATATGTAAATATCAAATCCAATTGAAAGCGTAGATCGGACTCGTGGTTGGTTCTAGATGTGGCGTAGGTATATATATATTTATATACACACACACACACATACCACACACACACATATATATATATACATATATATACACATATATATGCGTGTGTATATATACACATATAAATATATGTGTGTATATACATATTCATATGCATACATATAAATATATAAATATATATATATGTGCTACGATGGTAATGAGACGGGGAGAGCTTGCCAGGAAAGAAGGCAAGTGGTGAAATGGTAAAAGCAATTCAATCTCAATCGAGCTATAAATACCTGAGAATACTTGAGGTAGATAGAATTAAACAACACGACATTAAGGAAAGCAAAAAAGAGAATACCTGCGGCGCGTGAGTGAGATATTGGCTTCAGAGCTGAATGCTAGAAACGTAATTTCGGCAATAAACTCTTTCGCAGTCACAGTAGTGCGGTATGATCCTGAAATCCTGAAGTGGACAGAGAAGGAGTTAATGGAGATGAAAAGGAAGTCAAGAAAGCTCCTAAAAATGCACGGAGCTCCTCATCTACGTGCAGATACTGCTCGCTTATACATGAGGAGAGCAAATGGAGGAAGGAGACTGATAAGTGAGGAAGACTGCGTGCGTATCGAACTCGAGAGCTTAATGAGATACCAAGCCCAAAGTAAAGAAACCTTGCTAGTGACAGTTAGGAACAAGAGAGTAATGAGAGCAGAGAAAAAAGGGGAAAACAAAGGAAGAAGTACAAAAGGACATGAAGAAGAACTACGTAAGAAGAGACTACGCAATCAATTCCATGTAACCACAACAGAAGTTGCTGGAAAAAATAGGTGAGATTGGCTGATGAAAGGAATACTGAAAAAATAAACCGAGAGCACTAGACTAGCAGTGCAGGGCCAAGCTCTGGACACAAATTGAAGGGTCAACATGAGGAATAAGCAAGTGTCTCCGTTGTGCTGCAACTGCAATTAAGTGGATGAAACCTTTGCCCATGTCAGGAGCGAATGCCCTAGACTTGCCCAAAACAACTACAAGTTGTGACGATACGACCAAGTAGCGAAAGTGCTACATTGGAAGCTGTGCGAAAAGTGGGGGCTAGAGAGAGGCAAGACGTGGTAAGAGTACACTGCAGAGAGTGGTGAAGTCGGAGACTAGCAAAATCTTCTGGGATTTCCCAATCCAAACAGATCAGGTGTTAGAGCATGACAGACCGGACTATGTAGTTGATGTTGCATGTCCCTTTGACCCTCGAATAATCAAGAAAGAAGGCGAAAAGATAGATAAATACAACCCTCTTATGTACAAAATAGCCCGGTTATGGAAAATGAAGAAGGTGAAGATAGTACCAATTATTGGTGGGTCCTTGGCATCAAGGGAAATATAAGGTAAATTGGAATAGAGTGCCTAGTAGAACTGTAACAAAAACTTTACCTCCTTGGCACAGCCAGAATAACCAGGAGAGTATTAGATAGCTGAAAAGTACGAATAGCATGGTACCGTATGCTAGAGGTAGGCTCCAAGAGCTCCAACAAAACATGTGATAAATAAAAAATACACCCCCCACACACCCTCACACACACACACACACACATATATATATATATATATATATATATATATATAATATATATATACATATACTTGGACATGATCCTTTTTGGACAAAATGGGGTTTGAAGTCTAACATCACACCATATAAAATCAAATGGAAAATTGTTAAAAAGTCCACACCATATCTCAGCGGATACAAAGAAATGCAAGCTATGCAAGCTATGCAAGACCACAGACCCTTTCCAGATCTAAGAACGCCACTGAACTGCTGAATTCTAGAACTGAAATTTTCAGGGATGTAAATATATGGATAAATTCCTGTTGGCAAAATTAAACATAAAATCTTCTCAAGATTGAGCAGCTGTACCGTAGACTCTAGGTCCCTGTCCATTCACCATTATTAGGGGTTTATGGCCAAAGGAAACACAACTCTAATTCTCCTTTTTTTCTCCTTGAACACTATATATATCTTGTCAGATGGTGTACCATTTTGCTGATCAAGGAACAGTATACTATATAAGGCGCATGGTTCAGAGGCTGGAGCGTCGGCCACACAATCACAAGGTAGTGTTTTCGATTTCCATACCGGGCTGTGTAATGCGCTTTTGAGCAATACTCTTTATTTCACATTTCTCCAGTTCACTCATCTGTAGAAATGAGTTGCGACGTTGCTGGTGCCAAGCTGCATCGGATTTTGCCTTTCCCTTGGATAACATCAGTGACGTGGGAGGGGAGGGCGGTATGCATGTGCGACCGCTGGTTTCCATAAGTAAATTTGCCTGGACTTATACATCGGAGGGGAACTTTCTTGGTGCAATCCCATGGTCACTCATGACCGAAGGAGGTCTTTACATTTACCTATATATATGTTTATATATATATATATATATATATATATATATATATATCTATATATATATATTATATACCGGAGTAAACACATAAATGTGAAACAAGGTGGAAAAAAGAGTACTCAAATACCAGTGGTAGAGTAATATGCTTTATCTAGCAAAAACTGTCTGATGACGGCAACGAGAAGCTCAGAGTAACAGATTTTGTTGAATTTTCTGCTGCTTTAAATAAAGTATATATATATATATAACTTTCTTGGAAATGGATACATGTCGTTCAATCATAATAATATAAATAAAATATGTATATGCATATATATATATATATATATATATATATATATATATATTATATATATAATATATATATATATATGGCCTGTAACTGTATCTACAAATGCATGTCCGCCTTTCTTGGCACATACCTTCATGTTTATTTTCCCCTGTCATGTACATTCGTTTTTAATATCTGTATGAACTTAATCCTGTATCTATATATATATATATAGTTGTGATTATAACACTGTGCAGCCATGTTTCATGTGTGTCTCTTTATTACTATAAGCATATGTAGGCACTGATCGTACAGATAGATATATGTATATATCTTTCGAGAGATTTCTTTATATATATTGTTGTACGTCAGTGTCTGTAAGAGTGAGTGTATTTCTATATATGTGAGGTGAGAGAGAGAGAGAGAGAGAGAGTGGGAGAGAGGGTAGAAGGGAACGTGCGTGCATGCGTGTGTGAAAGTGTGCGTGTATGTGTATGTGTGTCTCTGTTTATACGTGTATATATGTGTATGCATGTGTGTTTATGTATATATTTATATATATATAATATATACACACACACATATGTGTGTTTGTGAGTGTATACATATATATATATACAAACACACATACACACTCATGTATGTATATGTGTATGCATTTAAGTATATACGCATATATAAGTATGTTTATATGTTCATGTGTGTGAATGCGTGTGTTCCTCTCTGGGGGTTATTCTCTCTCTCTTTCTCTTTAAATTTTGGCTTCTCTCATTTTCTGTCCCTGTCCATTGTTTTATTTTTTTGTCAGGGTGGTTATTGTCAGACATACGTACGATGTTTAAGTGTGTATTAATATACATATTTATTCCACCTATTTTTTTCTTTTTCGTCTATGCGATTGAATAATTTATTTATAGAGGATTTCGTGATTCAGCTGTGTTTACACACACACACACACACACACACACACACAACACACAATACACACACATTTATATATATATATTTACTGAATTATCAAATTTTCTGGGAGTGGCTTCTATCTTTCAATCTTTATGTTCCATTTCTTACGATGATCCTCTCAATGTAAGTAAATGCTTTCCCAAATATACTTGCACTTCATTTCAGATGCTCTGAGGAAGTTATAAAGGTAGTGCACTAACACTCACCTCTGAGTGCACTGCGAGTTATAGCAGAAATAACTGTTAGCTAATGAAGTTGATTTCGTAATTCCTATTGCCTTGTTTATATCATTACGCTCTGTATTGCCCTAACACTTTATTATGAAGTATATGTATATTGTGTTCTACCTTGCTATTAGTAACGTTATGTCAAAAGGAAATGTTGATGCTTGTATGTGTGTGTGTGTGTGTGTGTGTGCGTGTGCGTGTGTGTGTGCGTGCGTACACACGCAGCGTGTGTAGATTTGAGTGGGTGTATCTGTGTATGAGTGTCTACGCACAAGTATAACGTATCTTCCTATGATAAGTGATTTTAAAATAGGCATAATACTAAACAGTAGAAACCGTTAGTTGATACCATCGACCCCAGTATTAGACGTGGAGGCGCACTGCTTAGTGGTTTGGGTGTTAGACTTATGATCGTAAGATTGTGGTTTCGATTCTTGTGCCGGGCGATGCGTTGGCGTTTTCGAGCAAAATACTTCAATTCGTATTGTTCCAGTCGACTCAACTGGTAAAAGTGAGTAATCCTGCGACAGACAGGCGTCCCATCCAGGTGGGGAATATATACCTCATGAAAATGAGAAACTGGCCCTTATGAGTCGGTACAACTCCAGAAGGAAACTTTACCTTTTATTAGACGGGTACCTCACAATATTAGACTGGTATCTCACTTTCTCGATCCGGAGGGATGAAATGCATGGTTGACCGTAAAGACCCAGAAGAAATACCACAAAGTAGTGCGGGAAATACATAAAGTGTGCAGGAAAGCACTTTAATGGTTCTGTCATCCCGCTATTTTGCATGTCCTTATAATAATCCTTTTTACTATAGGCACAGACCTGAAATTTACTAGGAGCGAGCTGGTCAGTTAGATTGACGTTTTTGATTGACGTTTTTGCTTGACTCAGAAAGAACGAAGATCAAAGAATTTGAAATCAGATCGTAAAGACGGACGAAATGCCGCTAAGCATTTTGTTCAGGGTGTTAACAATGCCGCTAACTTACATTTCTTTCATATCCTGACAAGATAGTTTGAAATTTTGGCACAAAGCTAGCAAGTTCGGAAGAGGGTGTAAGTCATTTACATTGACTTCGGGGCTCAATACATATTTATGTTATCGACTCCTAACGGGGTCGATGAAATTCCTTGGTGGAATTTGAACTCAACGTAATGACGGGAGAAATGTCACTAAGTATCTTTTCCGACGTGCTAACAATCCTACCAGCTCGCCACCCTGCGTATCCTCAGAATAATGACTAGCAGAAAAGCACCCAGAATGAGGTGTTTTCGCTAGTTTATATTTATATACATTATTTTGTTCGAAATTAATCTAAGCGTTATGGCTCCCTTATTTGCACTGACTGGTTAATATATATTGATTTTTTTAAACATTTTCACAAAGCCACACCTGTTGGAGGAGAGATTAGTCGATTAAATCGTCCTCAGAACTTGATTGCTACTCCATATTATCGATCCCGTAATGATGAAAAGCAATTAAATTCTGCAAGTGCTAATCATACACGCTCTACCGATTTTGCTGAGCCATCGCTTTTACTGGGTAATACATATTAATATCTTAAAAGGGTACAGTAACCCCTATTTGGATAAAGGGAACTGTCGATTATGTTTACAGAGCATTTTGCTGTCGCTTTATTTTATAAACCCCGGCAGTATGAAAGGGAAAGTTAACTTCAGTGGGATTTGAATTGAGAACGAAAAGATGCGGAACAAATACCACAAGTCTTAAGCTTCTACCAGTGTACCACCCTTACCAGGAAATAGGTTTTGGCAGCAATACGTCTACGTTATAAACGGTCTAACATGCCTTAAAACAGAAATTTACTCGTACAATGACTGTCACTTTCACATTGTTGAATGGTTAATACAAGATATCAGCTTATATATATATATATATATATATATATATACTCTTTACTCTTTTACTCTTTTCAGTCATTTAACTGCGGCCATGCTGGAGCACCGCCTTTAATCGAGCAACTCGACCCCGGGACTTATTCTTTTGTAAGCCCAGTTAACGGTGACATAAACACACCAGCATCGGTTGTCAAGCAATGCTAGGGGGACAAACACAGACACACAAACACACACATGCATATATATATATATATATATATATATATATATATATATAATATATATACATATATATATATATACGACAGGCTTCTTTTCAGTTTCCGTCTACCAAATCCACTCACAAGGCTTTGGTCGGCCCGAGGCTATAGTAGAAGACACTTGCCCAAGGTGCCACGCAGTGGGACTGAACCCGGAACCATGTGGTTGGTAACAAGCTACTTACCACACAGCCACTCCTGCGCCTATATATATATATATATATAGATATATATATATATAATATATATATATATAATATATCTTATATATATATGTATGTATGTATGTATGTATATATATATAATATAGATAGATAGATACTCTAGATAAATTTATTGATCTATTCTTACTTTACAACTCCAATATACACAACCTTCTTCCCCATACAAAGTTCTATACCATGTTTCATACTATGGCCTTTATGTATAAATTTTATCAGATAACGGTTTGCAGACGTTTACTCAACATGCAGGAATAGAACACCTACTTTGTATATCTCAAATAATTTTCTGAAGATCTTGAACTGAAACAGCTGTAAGGGATGTTTGTCAATTTTTTAATTAATAAATAATAATTTATCAATTATCTCTATATTTTCTTATCTTATAATAATAACTAAATATGTAGAAACCACAGTTTATATAGTTACCTTGCAGTTGATTATTAACTATAATATTCAACATTCTTATTTTTGGTATCTAATCAGTAATTTGATATGATTTTGCTATCGCTCAATGAGGTTTGTAACTTTTATCTGAACGCATATTTGTGTGTGCATGTGTGTGTGTGCACGCACGCGTTCTCCTGGTTAGTTTGGAGAAAGGACAGTAGGCAGGACCTCTGCAGGTTTTACGAGGACAAGTTGGTAAGAGGAATATGGTTAAAATTTAGCGTAAACTTATCTTTTACCTTTTACTCGCTTCAGCTATCGGACTGCTGGCATACAGGGAGACTGGCTTGGATAGCTTTTAGTTATAAATCAACACCAGTACTTATCTTTTTAAAGTCTAATACTTATTCAATAAGTATCTATTGCCGAAAAGAGATGTAAACAAACCAACACTGCTTGTGAAGCTTAAAATGAGAAGACACGGATCAAATCAAATGGGGGTCAACTTTGGCGTGTGATCCACAAACTAAAAGACGATTACTTTAGGTTCCTTTTTAGTTTACTTTTCAATTGCTAAAAACCCTTAACATTTTGGCTAAGTTCTTTTGTACATACTTAGCATTGTAAATCTATTTTTTCAAATACTTACTATAATAATAATAATATTGAAATTACGATTCACTTATGTCTTAGCGAATAATAATAAGGAACCAAGAATAAACAATTTAATAATTAAAATAAGCGTGTGGATGAAACACGTTTGGCAGCTGCGAGTTTGCCACGTAATGAAACTAAAAACTAACCTAAAGTAATCGCCCTTGAAGTTGTAGGTCACACGCCAAAGTAGCACCGAAAATGGCTATAGGAGTGTTTGTAGATATGTGTATGGATGTGTGTTGTTGTTGTTTGTGTACGTATGAATCTATATACATGCTAGATTATTTGTTTTGATGAAATGTAATGGCTGTTTTCAATGTCCGATTGCTTTTTCTTCTATTTTGATCGCGTGTATATATTATGATTATATTTGACAGTATTTTATCAAGTGTGATTCATTCATTTTATTTTAAATTTTGACTCCGTTAATAGGTTATTTAGTTTCATATATGAGAATAATTCTTCATCATATCTTAGTTCCTTATGGAGACTACAATTACCAAAATGCATTGCTATAGAAATAAGTGAATTGCAAATAAAAACAAAACGAGGCACCATTGAAACGTTTGAAAAGTCACCTGAGGGGACCTACAATGCACTGCGACTGTTTATACAAAATCTCACCAGCAAGGCATCGGTGTTTGATTGGTCGAAAAGATCGTAGTGAATAAAGAGAAAGAGTTTCGTGAATTTCCTTTCCTTTCTCTCATATTATATACATATCCACCATGTATATACATACTCACACACGCACATACTCATTCAACCACACACACACACACACACACACACACACACACACACACACCCACACATATATTATATATATATATATATATATCTATATAATATGTATATATATATATATATATATATATATATATATATATATATATATATATATATATATGTATATATACAAACACACCACACACATACATTATTGTGGTCTAGAGAGTCATTCTCTTTTAGTGCCAGTCTTATATCCACTCATTTACTTATTTTTTACAAAATGTTTCGCTGCGACTTGCAACCTTTTCAATAGTCGTTGATTCTGTCCGTTATGTAACACTCGACAGCCTACACACTCCTAATGCCTTTTCCGCTCGACCTCAGTATATTTATACACATTAAAGAATACACACATACATACATTGTTATATTGTATTGTAACACACATAGGTTGTTGTATTATATTGTAAAGATCTTTTTGCAAGTCGCAACGAAAATTTTAGTAAAAAATAAGTAAATGGATGGAAATCGGTCCGGTGCGTATGTTAAAGTAAAAAGGCACTAAAAGAGAATGACTTTCCCCAGACAATAAAATATGATTCAACACACGATTTCACATAAAGAATCTCGAAAACCACATACAAAAACGAAATACACACACACACACACACACACACACACACACACACACACACACACACACACACACACACACATATATATATATATATAAAACAATTCCGTGGGGAATGTATATATATATACATACATACATATATTCATACAGACACACATAAATATATATTTATACTTATATATATATATATATATATATATACATACACACATATTATTGTGTTTAGAAATATTAATAACAACGTTGTTGTATATGAAGTCGATTACAACAGAATCAAGTTTATGTCAAGTAACTCTAAAATTAAAACTCTATATACCAGTGTAAAATTACTTCTGGTAATGAAGTATTTTTTTATATAGGCAGTTCTAAAAGAATTTCTAATAATTACTCTGCATTTAGGGATAGGAATAAACGAAACACTACAGGGCTTAGTAAATTAATTTGGTATCTAAAAGACCACTATAAACAATTTAATTTAGATTGGTCGATTTTCTCAATTTCGATCCCTTTTGATAAAGGCATGGAATTCTGTCTTCTCTGTAATTCTGAACTATTTTTTATTCTTTTTTCTAAAACCGCCCCTGTAAACACGGTTATAGAGCTAGCACACCGATGCAAACATTGGCAGAAATACACCTTTAGTTCATATAAGCGATATCTATCATTATGTATATTTGAAACATCAGTTTTCTTCTTACATTTCACATTCACTAGATATATATTTTTCCAAGACTTTAGGGTTTTATTTAATTTACATATCGTTATATACTTCTCATTTATTTTGGTGTTTTCTTTCCTTTAACCATCCTCATTCTATAGGCTAGCTTTGACGTTATATTCTCTAACGTTTTTTTATAACAAACTTAATAGCGTTCAGTTAATCTCTATACATATCCATTATATTCTGTTAAAATGTCTTATTGACGAGTTTCATTTCTTCATTTCCCTGAAGAGAAGATTACAATCTTTTACACCATTTTATTCCTTTGGAATAATACCAGTGATATCTTCGAAACATGTGTCGGAAGTAAAACAATTTGAATAACACCTGCGTTTCACTCCATTTATATATTTATATATATTATACAAAATATTTCACATAAACCCGGAGCTTCTACCTTTAAAAACAAGGAGTT
>NC_043000.1:41841806-41854306 GCF_006345805.1 Octopus sinensis
CTCAAGTATTTCACTGGTACTTATTTTATCGACCCCGAAAGGATGAAAGGCAAAGTTGACCTCGCTGGAATTTGAACTCAGAACGTATAGACAGATGAAATGTCACTAAGCATTTCGCCCGGCGTGCTAACGATTCTGCCAGCTCTCCGCCTTCATGTTCATACCAATGATAACTGGAGCATTAAGTTTTATTAGTAAATGCTTAAAGGAGAATCTGGATAAATTTGGATTTTCAGAAAAGAGAAATTGACCGGCTAATTCGTGCATTACAAGAGTAATCTGTCAGTGGAACAGCAAAAATATACAAGACTTTTCGCAAGTTCCTAATGTGAATTTGTCAGCGTTAACTACATCCCAAAGATAGAGCCTTATATCTTTGTTGGAAACCGGCTCCCTCCTCAGTGGGAGATTTATAATAATCAAAAGAGAGAAGAGACATGCATGCATGCATACATACATACATGCATACATACGTACGTACATACAAACTCAAAGAAGACCTGGATGTGAAACAACATGCAAAAAGAAAATAGGAAACACGTATCGATCCTGAAATTTATATATAGTTTCTTCGCTCTGCATTCTGAATTCAAGCCACATCAGCTTAAATTTTGCCATTCATCCCTTTTGGTAAAGAGCCAGTCATGTATTAGAACTTAATCTCATCGTCTATACCTCTTCCATCGAAATATAAGGTTTTACTATGTGTCGAGTTAAATTTTCGTCACTCCTTGTTTTAGGTACCAAAACTACACGGAATATTTCATTCTTTATTGAATATGGCGATTAGATAGATTAAAGCGCCGGCTCTTTAACTTCTCATTTTAAATTACGCCAAGGTAAACGTTGCTTTTCATGCTTTCGGAGTGGATTAAGCAAAATAGAAGAGACATACCGAGATAGATGGTATCGACAAACGCTCTATCCTCAAAATTGCTAGCTTTGTACTTAAATCATAAGGGATTATTGAATTACCGGAAGTCAATTCTTTCAACTATGATCACTCCACAAACTATGTATTCTTGTGGTTGTATTTGAAATCATCATCATCCCCATTATTATTATTATTATTATTATTATTATTATTATTATTATTATTATTAGTAGTAGTAGTAGTAGTAGTAGTAGTAGTAGTAGTAGTAGTAGTAGTAGTAGTAGTAGTAGTAGTAGTAGTCAAACAAGTATATAAACGTATTTTGCACGCATGTATCTGCGTGTCTACGTAATAAGTACCGATAAATACACAACGAAATGAAATCGTGTATTTTCCTCTTCTTTTCCTCTTTATTTTTTTTTTCATATTGTTATTATTATAGTTTGTTACCTTAACCTCGACCCATCAATTCCTGGCTACAATTTCTCTTTGAAGAATCGCTAATCTCGCCGTCTGCTTTGATTCCGATCAATTACACATCTGTGTGGCTGTTTACCTTGAAGTCTAATTGGTTATTTTATTTATTTATTTGTTTATTTTTGCTGCATAGAATTTCAGTCACACTTGAGAGACTTCAGCAAATTTGTACAGGGGGAGATCTTAGTTTGTATGTTTATCAAGGATGGCTGGCATAAGTTTTAGATTTAGATCCCCGACAAACCCCAAACTAAAGATGGTTCGTGCTTCAATTAATCTGTCCCGTCCTATTGTTTTGATTTTCTTTTCTTTTCTTCTGCCTTTCCCTCTTTGTTTCATTCATTCATCGATTCGTATTATCTCTGACTTTAAGCTAAATGTAGACAGAGAGAGAGAGAGAGAGAGGGAGAGATAAAGAGAGCGAGAAGGGGAGATAGAGAGGGAGTGTGTGTGACTGGTGTAGGAGCAAATAACCCTTAATCAATTTTTTTTATGGTGGAGCAGAACAAATATGATCATAATATGCAAGTTGTAAATTTTCGTTTTCATATCGAACTCCAGCCTCTCACGGCTTTAGCAATATATTTAAAATCACTCTCAAACCTCTCGGCTCATTTAAAACACCACAACGACTCGAAGACTACGCTAAAATCACTCTGTCGGTTTCATTTAAACCAAACAAAAATACAGCACATACACACAAATATAGCAGTAGCGTTATTAATTTGGTTATGCGGGTATTTTGAAAATAATTTAAGGAGTGACGGCTGTGCCCTGCATAGTTACGGGCCACCTTTTGACAAGACATAGGACACGTTCAGCCACCATGCCAGGGGTACAGCAATGTCATGGGACTGCAACATGGCGGATTGTGAAGAGGTAGCGGAAGAGCTCAACTGGGGCACGGTGCTTCTTAAATTGATGCTGGGCGGAGGAATCCTAGATCAACGGTCAGGAATCTCAAGTGCTATATATAGGGGTGACATCCACGTTTGTGTAATCAGCTAATGAAAGATTCACTATGACTCAAGCTTCTAATTCAAATTCGTGATAAAGGAATCGGATGACGTCAAAGAGTCATGGGTATCCGCGAAAGCAGCGAAAAATTTCCTTCCAAACCTTGTGCTGGGATGTTACCTATTGGGCAAAATTAAGAGCGGTGAGGATAGCAACTAAGACTCACCAATTGACGCTATCTTGCTCTACACAACTGTGGTTTTCTCCTGATCCTACATCTATATATGTATAGAATAGAACGATATAACCAGCGCAACGGAGTACACAACCATATGCAATACGATAAAATGACACACTTGTGGAGTGCATATGTGGTCTTCACCTAGGTGGAAGCCTTATATCTAAAGCGAGAGATTATACTTAATCGCTCGAACAAGTACCCACTTACCAACATATCGTTGATATATTCGGTCATGTCTCTTCCTCTTCTGTGACTACAGCTGCAGCAGCTATTAAGAATAGAAAAGAATACATGTTGAGTTCTAAGCTGGCATGAGTAAACATTATAAGTAGATTAGTCTCAGTTTCATATTCTAATAATATGATCATTTCGCCATTTTCTGAAAAAGACGTGGGCCAAAACGTTAGACTTTTCTACTCATTCTCTGTATAAATTATTTTTCAATTCTTGCATTATTGGCATTATTGTATGTAATATTGTAAACATTTTGCTTGCCAAAATCTAGTACATTACCCGACCAAACCCAGAATTTGAGATAAAAGAAAGCATTGTTTAGTGACATTAATCATTAATGTAGGGCATGGTGCACCTGTGTGACACGAATCCCTGGTTCATCTAGTTCCAGCTAAGAGTACTTGGTATGGGCCCCTTTCACAAGGTACATATCGCTAGCAAAATAAACAATAAAATGTCAGGTTTGATATCTGATGAGAGTTAATTATGTTCCACGAGTAGATGATAAACATTTTAGCTTTGGATGGCAACGGATCTCTCAATAAACCGATTAGTGGAGAACTTTAAACCCACGTCACATAGTCTCTAGAGTTCAAATGCTCCGGGATCTATATATAATAAATAATACAGGTAGAAAGTTGTAAGGTCTGTATCGAATGAGGCCATGAAACGAATAAATGTTTAAAGCATGATTGTATTACATCAATAGTTTTAAACTTAGGTTGGAGCAAAGACTAGGAACATAAACTACTAGACAGCCAGAGAAAAGAAAAACAGATTTTCAAAGGGCAATCGTTTTTACAGAGGAAACTTATATATGTATATGAAGGAGAACGGAGTGTATCGTTAGGTTTAAGTTAGTCTACGGTAAGTTAAAACCATGGTTGGTTTTAAGAATTTAATCAATCTGCCACACGATAAAAACAATGAGAAAAACATTCAAGAAAGATACTTATAGTTACTGCTTTATATAATACACTAACCCGATGGAAAACAATTATTTACACCCTAGGTTGACTTGTACATTTGAGAATTATGTGTCCTGCTACGAGTACACAAAGCGTGGCGCACTGGGTGGAGTAACACATCGGCACACTTCTGTCAGTTGTTCGCCATAACTATCCATTCCGCTCTCTTTTTTCTCTCTCTTCCCCCTCTCTCTATTTTTCTCATTCCCGCTATCTGCCCCTTTCATCAATCGTGTAGTAATGCATCGGCTTTAACAGCTGAGGTATCTATTTCGAAATCTCCTCAGAGGTAAGTAATATCAATTGGTTGCTAATAGGTCAGTTAGTCCAAAAGAATATGTTATTCGACAAGATACGTAAATAAACAAATAAATAAATAGATAAATAAAGGGATAAATAGATAAATACATTTCAGTTGTACTGAGTTCGGAAATGTATATTGCAAACAGGTTATATAAAGAGAGAAGAGAATAAGTGATGGATTTACTTTTCGTTAAAACATCCAAAAACTGATAGCAGGTGTGACAACAACAACAACGACGACGACATCATCATCATCATCAGCAGCAGCAGCAGCAAGAACAACACCAACAGCAACCACTGCCAACAGTAATATCAGCATTAAAGACAGTATTTTTAACAAGAGCCACAACAATAGCTGTACCAATAAGTGAATCAACATCGCCTTAGCAATTAACTGCAACAAACAGTACCAACGACAATGATAGTAATTTTAACAATAACCAACATAACCAACATTATCAATGATGGAGCTTGTATGCAGTCGCCTAAATTGCTAAAAATAGCAACCAAATGTCCCTTATATTGCAACTTATCCTCGAAAAGCAAAAGGACATTAGTATTAGGTAATGTACTAGTAGATGTCCTTTAAAATAACTGTAGGGTTACAGCTGGAATGTCATTGATCAGCATTGATCTGAGGCCAAACCGCAAAACTACTATCAAAAACTTCGAATGTGAGTCGACCAAGGGGCTTCTAACCGCGTTAGAATTAGGAGTCGAATATCTCTCAAAGTTTATTTACTGCCATAAAGGGATATTGGATAATATTGACTTAAATGCATAACTATAAAAAAGAAGTGAAACGACAAGCTAGAATTAGACGGGCCTAGGTTTAACAACAACATCAAAAGCAAAGCCAACAGCACTACCAAGACCCGGAGAACTTTTCTATATCAGTGATTCATCATACCTCGAACTCGTAGGGAATATTTGATTAATTTCCACACTCCCTACAAAAGTAACATCACGTTTGAAAATGGTAATGGCAATTTTCTAATAACTTATTTATTTATTAAAGCCGCGGGCAGTATTGTTTAGTTGCAGTATGGATGAATGGTTCAGAAGTTCGCTTCGCAACTACGACGTGCCGGGTTCAATTGCACTGCGTGGCTTTCCGAATAAATGTAATTTCTTCTAACTTGTGGTCGAGCTATACTTTGTGAGTGAAATTGGGCACATAGAAACACACACACAGATATATATATTTAAATATATACATATACGACGGGCTTTTTTCAGTTTCCTTCTATCAAATCCACGCACAAAGCTTTGGTCGGCCTGAGGCTATAGTTGAAGACACTTGCCCGAGGTGCCAGACAGTGGGACTGAACTTGGAACCTATAAGTTGAACACGCCTGCGCCTATCTGTTGATTATTTTATCATGAAAAGCAATTTTAACAAAACATATACTTTCTTTTTGCCTTACCCTACAGAAACAACAAGACAGATTGTACCAAAAGCACCAAAACAAACAAGAATACTCCCACGAGCAGAGGAGGAAACTTCTACGTGTTAGACCGATCCTTCAATAACATCATAAAATGGTCGGTGATTCTTCGCCGATTTAAACATGTTGACCCACATTCTTTATATTCTCTGCGGTTCATTTTTGAATTTTATTGAATTTTGTGAACATTTAATCATTTAAACATGTTTTCTATTTTGCAATCTTCAATCTTTAAAATCCCAATCGTTTATACCATTGATAGACATTTTGAAACTAGTTTAGTATTCATGTGAATAAATTTATTTAAAAACAATTACAAGTTTTTGAAACTCAGAAGCATTTTCAATAACCTCCTATATTTCAATTCATCTATATAATTTTTTCGTGGAAATATGAACCTTCCTTTCTCATGTAAGAAATAATTATATTTCTACACACACACACACACACACACACACACCACACACACACACACACACACACACACACATACACACACACACACACACACACACACAACACACACACACACATACATATATATATGTATATATATATATATATATATATATATATATATATATATATATACGGTGCGATGGATAAATTGTGGCCATTTTTTATGTTTTATTTCGTGATTGCGCATTATTTTTCATTTTGTAAACTACACAGTATAGTAGGGTCAGGTGGGCACCGTCTGCGAGAAAAACAGCACTATGAGGCAATTCACTCTGCCAAATATTTGGAAACGACATGCTGTAGTGTTTGGTATTCGCGCCGGAACCTCCATTACGAGCATTTCAGTGTGTTTGAAGTCATCACTAGTGATGGCGATGTTATGTTTCCATTCATCATCCCACACGGTCTCAGATTCAACACAGAGGCCTACATCAAGTGCCTGGAGGAAGTAGTGCTGCCCTGGGTCAAGGGGGTGGCTGCTGGAACACCATATGTTTGGCGACAGGACTCTGCACCATGTCACACAAGTAACAGAACCCACTCATGGTTGTCAGACAATTTCTGCGACCACATCACTGCTAACATCTGGCCACTTAACTCCCCAGACTGCAACCACTTGATTATTATGTGTGGGGCGCAGTTAAAAAAGTGACCAGCAAAACTCATTGTAGCATCAAAGACGAACTGAAGGCAAGGATTATGGCAGCATTTACCAACTTGAAGGAGTGCGTCCAGAAGAGTTGCAGGAGATTCTGAAGTCGTCTAGATGCTGTGGCTGAAGCCAATGGCGATTTTATTGAATAAATTTACTCGTTAGCATTTCAAGATATTTTAATGTAATTTTGGTACGTATATCTGTTAAAATGAGATGTCAGTGTTATTTTTGCATGAATTAGACATAATTTAGATTCACTGCACTCTGTATATTGAAAAGGTTTAAGGAAGATGCCCACGCACTATTAAAAATAAACGTCTTACCAAAAAAGGTTAGTGACGTCCTCATAAAGGATTTCATAACACTTTTAAAAAAATAACTTTATTTTAAAAATCACCTTTACACTTCAAAAACTGTATTAAGTAACCCTCGAAGCCTTTCAAATCTATCTATCTATCTATCTATCTATCTATCTATCTATCTATCTATCTATCTATCTATCTATCTATCTATCTATCTATCTATCTACCTATCTACCTATCTATCTATCTATCTATCTATCTATCTATCTATCTACCTTATCTCTTTCTCTCACTCTCTCTCTCTTTCTATATATATGTATATATATATATATATATATATATATATAATATATATATATATATATATATATATAGAGAGAGAGAGAGAGAGATACATGCATATATACATATAAATATACACACACAAGTATATTTGTGCATATATATATATATATTTATTTATTTATTTATATATATGTATGTATATATATATATATATATATATATATATATATACATACAGATATACGTACCAAAATTACATTAAGTTTGGATTTTATTCCCTCAAATAATAATTATATATATATATATATATATATATATATATATACAGGCATGCATATCCTATATCTACATCTATCAGTTTATCCATCTATTATATGCATGTATGTATCTATCAATCTATCGGTATGCATACATACATAAATACATATACATACATGCACACACACACACACACACACACACACACACACACACACACACACACACACACACACACACACACACATATATACATATATTTATATATGTATATCGCAGATAACCTAAGAATGAAAAGAAGCAAAGTTAATGTCGGCAAGTTTAAACTAGCGAACCTGAATGGATGTAACTAAACACCGCAATAATTCAATTTGTCTTGACGGATCAATTGAACACGATTTCATTTGAAGTTATTTGAAATCACATTCCCTCACTTACGCCCCTCGGTTTTAGCATGGATGACCTCATTGTTTGGAACAGCAACCCAAGTCATTAGCAAAAACAAAATATTTTTAAAGTGGAACGATATCTAAATAAATATTTCATAGCTAAATATCCAAGAAAATCATTCAAAGAATGAGTACCTCTTTAAAATAAGGGCTGTTTTAGCCCTAGCTTGGTTCCTCTGAATCTAACCTAGACTCTATTCAGAAGAGTACCTCTATCAAATGAGTAGATTTTGGCCCTCATCTTGATCCCTCTGAAGTTTATCCAGACTATATTAAGTTAGAGGCTCATGTATCGTTTGCTGTAGAAACTATAATGAAGTCGGTCACAGTAGGTCCTTATCTACCATGCAATTGAGCAAAGGCTGATCGATCTCCGGTTTAGTAATCTACTGCTTACAATAATGACATAATGAATTCGAGGTGATATTAAGATATCAGGTAAAATATACATACAGATACAGGCCCGTCGCCTGAGTTTGGTGCCTAGGGTGCTTCAAAATATTCTGGGTAAGCACTTCGAAATAAGTGTATCACTGTAAATCATAGGACGCACAGTTGAATAGGGAAAGGACAGTGCCATTCGGTGCACACGGTCAGCGACGTGCATGTACAGATATATAGTTATTGACATGTAGAGTAGGGTCAGGTTGTACAGTCTAGCAATATCAACTTAAGGCGGCGAGCTGGCAGAATCGTTAGCACGTCGGGCGAAATGCTTTGCGGTATTTCGGCTGCCGTTACGTTGTGAGTTCAAATTCCGCCGAGGTCGACTTTGCCTTTCATCCTTTCGGGATCGATAAATTAAGTACCAGTTACGCACTGGTGTCGATGTAATCGACTTAATCCGTTTGTCTGTCCTTGTTTGTCCCCTCTGTGTTTAGCCCCTTGTGGGTAGTAAAGAAATAGGTATGGGAATACTGAGCAGATGCCTGTGGGACGCACGTGTCTAGAGGCTGAAAACTAGACTTTATATATTGCAGTTGGGTATGGTGGGGTTCCAGTGCGTTGCTTTATTAGAGGCTTATAATGTTAAGACAACATTATATATATATATATATATCACACACACACATATATATATATATATATATATATATATATATATATATGGACACTCTCGTTGAGGACGATTTATGTGTGTTTTTGGCCGAAAGACCTGCACAAGTGATTTGTTTATAGTAATCAAATATATGTCCGGTACATTACCTCAATTTCTCCATCAGATCGTCGTTACCTGAGCAGATGCACGCTGAATTGTTTTGCTCAAGAACACAACGCAACATCTGGTCTAGGAAATGAACCCACGATCTTTGCGGCAGTGAGTGCAGCACCATAACCACTTAGCCATATATATACATATATATGTATATATATATATATATCTCTATATATAAAACTGAAATGCGTTTTTACCGCTTGGTTCGCTTTCAATGCCACTACATCCCGTCCGATTCGCTCCAAAATTTACAGGGACATGTAGAATGAGGTGACGATGCGCGTGGGCTACCTTAGAAATCCCTATCTTAAAAGGTGTGGTTGCTAGGGGCCATCTTCCTCACTCACCCTACTTCCTCCAGTACTCTCTCACTCCTTTTCATAACTTTCAGAAGTCCACTACGGTTATTTAAAGTATCTGTCACTATCGCTATTTCCTTTCTTTTTCACTGACTCTGTTTCCTACCTTCCTATCACTTCGGCGGCTTTCTTTTAAGTATATGTCTGTCACCAACAAACAACACACGAGCATGAGAACAAATATTATGAATCAGATATTCTTGCGTTCATTTATATATGTGTGTGTGTGTGTGTGTGTGTGTTCTATATATAAATATGTATATATAATGTATGTGTGTGTGTGTGTGTGTTCTATATATAAATATGTATATATAATGTATGTGTGTGTGTGTGTTCTATATATAAATATGTATATATAATGTATGTGTGTGTGTGTGTATGTTCTATATATAAATATGTATATATAATGTATATATACAAAGTGAATATATCTGTATTTATGTATTTTAAACTTTTTCATACTTTTTCAGTTATATATATTTTTAAACAAATTATAAATATAATTTAATAATTTTTTTTTTCAAAATCGCCCGGCGTTGCTCGGGTTTGTAAGGGAAATAACTATATAAGCATTTTTAGTGAGTTATAGCAAAAAAAATAGCAAAAAATGCTTTAAAAATGGAATAAAAAAATGATAGTAATTTTTTTTTTTAATCGTTGATTCATCGTAGACATTTTTAGAGAGTTACTTCCCTTATATAATAGCGAAAAATGCATTAAAATGGAATAAAAAATTATGGTAATTTTTTTTTTTATCGTTGACTCATCGTAGACATTTTTAGAGAGTTACTTCCCTTATATAATAGCGAAAAATGCATTAAAATGGAATAAAAAAATGATGGTAAATTTTTTTTTAAATCGTAGACTCATCGTAGACGCGCGCTAATACATAGAAGGGCTCGATATGAATCACGACTATAAGATACCCGGTTTTGGTTACACTGCACCGCAAAATGTGGGAGTGGTTAGGAATCTAAATCGTAGGAGACAGACACACAACCTTACTTTTATATATAAAGATTTGTGCAACAACTAAAACATTCGGTTGTGCAAATTGTTTGCACAGGAAACCTGCCCTGTGTGGCGGTTTTTGCCGTTTTTGTGGATTTGTTTCAGCTTTTTTAGCGATTTCTGTTTTGGCCCCTTCAAGCCATGAAGTCGTTGTTCTAAAAGAACGCTGGTCTCCTTCACAACGCATTACGACGTTGATTTCCTTACACTTCCTTCCCCACAGCTTCACGAGGAGGGAAGAAGGGGGAGAAGCAAACAGGTGCGTGAGCGGCAGTGAGCGTGGACGCCAACTCCGCCGCCATCGACCACGAAAAAATATGCATTAAAATGGAATAAAAATGATGTTAAATTATTTAAAACCGTTGACTCAACGTAGACGCGCGCTAATACCCAGACGGGCTCGATATGAATCACGACTATAAGATACCCGAATTTGGTAAACTGCACCGCAAAATGTGGGAGTAGTTAGGAATCTAAATCGAAGGGGACAGACACTCACACAACTACATTTTATATATATAGACTAGCAGTATCGCCCGCGTTGCTCGGGTTTGTAAGGGAAATAACTATATAAGCATTTTTAGAGAGTACTTCCCTTATAAATTCGGGCTTTCTTAGCATTTTTTGTTTTGGTGTCTTCAAGCCATGAAGTCGTTGTTCTAAAAGAACGCTGGTTTCCTTCACAACGCATTACGACGTTGATTTCTTTACACTCCCTTCCCCACAGCTTCACGAGGGAGGGAAGAAGGGGAGAAAGCAAAACGGTGCAGTTGTGACCGTGGACGCCAACTCCGCCGCCATCGACACACGATGCATTTTATGCATTAAAATGGAATAAAAAATGATGTTAAATTATTTTTAAAATCGTTGACTCAACGTGGACGCGCGCTAATACCCAGACGGGCTCGATATGAATCACGACTATAGATACCCGAACTTGGTTTTAAACTGCACCGCAAAATGTGGGAGTAGTTAGGAATCTAAATCGAAGGGGACAGACACTCACACAACTACAGTTTTATATATATAGACTAGCAGTATCGCCCGGCGTTGCTCGGGTTTGTAAGGGAAATAACTATATAAGCATTTTTAGAGAGTTACTTCCCTTATAAATTCGGGCTTTCTTAGCCATTTTTGTTTTGGTGTCTTCAAGCCATGAAGTCGTTGTTCTAAAAGAACGCTGGTTTCCTTCACAACGCATTACGACGTTGATTTCTTTACACTCCCTTCCCCACAGCTTCACGAGGAGAGGAAGGGGGAGAAGCAGCAAACAGGTGCAGTTGTGACGTGGACGCCAACTCCGCCGCCATCGACACACGATGCATTTTATGCATTAAAATGGAATAAAAAATGATGTGTTAATTATTTTTAAAATCGTAGACTCATCGTTGACGCGCGCTAATAGTCAGACGGGCTCGATATGAATCACGACTATAAGATACCCGAATTTGGTTAAACTGCACCGCAAAATGTGGGAGGAGTTAGGAATTAAATCGAAGGGGACAGACACTCACACAACTACAGTTTTATATATATAGATATATTCTATGTTATATTTTTTTTTATGTTTTGTTTTTGGTTTTTCACTCTTTGATTTGTCTATTAGTGGTTTTATCTCTAATTTAATTTATACAGATATATATCTCATTTGTATGCATTTGTATATATAATGCGTGCACACACACACACAAACATATATATATATACACATATATATATAATGTGTGCATTACGTAGGCGGTCGATTCAGCTGAAAATATGCACACCTATGTTAAAGTGCTGACAAGTTTGCATGACAACTGTTTTGTTCCTCAAATGAAAGGCGTCACCTCTAGGACAAAATTCCTCATCTTATAAAATGTGGCCCCAGTAGACCCGAATGAAATCGGGTTATATTAACTAAAATGTGAAAAGGGGTCTAAATGGGGCTGGAAGGGGATTAAAATTTCAAGGAGCGGGCGTTTAGGAATTCTCTGTTACATCAAGCTAAAAAAATTGCGCCAG
>NC_043000.1:41864306-41884306 GCF_006345805.1 Octopus sinensis
TCGAGGTCGATAAATTAAGTACCAGTTATGCACTGGGGTTGAAGTAATCGACTTAATCGTTAATCTTGTCCACTTGCGTATTTTCTGCTGGTTTAAAATACATTGCGACGTTATTTGATGTCCAATATTTAGCTGATATCTGCATAGTAGTACACCTGAAGGTTCAAAGGAATTTTAAAATTCTGCTGGATATTGAACTATTTCTTGCGGATCAAAAATATGTACCCCTTTGTAGGCATGACATTGTTTGTCCCCTCTGTGTTTAGCCCCTTGTGGGTAGTAAAGAAATAGATATTGCGTCTGTGTTTACGTTCTAAGTTCAAATTCCTCAGAGGTCGATTTGCCTCTCATGTTTTCGGGGTCGAAAAATTAAGTACCAGTTGCATACTGGGTCGATCTAATCGACTAGTCCCTCCCCCCAAATTTCGGGACTTGTGCCTACAGTAGAAAAGAAATACATGTAAAATATATGTAATTTGATATGCATATATGTATGTATGTACGTATGTATATATGAGTTATGTATTTGAGGATTCACTCAGAATCGCATCGCTTAATGTGTCGGAGAGGTGAGAAATAACACTCTTGTTTGGTGAAACTGTTAATATATATTCATAACTCTAACAAATGTGATTAGAGCTCTTTTCTTTTGTTTGAAAGCATATCCTTAATCTTTCTGTTGGTTTTTATGCGAGTGTCCGTATACAACTGTAATGCGCCAGACGCAGCACTCGGTCACGAGAAGAAGTGATGTCGATATATAAGTCAGTTCGGTGTTCGTACCTAACCTTACATATGGTTAGGTATCTTGGTTAATGACCAGAAGGATACGATCGCGAATACAAGCGGCCGAAATGGGGTTCCATCGAAGTGTCTTTAGAGTGAACATTAAGCGATAGAGTGGGCACCTCGGAGACCAGGGAGGCGCGCCCGCGCAACCACGTGCATGCGCCTAAAGGTATACATTCATCCACCCTTACTTACATTTGGCGAATGGTGCGAGTGAGGATGTGTACGTTTTCAAGTGAAGGTGGATGACTGTATACCTTTAGGCGCACGCACGTGGGTGTGCGGGCGCGCATGTGTAGGTATGAACATACACGCTTACGCGAATACTATGAACTTACTTTTACTCCCTTCCCTCACTTAGCAGTCATTCAAATAGCTCTTTTGTACACAGTTATTTCCCTTTGTATAACGGTCATTTTTCATAGCATTTTTCCGGTGGCCGGATAACTGAAGAGATGGCGGCGTGGATTTCCACCTCGGCATCCGAAACTCGGCGTTTTATCATGGCTACCGAATAATTGTCACACACACACACACACACACACACGCATATATATATATATAATATATATATATATATATATATATATATATATATACGTGTGTGTTTGTATGCATGTATGTACCTGCATACAGTGTCGTTTCAGCACATCTAACATTTGAAATGTTTTAGTTTTTATTAACAGAGGCTTAAATAAATAGATTACGTGTGCTTTCAATTTTTGTGCATCCTACGTAAATTGTCTATTATCGAAAACATTCTTGAATATGCAGCTCACCCCCAGAAAAAAGTATTCACGCTGAAATGTAGGATAAGTTTCTTAAACATTAATTTTGTCCACTTGCGTAATTTCTGCTGGTTTAAAGTACTTTACAACGTTATTTGATGTCCAATATTTAGCTGAAATCTGCATAGTAGTCAAATAAACTTAAAGATTAGAAAACTAAAGTGCAATTCGAGTGAGATGTGAAAGCAGAAGGTTGAGAGAAAGAGCCGGTCAGTAGTACAGCAAAACATTCAGTTCATTATGTTCATTGTTTCTGTTCTTCTACTAATAATATTGACTTCAAATTTTGGCACAAGGCCAGCCATTTTAGAATAGGTGGGTAAGCCGATAACATCGACCCCAACCCCGAAAGAATGAAAATTAAAGTCGACCTCAGCGGAATTTGAACTCGGAAATGTGAAGACAAGAAATGCCGCCAAGAATTTCGCCCGGCGAGCTAAAGATTCTTATTTCTTTATTACTCTTTCTCTCAACCTTCTGCTTTCACATCTCACTCGAATTGCACTTTAGTTTTCTAATCTTTAAGTTTATTTTAGTTGTTTCAGTCACTATAGTGAAACCCTGCTGGAGCACTACCTTATAACTTAATTGTTATCGATGAAACAAATAATAAGCTTTTGAATTTTGTGGTCTTGTGCCAACTTACAGGGTCTCCACACAAACAGACATGTAAGAAAAAGAAAATGCCTAACTGTCTTTGTCTCTTTAGTTCAATTTTGCTATTTCTTTCTTTCTGTCAGGCTTTCTCGTTCTTTCATTGAATGCGAATAGATGAAAGCTCTCCTTAGAAGCTATTAAGAATTGTGAGTTGAACAAATGGTGAATAGATGGAACAAATAAGCCAACAAAACATACCGCTTCAGAAACTCTCACACATAAATCGTCCATGTCTTTTTGTTTCCTTTTAACTCCACGGAAGAATATTATTTTCATTATTATTATTATTATTATAAACCGGTTGAAAGTGACTACAAGTCAGCATTTTTATTGTAAACAAACAAGCTTGAAAAAGGAAAGAATCTCTTGAGGTGTTTCTACTGAGTTGTTTGTTTGTTTATATTTACGCTATTATTATTATTATTATTATTATTATTATTATTATTATTATTATTATTATTATTATTATTATTATTATTATTATCGAATTCACTCAGAAACATAAAGGGTTCAATGCCAGAAATTTAAACAAATATATAGATACACAAGTACACATATTATCTACACAATAAACATTCGGGTTCAAACGCATAAAAACGTATGTCGTGTGTGTATGTAGGAAAGGTGCTTGTGTGTATATACACACTCAAACACACACATACACACACACACTCACGCACACTCACACATACATATACATATATACATGTATATATGTGCATGTCTATGTAGTTTAATGCATTCGCTTCGCGGCTACACGGTTTCTGGTTCGGTCCTACTGCCTGCCACCTAGTGCAAGTATTTTCTCGTGTATCTTAGGGTTGACCAACGCTTCGTTCGTGAACGAAAACTTGTATGTATGTATGTATGTATGTATGTATGTATGTATGTATGTATGTATGTATGTATGTATGCATGTATGTATGCATCTATCTATCTATCTATCATCTATCTATCTCTCTTTCTATCTTTTTATGTACTATAACTGCTTAGAAAAACATCTAATTATACTATACCTGTACTGTACCTATGAACAAGAAAAATAAATAGAATGAGTAATTTCTAATTCAAATAAGACAATTGCAAGGATCAATACATTAACGATGGGGTGATATACATTTTATATAAGAACAAAATTCCACCCATCAGCTGCCAACTGAATATTCTTATGTTTTCGACATCTTAAAGCAGAACCGCTCTTTCTGATGAGGTCAAACAGCGTTAAAATGTATTGTTTGATTCTATTTGGTGATGTGCAAGCATGTTGTACCCTGAATATATAAACCGAAAGCATTAACATGTAAAAGGAAATCTAAAACACATAAGTTAAACAATTAAAAATAAAACGCGTGAAACATACCGTGATTTACAAAAAGAGTGAAACACTAATGAATTTAAAGAAAAAAGTGTTGAAACGAATACGTTTTTGACCAGATTTTTTGGCTAAGTTTGAAGAGTTGACTATTAATTAGATGTGACGTGTAAGGGGCCCTGAAGCAAGTCACAATTGAAAGAACTGTATCAATTGCAAAACCTGAAATGAAGAACTGTGAACAATACCTATAATTACTCAGTATATGCATCAAAACACAGATCCTAGTAATATAACTCGGAAGCGCTTGTATAATTTTTACAGTCACTTTTTATCTCATTCCTCATGGGTAACTTGTATCCATCATTTAACTCGTACATCCGGTAATGAAACCCTGGCTTGGGAGTTTTAGAGTTCTGAGGAGTGTAGAATTACCTCTTAGTCACTATTGCTCTCCGGTGTATTCTAACTAGGAGTAGTAGAATTTGCCTACTTGTGTATGTTAAGACTGGATCCAGTGGAATTTACAGGAAGAAAAGACTGTCATGGTTCAACAAATGGCAAGGTGGTTGCAGCGACACATTGTGGGGTACAGGAATTAAAATGCATATCTCCATCCCCAGTTGTCTTGATCTGGTCATCCCCATGAACTGAAGATGGTCGCGTGTGAGAGAAAGTTACTGTGCAGGATATCATTTACTCTAGCTGGTCCTCTCACCCCAACGGGCGACCATGATCCCTCTATCTTTGACTATGTGGCGTTCATCACAGTATTGTTTCATCACAGTATTGTATTTTAGTGCTGAATATTTATTTCTAATCAGGTAACTTAATGTAATTTAAAGCTAAATATATTGAAACGATCATTCGTTAAAATGATTCACACCTGTTTTTTACAACTTCGAAATGTAGATTCTGAAGAGTTGTGCACTGGTAAGTTATAACCACTTAAAGACGTGGTAATATAATGAAATATACAGACAACGTCTGGCTTGTGTAAGGAATTGGCTATAATGTATTTTGTATCCCATAATTATGTTACAGATTATCAATGCATTTTTGATAATCAGCTTGGACATCCATAACATTATGTTTGCTTAAATTGTACACAGAAATATATAGTAATAATGATGCGGAGGGAATTAATTTCCTGATCATATGATACATTATACACATGATAATCATTAGACCATGAATCGTTGAACTGCTTCCTGTGAAAACCAACAGTAGTTCACCTTTACGCGACGCAGATAGAAAATTCTAGACTTGTAACCCCACAATATATAAATATTTATATATACATACATATGTATATATAAATATATATATACATATATATATATATATATATATATTATATATATATATATGATATATATATATATATATATATATATTATATATATATATATGTGTGTGTGTGTGTGTGTGTGTGTGTGTGTGTGTGTGTTGCTTATTTTGATTATAATCACCCCACAAATTTTTATGGATAACACCATACAAAATTCTGGTGCATCTAAACTAAGTACCATATTCATTTGAATCTAAATTTTTGCTGAACTTATATATGTATATATATATGTATATATATATTATATATACATACATATGTATATATATATATATATGTGTGTGTGTGTGTGTGTGTGTGTTGTGTGTGTGTGTGTGTGTGTGTGTTGCTTATTTTGATTATAATCACCCCACAAATTTTTATGGATAACACCATACAAAATTCTGGTGCATCTAAACTAAGTACCATATTCATTTGAATCTAAATTTTTGCTGAACTTATATATGTATATATATATGTATATATATATTTATATATACATACATATGTATATATATATATATATGTGTGTGTGTGTTGTGTGTGTGTGTGTGTGTGTGTGTGTGTGTGTGTGTGTGTATATATTTATATATGCATACATACACACACACACACACACATATATAGTTATATGGAGAATTATGGATGTATCAATAATTTATGTGTATGATATAATGAGGTTGAAAGATTTTTTTAATAAATACAATATAAATAAATTTAACTAAATGCATACGCATGATATATGCGATCAAACTTATTAAACTTATCAGTAATTCGTCTGCATCCTTTTAAGAAATATGTTAACCTTGGTACTACAAGCTCATAAAGCCCTGATGAGATTCAGTCCCATATAGTTGAAAATGATGACCAATTCTTAGCATATGATCCTACTTAAATGCATATAATTACTAATCACCTAGTGGCATGAATCGAAACATTTATGTATGCATTTGGCATCAGCCATTTCTTTTAGAGCTTTATAGTTTACAATTTATTTGTATTGTGTTTATAAAAATTCTTATCAATCGCATTATATCATACATATGTGTTTTTGTACAATGTATCTTGTGCAGTTTTAAAACTAGTAGTTTCAACTCTGTATATAGTATAGATATTCTTGCAATATATGCATGATTTTCGTGCGTATATATATATATATATATATATATATATATATATATATAATATATATATATATATACGAGGGGCGTTCAATAAGTAATGCCTCTGACCCACTTGCAGTTGTTTGATCTAGCTGAAATTCTGCATGTGCACTTATTTATACCTCTATAGATTAAGTGGCAAATTACAGCTCTGAACTGATTGTGGTTTCTGATTTACAGGTGTTTGAACTGAGTCAAGTGTGAAATGGAGCCTGTTGAGTGTCGAGCAGTGATCTGGTTTTTGTATTTGAAAGGACGCACACCACGGGAGACTTTTGATGAAATGAAAGTAACTTATGGTGATGATGCCCCATCATATGACCTTGTAAAACGCTGGCATTGTGAATTCAAACATAGTCGGAACTCTGTGGAAACAGCTTCCAGATCTGGTCGCCCCCTTCTGCCGTTGATGAGACGTCTGTCCGTCAAGTTGAGGCTGCCATTTTGGAAGGTCAACGCATAACTATTCGCCAAATAGACCATAAGGTCAAGATTAGTACCGGGTCTGTGGAAACTATCATTCATGACCATTTGCATATGCAAAAGGTGTCTACCAGATGGATTTCCAGGTTGCTCACACCTTTCCAGAAGCAAGAACGCGTTGAGTGCTCGAGGATGAATTTGGAGATGTGCCAAGAAGATGAGACAAAATTTTTCAAAAGACTGATCACACAGGATAAAACCTGGGTCCATCACTACGATCCATAGACCAAAGCCCAGTCAATGCAGTGGAAGTACCGTGACTCACCTCCTCCAAAGAAGGCAAGGGTGCAGCCCTCCGCTGACAAGGTTATGCTCACAGTCTTCTGGGACCAGGACGGAGTAGTGATGACAGATTTCCTGGCAAAGGGTACCACAATTACAGGAGCCTATTATGCTTCACTTTTGAGGAAATTAAGAGAAGCTATCAAAATCAAGAGGCTGGGCAAGATCAGCAAAGGCATCCTCCTCCTGCAGGACAACGCTCCGGTCCACAACCCGCGTGTCGCCAGATCAGAAGCACAGGCGTGCAGCTATGAACTCCTCCCCTTGCACCCTCTGATTTTCAACTCTTCCCAGCCATGAAGTTGATTTTGAAAGGAAAGCGTTTCCCAGATGATGCAGCCTAGATTTCTGAAGTCACGTCGTGGTTGGAGGACAAGCTGGGGTCTTCTACAAAAACGGTCTCCAGAGCTGTATCAAACGATGGGAGAAATGCATAACTCTGGGTAGTTCCTATGTAGGAAAAGACTAATAACTGTGCCAAGTGTCGTTACTCTACTGCTATGGAAAGTGGGTCAGGGGCATTACTTATTGAACGCCCCTCGTATATATATATATATATACTAGCAGTATCGCCCGGCGTTGCTCGGGTTTGTAAGGGAAATAACTATATAAGCATTTTTAGAGAGTTATAGCAAAAAAATAGCAAAAAAATGCATTAAAAATGGAAAAAAATTAAGGTAAATTTTTTTTTAATCGTAGACTCATCGTAGACGCGCGCTAATACCCAGAAGGGCTCGATATGAATCACGACTATAAGATACCCGCTTTTGGTTAAACTGCACCGCAAAATGTGGGAGTAGTTACGAATCTAAATCGTAGGAGACAGACACACAACTTCACTTTTATATATAAAGATATAAGCCACGTAGTTATATACACATACTTTGTTATATACACATTCTTAAAAGAAAATGTTATTTTGAACACAACATTTATAAAGAATAAAATATTTTTTGGTTTTTCTTTTAAAAGTGTCGTCTGTTTATACATAAACACTGTTTCATACTGCAATTATATATACATATATCTATATATAAAATTATATAATAAAATATATACAGAATATGTGTATATATTTATGTATGTATAAATATATACTGAAAGAAGCTCGGCTCGCCAATTAATACTACCAAAATTTAACGACAGAAAGTAAATTAAAAACCAATTTACCTTTTCTGTATTGTTATAGCAATTCGACCGTCGGTGTGTGTTTGCAAATGTGTTGGGATGAGAAGTGAGTTGTGTTTGGCGCCTTTTTTACTAATAACAAACACACACGTGTTTGTATGTAGTTGTTTGAAACGTTTGTGTTTGTCACTGTCATATATGTATGTGTATGCGTGTGTGTGAGGAATGACACACACACACTCACGCACGCACACATGTACATCAATGCTTTCGGAGTGAAATGTTAAAATATTGAGTTTTCTCGAATTTTGTCTTAATTGGGGGTGAAATTGAAAGAAATTTTGTATGGCATGACCGAATGGAAGTACTTTGAAAAATCATAGGTAAAGTCTAATTGAAGAAATTGTGTGAGGAGTAAATCGTTATGTATTTATTTGTTTCTGTTTGCTGTGTTTTTTTTTAGTAGTGGTTTAAGGTACACTTCTCTCGTTTTATAGAAATAGTTTCACTTTAATCGTTGCACACTTGCAAAGAGACAGGAGGAGAAATTAGGGTGATAGCATCAGTGAAGCAGATCGCTCCGTTTTTGTGTGTGTGTGTGTGTGGTGTGTGTGGTGTGTGTGCGTGTGCTGTAGCCCACACTAAGAAAAGCACTTGACTAACACACCACAATGTGAGTTTTCTCTAAATTTTGCTTAATTGGGGTTGAAATTTTAAAAACTGGACCTGGCACGACCCGATTTATTCTACTCTTAAAAATGCTAGGTAAATTGTAATTGAAGAAATCCTATATTGTAGATTTCTATAAGAGACAAAGGGAGGCAGATAAAATCTGCCTTTTATAATAAGACTAGCAGTATCGCCCGGCGTTGCTCGGGTTTGTTTCGACCCGCTGGAATTGTAATTTTGAAAAGTAAAAATTTTGTGAACATTTTTCTGGTCGAAATACACCGAAAAGTGGCGACACAGCAGTGAAAAAATCGTAAAAAATAGGGATTTTCATAGAAAAAAGCATCTTTTTGATGTAAATAATTTTTGGTGTTAACATGGTCCGATTTGAATTTTATGTTCTACGAAGGAAGAGCAACCCTTCTTCTACCATACTCTCAATTTTGGTCAACTTGCGCCGCAGGGTCTCGGAGGAGATAGTGTTAGTTGAAGGTTACCATTCTAGGTACCTGAGTAACAACCTCGCGGATTTACAGATAAATGAATTAATTACTATTTTACAGAATAAAATTAAATAATTCTTGAAAATTAATTAATATTAATATTTTTTGAACAAAGTAAATAATTTTTAAAACTTAAATAATAATTTTTTTTACACAAACGCGAACGGGGAAAAGGGGGTGGCGAATTCGATTTACATACCTAAAGTTTTTCTTTTTCATGACATTGTAGCAAAATAGTAGTGAATTATATAAATACCAGCAGTACATTTTTTTTTCTGGGGTATTTTTTTTCAACCTCGTCACATATTTGCCCCTTTCAATTTAAACAAAGTCTTAATTAAGCAATTACGGCAGCTTAGCAATGGTTTCAATACAGGCGTGACATGTGTATCTCACTTGTTCAAAACCCTTCGAATTTTTTCGCACGTGATGATATCATAGTGAAAACTTTCAATTACGCGCGCTTAGAAGTACGCTCGCAAATTAATACTACCAAAATTTTGAAGTTCGCGCTCCGCTTGTGTGTGTGTGTGTGCGTGCTTTAGGTGTACGTAGGTATGTGTTTTTGTGTGTGTGTGTCACTGAAGCCATACATACATATATACATACATAACCTCTCTCTCTCTTTTCTCTCTCAGTCACTCACTACAAAAAGTGAATAAAAAAAGTTCAGTTATTTCTGTCTTTCACTCTGTCTGTCTCTTTACACACACTAACAAAAGCACTTCACTTACACACCACACTTTCTGTGTCGCACAACCCATCAAACACACACACACACACACTCACGCACGCACACATGTACATCAATGCTTTCGGAGTGAAATGTTAAAATATTGAGTTTTCTCGAATTTTGTCTTAATTGGGGGTGAAATTGAAAGAAATATATTATGGCATGACCGAATGGAGTACTTTGAAAAATCTTAGGTAAACTCTAATTGAAGAAATTGTGTGAGGAGTAAATCGTTATGTATTTATTTGTTTCTGTTTGCTGTGTTTTTTTTATTTTTTGAGTAGTGGTTTAAATACTTTCAGTTTAGTCTTCCTCAAATCACTCTGTCGCTATTTACTTTCATTTTATTCGTTGCACACTGTGTGTGTGCGTGTGCGTGTGGTGTAAACCACATTAAGAAAAGCATTTGACATACACACCAGAATGTGAGTTTTCTGTAAATTTTGCTTAATTGGAGTTTAAATTTTAAAAACTGGACCTGGCATGACCCGATGCATTCTACTCTTAAAAATGCTAGGTAAATTGTAATTGAAGAAATCCTACATTGTAGATTTCTATAAGTTACAAAGGGAGGCAGATAAAATCTGCCTTTTATAATAAGATATATATATATATATATATATATATATATACAAAGGGTGCGTAAGGTATTTGAGGACATACCATTTGGGGGTCATTGTTGCATATTTTGCCAAACTCTGTATAATCTTTGTTTCAGAAAATAATAATGACATACTCTCTGCTTACTCAAAAAATGAAGAGGCATGCTATTATTGTGGTTATAAAGGCTGAACATAACGATTTAGAAATATCTCGATTTTTAAAAGTTGCTAGATCTTTCGTCTACAAAGTTTGTAAGAAGCTAGAGACTGAAGATTAAAACGTACCATCAGTGTCAAAGCATAAAAAACATTCTAAACGCTTTGAAATCATCAAAACACCTGAATTTATCCAGCAAGTTCAACAGACCATTGATTACAATCCCAGAAACTCTATAAGGTCAACTGTAAAAGATCTCCATGTGTTAGAAATGTTGTCCACGAAGACATCCGATCTAAGTCTTATGTGATAGGGAAAGGTGAATTTGTCAGAAAAAGCAAAAGAAAATCACTACATTGGATCTAAAAGGCTCCTAAAGAAGCTGAAAATTCCAGCAGAAGATTTGATTTGGTTTTTCTTAAACGAGAAAAACTTCGACCAAGATCAAAATGTTAACAGAAGAAATGACAGATGGTTATGTGGAGACCCCTCTGAAGTCTCAAGTGTTATGCATACACAATTTCCTGCAACTGTCATGGTTTTAGGGGTTGTCAGCAATGAAGAACATGTGATGCCTTACTACTTTCCACAAGGCCTTAGAGTTATCTCTACCACCTATATTGAAGTCCTGGAAATAATTGTTAAACTCTTGATAGACTGCATGCAATGGAAGGCCATATGCGTTTCAGTAAGACTCTGCATTATCACACATAGCTCTAGTAACACAGGAATGGATGGCTGAAAATTTTCATGATCACATAGCCCCAAACATTTGACCTCCTAATTCCCCAGATCTCAATCCATTGGACTATTACATGTGGAGGCTGTTGAGAGAGAGGTCAATGAACACGCCCATAACAGCAAAGATTCTTTGAAAGCTGCCATAGCCAGAGTAATGTCCAAAATGTATTAGGAGCATGTAGATGATTTAGATCTCATATAGAAGCAGTTGTTGAAGCTGAAGGTAGCTTTATTGAATAACATTACACGTAAAAAGGTTTATTTTTATCCTCTTTTTTGATAAATAAAGTTATCTGTTATCATATATCTGCTTTTTCTAAACGTAAATCTATCCTCAAATATCTTACGCACCCTGTATATACTATATATATATGTGTGTGTATGTTTGCGTGAATGCCTATGTTTGTATGTATGTACGTGTGTGCATGCTTGTATATATGTAATAATAATCTATACGTATACAAATATGTAACCCATATGTGTATGTAGTTACTTACATATGTACAAATGTGACGGCGCGTGGCCTGGTGATAAAGTTGTTGAGCTTATTATCATAAAGTCGCCGGTTGGCTTCTGGACTGCGTAACGTGTTTTGTCCTTAAGCAAGGCACTTCATTATACGTTGATCCAGTCTACTTACCAGTCAACAGGTATCAGGCTAGCGTTGTTGAAGCTCCCTCCTTATTCCATCTGTCACCTCGTCCTTTGACACACTTTCACGGCGACAAGAAAGGGAGGGTCGAAAGGCCGTCTGTCACTGCTCCCAACTGCATAGGTACTTAAAACAATTAGTAAATGTATGCTATAAGCGATCAGGTCAAACTCGTACGTATGAACGTAATATCTTTATGCCATGTACGTATGTAAATAGAAAAAGGTTCCATGTAATGTATGTATATAATGCAGAAACATTTAAGTAAATAGATTTAAGACTATTTCCCTTGTGAGTGCAACGAGGTATTGTGCACTGATTAACTCGCTTGTAAGGGTCACCATGTGATAGGTTGTTCGGGTTCCGCTGGAGACTAGCCTAACTTTTTTATTCTTTCGAAATATTTTCAAAAATTGAAACTCATTAATGCATACACACACACGTGTTTGAGCGCGCGGTGTGTGTGAAAGAGAGAGAGAAAATGTGTGTGTGTGTGTGTGTGTGTGTGTGTGTGTGGTGTGCACGTGTGTGTGAGTGTGCGCGCGTATGTCAGTGTGCAAGTGTTGTGAGAGGCGCACAAGCATAAATTTTGTATGAAATACGTTTATGCATGTATGAGTTTCAATATATAGGCGTGTGTGTGTGTGTGTGTGTGTAAGCGCGTGTAATGTTTGTGTGTTAGTGTGTGTGTATGTGTGTGTGTTGATACACTCATGTTTACGCGCGAAATTTCACATACACACATGCAAACACATGTGGCTTTAGATATCAATACTATATAATACGAGGGGCGTTCAATAAGTAATGCCCCTGACCCACTTTCCATAGCAGTAGAGTAACGACACTTGGCACAGTTATTAGTCTTTTCCTACATAGGAACTACCCAGAGTTATGCATTTCTCCCATCGTTTGATACAGCTCTGGAGACCGTTTTTGTAGAAGACCCCAGCTTGTCCTCCAACCACGACGTGACTTCAGAAATCTAGGCTGCATCATCTGGGAAACGCTTCCTTTCAAAATCAACTTCATGGCTGGGAAGAGTTGAAAATCAGAGGGTGCAAGGGGAGGAGTTCATAGCTGCACGCCTGTGCTTCTGATCTGGCGACACGCGGGTTGTGGACCGGAGCGTTGTCCTGCAGGAGGAGGATGCCTTTGCTGATCTTGCCCAGCCTCTTGATTTTGATAGCTTCTCTTAATTTCCTCAAAAGTGAAGCATAATAGGCTCCTGTAATTGTGGTACCCTTTGCCAGGAAATCTGTCATCACTACTCCGTCCTGGTCCCAGAAGACTGTGAGCATAACCTTGTCAGCGGAGGCTGCACCCTTGCCTTCTTTGGAGGAGGTGAGTCACGGTACTTCCACTGCATTGACTGGGCTTTGGTCTATGGATCGTAGTGATGGACCCAGGTTTTATCCTGTGTGATCAGTCTTTTGAAAAATTTTGTCTCATCTTCTTGGCACATCTCCAAATTCATCCTCGAGCACTCAACGCGTTCTTGCTTCTGGAAAGGTGTGAGCAACCTGGAAATCCATCTGGTAGACACCTTTTGCATATGCAAATGGTCATGAATGATAGTTTCCACAGACCCGGTACTAATCTTGACCTTATGGTCTATTTGGCGAATAGTTATGCGTTGACCTTCCAAAATGGCAGCCTCAACTTGACGGACAGACGTCTCATCAACGGCAGAAGGGGGCGACCAGATCTGGGAGCTGTTTCCACAGAGTTCCGACTATGTTTGAATTCACAATGCCAGCGTTTTACAAGGTCATATGATGGGGCATCATCACCATAAGTTACTTTCATTTCATCAAAAGTCTCCCGTGGTGTGCGTCCTTTCAAATACAAAAACCAGATCACTGCTCGACACTCAACAGGCTCCATTTCACACTTGACTCAGTTCAAACACCTGTAAATCAGAAACCACAATTAGTTTAGAGCTGTAATTCGCCACTTAATCTATAGAGTTATAAATAAGTGCACATGATCAAACAACTGCAAGTGGGTCAGGGGCATTACTTATTGAACGCCCCTCGTATACAGAGCGAGAGAATAAAAGTGTTTAGAGAGAGAGACTAACGTTTTTATGATTAAAACACATAATTTGTCAATAGACACCAATTATGTTGAAATATATGTTAGTTATCTGTTATTACATCCTAAGTGAGATGTGTTTTTGCGGGAAATACAAGGTGCATTCTAGAAGGTTTGAGACATTTTAGGAGACATTTATTAATATCTAAGAATTACAAATTTCCTTCCTAATAATATTTTCTGACTTTATTGCACTTATAGCGCTCCAGCTACTTCGTGAAGTCCCAATAGAAGTCTTTCAGAATGAAGGGGTCTATGACCCTGGTCACAACCTCCTTTATCTTCAAAACTACTGTACTGAGATTCTTCTTCCGCTTAGGAAGCAACCAAAAGGACTGTAGGGAAGGTGAGTGGCAGTTTTGATTTTCGTCAATGAGCACAATGTTTGCGCCTCTCCAGAACTTCACGAATAATTCTGTGTACAGTTGTCTCACCAAGTCCAAACTGGAAGCACATTATTTTTACAAGCAAACGTCAATCTACATCCAGAAAATTGCGAATATTCTCAAACAACAGTCTACATCGAGAAAATTGCGAATATTCTCAAACAACAGTCTACATCGAGAAAATTGCGAATATTCTCAACTAGATCTGCTATTTTGACGTCCCTGCCTCTCGCACCTCTTATCGTCTCTCACCTCCTCTCTACAGTTCTTGAACATCTTGTGCCAGCGAAAGCTAAGCCATAAGCAGTCTGGAGCATTTCCCAAGTTCATGCAGCGTTTTGGGCATAGCAAGATTCCAAATTCTCTTCATGCACCGACTGCATTCTGCAAATCAGTCAACTGTGACAAGCAGTGTTTTGTAGGGTGTTGTTACAACCATCTCTATTAACTTATCATCTTTCTTTCTCCCCTCTCTCTCTCTCTCCCTCTCAATACACACACTCGCACACATAAATACACACACATGCACACACATTAATGTTTGTTTAATTTTCAGTTATAACAAAAACAATTTTACATTGATCTGAAGTGTTACCCTATACTTTTGTGCAGTACAAATTTATTTATTCTTGAATAATGATGTTGTTGACAGTGACTTCGAAGTGTCGGTCAACTGCAGTTCGACCATGGCTTGCCTGGTCGAAACTTGGAAGGCACTGTTAACATTCTTCTTTATAAATAGCATGTGCGCGCGCGTGTGCGTGTCTGTATGTGTATGTGTATGCGTGTGCGTATGTGTGTGAGAGAGTGTGTGTGTGTGTGTGTGAGAGAGAGAGAGAGAAAGAGAGAGAGAGAGAGAGCAAACAGAACCAAAGAAACTGGTGTCAGCATGCTTCTGCAAGACTTTCATTGCAATCATTCATTTCTCTCCTTTCAACATTTCCTTGAAGAAGGACACGGTCCGAAACGTTGTAATTTCCACTCACCACGGCTCGTTTACACTATTCTTTTTTTAATCAATTTAACTCTCTATGTGTGGGTATGTGTGTATGTGTACCTGAGTGCATGCTTGATTGCGTATGTGTGTACGTATATATGTGTATGTGTGTGTGTGCGCATGTCCTGTATGTGTATGTGTGCGCATGTCTTGTATGTGTGTGTGTGCGCATGTCTTGTATGTGTGTGTGTGTGTGTGTGTGTGTGTGTGTGTGTGTGTCATCACCGCTTGACAACCGGTGCTTATGTGTTTACCCGCACCCCAAAACTTAGCGGCTCGGCAAAAAAGACCTATAGAGCAAGTACCAGAATAAAAACAATGAATATTGGGGTCGATTCATTTGACAACAAAAATTCTTCAAGGCAGTCTCCCAACATGGCCGCAGTCTAATGACTAAAACAAATAAAAAATAAACGGTATATACACATTCTGTTGTGTCTGGGGAGAGTCTTTTTCTTTTTGTGCCTTATAATTTAACACACTCCCCGGTAAAATTTCCACTTATTTCTTATTTTTATTTTCCTAAAATTTTCGTTGCGTCTTGCAACCTTTTCCGTTATTTACACTGCGTTCCTTTTTGATTGTTTGTGCGCATGTGTGTGGGTCAGTGTGTGTGTGTGCCTATGCATGCATGAACGTATATATGTATGTATGTATGTATGTATGTATGTATGTATGTATGTATGTATGTATGTACGTATGTATGTATGTACGTATGTATGTATGTATGTATGTATGTATGTATGCATGTATGTATGCATGTATGTATGTGTGTATGTATGTATGATTGTGTGTATGTAAATATATGTGTGTGTATGCATATGTATATATGTATGTATGTGTGTGCATTTGTATATTTGTATTCTACATATTCATGTGCATGCATGTCCGTGTTTGTGTATTTTCTATGTATGTGTGCGTGAGCGTGTGTTTGTATATGTATGCAACTGTGTCTCCTTGCATGTGCATGTCTGTGTGTGTGTGTGTGTGTTTTGTAACTATGTACCATGTTTGTATGTATAGCTGTGCATCTATATATGTGTGGACCCGTGTCTCCATATGCGTCCTTGTGTGAAGTAAAGTGTTTGTGTATATATGGTCATGTGTTTCAGTTTCCATTTGCGTATGTGTGCTTATCTGTTCTTATAACCTATGTACCTATCCGTCTGTATACACACATATATATATATGTATGCATGCATGTATAGTGAGGAAACAGAGAGAGATACAGAGGAGAGAGAGAAATAGAGAGAGAGAGAGAGAGAGAGAGAAAGAGAGTGAGAGAGAGAGAGAGAGAGAGAGATTAGTGTGCTCTCGATGGCGATAGCAATGCTGATATAACTATTAAAAAAAATAATAAAAATATTGAAAATTTTGCCTGAGAAATATTCAGTTGCACCTCGTATTTCCATTTTAAAATGCAAGGCTTTAAACAACATGAGTCAGAAATATAAAAAGTACACGTCCTTCCTGTTGTCGCGTCAAATGCGTGTGTATGATATTCGAATTACTGAGTGTGCTGCAGAGGTTTGGAATTCAGAGTTGTGCTTTATGTTCCGTGGGCTATCAATGTCAGAACGGATTGACATATATTCACGGAGGAAGTGGGTAAAGTATTGTGATGCTGCATAATTATAGTATCTCATTCACACTTGTTCAATCCAAGCCTGTTGTTAATTATGTATAATTGTACGCGTTAATAGTGTACAGTTGTGTGCATTGACCAAGAGGACTTCTGTCACAGGTTACTTGATGTCACGGTCTATGGAATAAATGATAACTGCGATGTCCCTGTTCACGTGCCAAAATTAGAAACGCTTTTACTATTGTTATTATTATTATTGTTAGTTGTAGTAGTAGTAGTAGTAGTAGTAGTAGTAGTAGTAGTAGTAGTAGCAGCAGCAGCAGCAGCAACATTCAGTTGTCTTATTTTTATCACGTGCTTTCACTGCACTACCGAGCGCACCTATGTGCCTTGGGTATGTGCTATGGTTTGTTGTGATGCTCTTATTGTTACTGTATTGAAAGTGTTTTACTTAAGATGTGTGCGGTGCCTAGCAGTGCTATCTTCTGTATGTTATATATATATATATATATATATATATATATATATACTTTTTGTCCTGGTGTTTTGGTATATATTTGTCTAAATATTTTTATCATACCTAATGCGCCTACTATGATAGGAATTGTTTCTGCTTTTAGACTCCACATTCGAGTTACCTCTATTTCCAGATCTTTGTATTTTGTAAAATTCTTCGTTTCTTTTAGAGAAACACTGTCATCTGTTGGTATTGATATATCGATTAGAAAGCATAATTTTTTCTTGATGATCTCTGATAACTATATCCAGCCTATTGGCCTTAATTTCTTTGTCTGTGTGTATTGGCATAACCCAGAGAATGGTTGCTTTCTCATTTTCTCAGAACGTTTTTGGTGTGTGCCGATACCATCTTTTTTCTGTTGCTATTCCATAGTATCGTCGTCGTCATCATCATCATCATCATCATCATCATCATCATCATCATCATATATAAGAGAGATTCTGTTCCTTTGTTTGTCCAGCAAAATGAAGCTAAATGGTTCAGGGGAAGCTATTATATTTTTTTCGATGTATACAAAATCAAAATTCTGTCACTTTCTTTCTCCAGCAACATGAAAGTACCTGTTTCAGGGAAGCTCTTATGCTATTGCCTAATTTGTCCCAACAAAAATTATGCAATGGTACAACACTAATTGTGCACAAACTTATGAGGAACTGCAATGAGGCAAATATTCTCACTTGGTTTTGGTAAAGGTGACACCGTCTTCGTTTCTCGTAAACCAGTTACATAATCTAATGTTCCATTCCGTTACAGTTTCCTATCCTACTTTCTTTTGCCATGAGCATTATCAAAACTCAGGACCAAACATTAAAAGTTGCTGGATTGCAACTTGAAGAACATACCTATTTAAATGATGTGTATTCTACAATTGCCATTACTGTATTCATAAATATAATGAGACATACAACTCAATTATTACTGTCATATAATAAACAAACAGAAGTTCATGTATGAAACTGATTATTTTTCTACTTCAGTTATGAGATCGAGGCTTTCAAAAGATCAATCAGTTGAACTATTTGCAGAGCAGATTTTGAAACTCAGTGAAGGTTGAGTTCCAATTGATGAAGAACAGTTTCTTACACTCAGTCCAATATATAATTCAACTGATTCTGTCGCTGATTTGGTGGATGAAATCTTTCCAATTCGCCTTCATAATTTCAACAATACAATTTGGATCTGCGAGCGACTTATCCTGGCTCTAGAATATATTGCTTAATTATTTAAATATATCTAGCATTAACGAATTTGCGAAAATTAAGATGAATGTTAGAATAATTCTTGTACTAATATTTATTTGCATGGAGCTATATCGAAGCCTTGTCAGAAACTGCAGGAGCCCCAACCTCCTGTCCACAAGATATCGGAATTTGTTCTTACTTGAACATAATTACTATACATTGATTACTACACACTTATTTTAACATTACTGAAATGTTAAAAGACGAAATCGACTTGACTGGATTTGAATCCCAAATGGTAGAATCGTTAGCGAGTCGGACAAAATGCTTAGTGCTATTCCTTCCGGTTCTGTATGCTCGGAATTGAAGTTCAGCCGAGGCTGACTTTTCCTTTCATCGTTCTCATGATCGACGAAAAGAGAACCAGCTAAATACTGGTGTTAATCGCTTGTCTTGTCCCAAAATTTGAAACCATTAGTATTATTATCCAACAGAAATCAAACATGAGATACCTTTGAAAAGATTTCCTTGACACCAGGTTACAACTAGATTTATTAGAAGCTATTTCGCACAATCGTTGATATACGTAACGGCAGATTTCTATATTAATGCAATTTTCCAAGTTACTACAATCTCAAATTATTACGATCATTTTTAGCACGCCAGACAAATTGCACGACAATATTTCTTCCTGCGTTACGTTATGAGTTCACATGTCGACTTTACCTTTCAAATCCTTTCGGGATCAGTAGAATAATTATTTGCTGAGTACTGGAGTCGATGTAATCTGCTAGCCCCGTTCCCTAAAATTTTAGGCCTTGTGCCAATAGAATATATCATCATCATCATCATCATCATTATTATTATTATTATTATTATTATTATTATTATTATTATTATTATTATTGTTGTTTATTATTATTATTATTATCATTACTACTACTACTACTACTACTACTACTACTACTACTACTACTACTACTACTATTATTGTTGTTGTTATTGTTATTGTTATTGTTGTTGTTGTTGTTGTTGTCGTCGTCGTCGTTGCTGTTGTTGTTATTATTATTATTATTATTATTATTATTATTTCCAACGTTCTTTATTGTTCCTGTTAATCCAATATCCCTTCCGTACACCACCATCATTGAAAAACATACAAATATACAAAACTCTAGCATATGATGATGATAATCATCATCATCATCATGATCATGAAAAAACTAGGGGTTGGTGTTAAAGTTATAA
>NC_043000.1:41886806-41891806 GCF_006345805.1 Octopus sinensis
ATTTATGAAAATAAGAATGGTTTTGCGTGTCCTTCTACATTCGGACAAATACTAATACAGCCATCGAAAACGAAATTTCTTATATTTCGAAGTAATTTTCCCGTGCTCATATCGTTCGTGTGTAACTTGATTTTAGTATTTTATAAATAAACACACTTTCCGTGTAGTGTTCTTATGAAATATAATCATACCTAGACGTACATCTATAGCTGTTGGAAAATGATGTATAACATTTTAACTAGAATTGAGCTCTGAACATGCTTTGTGTAGGCACGATTGAATGAATACATGTACGTGCGTATTGAATGAATACATGTACGTGTGTGTGTAGTATTATAATGAGAGCTCAAAATATCTCGTGGAAGCGCCATCCAACCAAAATGCAAATATATGGGAAACTACCACCTGTGTCATCTCTTGTGAAAGGTAGGAGAGTCCAGTTTGCTGGACATTGTTGTAGAGCTGAAAAAGAAGTAATTTCTACTCTTCTCCTCTGGAAGCCATCTACTCGCAATACCAGAGGGCGCACACTCTCCTACCCTGATGTAATCTCCAGGGATACAGGCATCCAGCAACAGGACCTCCATAATGCCATGATGGACCGTGAAGTCTGGCGTAGCATGGTAATTACCATTGTCTCGACCACGGTCGAACAATGATGATGATGATTATAATGAAACTCCACAAGTCTTGTGAAATACAGTTACCCACGGTTTTCTGACTGAAACAATAACTTATTTCGCTGTTGTTCGGGCTGATAGATTTGTGGTTTTCATTATAAGGTTATCGTTACTCTTGTAGCTGATCAAATGGTATTCTACTTGTGGAAATCATATCACACAGCATATATATATAGTGAATCCAAACAAAGAAGAACGAACATAGAAAATGCAACCACACGAAACATAGAAATGCAACAACACGAGCACGTGGTATTATCAGACGCTCAGGAAAGGAAAGAAAGAGGATTTAACGTTACACACCGCTAATCACAGCGCGCTTTTCTACGTTTTAGCCTTCGAAGGATGTCACTCTGCTGTCTAAGCAAGTAAGCCAGCATTCCCTGCTGATAGCAAGGGGGACTGGAGCAACGCTAAATGAAGTGTTTTGCTGAAGAGCATAAAGCGCTGCCGATTTGGAAATCGCATCTACGATCTAGATGTTGTGATTGCAAAATCCACTAGGCCATGCGCTTTCATGTGCAAGAATACATTAAGATATTAAAGTGTTCTAGAGATCTAAATCCTTTTGATCAAAATCTTGATTCTTCAATCGACGATCCAACACGATATAATTATTAGTGTAGGTTTTGGTTCTGACATAAGACCCCTGGTTATCGAAAAATAAAACGATGAAAATTTAAGGAAGTACAGGGCAAGTTATTTCTAAAATCTTTAATATGCATACCAATTATTAAGTTTTCAAACAATTGATAAAAAAAAAAACCTGCAATGGCATTACGGTACTTATCCATCTGTGTTCTTTTTTCTTTGTGGTATATAATAATAATAATAATAATAATAATAATAATAATAATAATAATAATAATAATAATACACTCCCTAAAATCAGCAACTCTAACCAAAACATGAAAATAATTGGTAAAATCCTGCTTGCACTTAAAGGATATAATTTCAGGTAATGATGTTGACATCACAGATCTCAACCACCTGTACTATGCATCCGCGAAAATCTCAACGATCCCATGTGATGAAAAGATTAGAAAACGGCAACATTCCCACAAAAAGCCTTTTTGGCAAGAGCGTATCCAACATCAAATTAAACTATTTAGATCTGACATTGAATATTTGAAAAACCTTAAGGTTGACAAGACTACCAAACCTACAAAAACCCTAAAATTAATGAAAAAAATATAATATGAAAACTATACTTGGTATTGATGCCACCATAGAAACCATCAAGCAAAAGGTATCTGCTAAAGCTGCCCGCATAGCGAGGTATGAAAAGCGTGTTAGATTCTTCAAGGACAACAATTTGTTCAAAAATAACCCCAAAAGTTTTTACAGGAAGATAGGAAAAACACCAGTTACTGTAAAGTCTGTACCATCAAAAGAAGTGCAGGGATTTGGGAATAAAATTTGGGCAGAAGAAAAAACACACAACGAAAAGGCCCCCTGGATTGATAGAATATCTACAGAACTAGATTCCTTAGAAGAGCAAAAGTGGGAGGGTGTCAAGGTAGAAGATATAAGATCTGCTCTCTGGAGTTCAAGCAAATGGAAGTCTCCAGGAAAGGATAAAATTCCTAACTTCTTGTTGAATGCCTTCCCAGAGAGCCACGAACTGCTAACATGACTTTACAATGATGTTTTGCAACACCCTAGTTGGATGCCTCCTTGGCTAGTTAATGGGTTAACATTCCTCCTTCCAAAAAGTGAAGAAACAAATGAACCAAAAAACTATAGACCCATAACCTGATTAACAACTATGTATAAAACGCTAACATCTGTCCTGACGGAATATACCTATAGTTTTTTAACAGACAGCAGCATATTCCCTAATGAACAGAAAGGATGTAAACGTGGATCCTATGGTTGTAAAGATCAATAAGATGATCTTAGAAGATTGTCACAAACGACACAAAAACTTATCAATAGCCTGGATAGACTATAAAAAGGCTTTTGATAGCCTACCACATAGCTGGATTAAGAAATGCCTGGAAATGTATAAATTAGCACCTACTCTACGAAACTTTTTGTCTGTAAGTATGAGATCATGGAGAACCACACTAATTTTGAACAGTGACAATGAATCTCTAAATGCTGGTGATGTAAAAGTTTCATGTGGCATTTTCCAGAGGGTCTCACTATCACCACTCCTCTTTTGTTTAGCCTTAATACCTCTCTCAAAATTGCTCAATGACGCACAGTACGGATATAAAATGTTTGATAAAAATATAAATCATCTCATTTACATGGATTATTTAAAGCTCTTTGCAAAAAATGACCAACAACTTAAGAGCATACTAGCGATTGTTAAACAATTCAGTGATGACATCAGAATGCAATTTGGCCTCGATAAATGTGCAAAAGCTACCTTTATCAAAGGAAAAATGACAGAAACATCTAACGTTAACCTTGACCAGCAGAATGTCATAAAAGAATTAGACCCAGCGGAGAGCTACAAGTACCTAGGGGCAATTGAAGGTGCCGAAAAAATCATTCAGTGATGAAGGAAAGGATCAGGAGAGAATGTTATCGCAGAGTAAGAGCAATACTCAAGACAGAGCTGAATGCGAGAAACAGGATCGAAGCGATCAATGCTTTAGCCATACCAGTCGTGACTTACAGTTTCAATATCGTTAACTGGTCAATTACTGAAATACGTAATCTTGACAGAAAAATACGAAAACTGTTGACAATGCATAGAATGCACCACCCTAAGGCAGATACAGAACGACTTTATCTGCCAAGAAAAGAGGGAGGCTGTGGATTTTTACAACTGGCAATAACAATGAAGATTGCTACAATTGGCCTATACACTTACCTGAAAAACTCTGAGGACTAGATGTTAAAACTTGTCTCAAAACATGAAAACAAGAAAGCATCATACTCAGTAACAAAACAGGCAAAGGAATATCTAAGTGAATTCCGAATACAACAAATTTTGGAACTAGACATACAAGAAACAAGCACAGAAAAAGCTAAACGCATGAAAACCCGTGCCAAAACTGCGGCCTTAGATATTCTGAATGATAAATGGCAAGAGAAACCTCTCAATGGCAAATACCCAAAGAGAGCGAATAATGCAGATGTTGACAAAGCCCTGACCCATCAATGGCTAATGGCCTCTGGCTTAAAATCTGAAACAGAAGGGTTTATCATAGCAGCTCAAGATCAATGCCTACCAACAAGGAACTATCAGGCCAACATATTAAAGATCGGCAGTAGCCCAACATGTCGTGTATGTCAACAACAAAATGAAACCATTGATCATGTTGTCTCCAAGTGTAGTCTTCTAGCGCCTACAGAGTATCTCAACAGGCATGATAGAGCTGCACAATATATTCACTGGGTAATTTGCAAAAACCTGGATTTGCCCCATTAAAAAAACTGGTGGGAACACAAACCACCCCCAGTGCTTGAAAATGACCACATCTCAATCCTCTGGAACTTCCCCATTCAAACAGGTGATAGGCCAGACATCATATTGAAAGACTTCAAACAAAGAACATGCCTCCTCATTGATATGACGGTCCCAATCGATATAAACGTATCTGCCAAGACCTACCAAAAACTGAGCAAATATAAAGATCTTGAAATAGAAATCAGCAAAATGTGGAACCTGAAGACTAAAACAATACCTGCTCTCATAGGTGCCCTGGGAATGATAGCAAAATGGGCTGATTGCTACCTAACTCAGATACCAGGAAACCCCAAAATAGCAGAAATTCAAAAGATAGTGCTCATGGGAACAGCTCATATCCTACGCAAAATACTTTCTATGTAATCTCAAGTTTTAAAACAAACATAATTTTCGTATGTTGTTTTTTAGACATTCACTAGTACAACACCAAAAAACCCCCAAATATATGGCACACTAGGCATAACAGCAACATGAACTTCCAACCTGTTGTCTCTTGAGGTCTCTGGGTGAGACTTGGAGCCAACTTGTACAAATATAAAGCAAAAGTCAAACATATAATAATAATAATAATAATAATAATATAATAATAATAATAATAATAATAATAATAATAATAATAATGATAATAATAATAATAATAATATAATAAGAAGAAGAAGAAGAAGAAGAGAAGAAGAAGAAGAAGAAGAATAATAACAATAATAATAATAATAATAATAATAATAATAATAATAATAATAATAATGATAATAATAATAATAATATTTTTTTATGTATTCGTCTCACACTGAAGAGAACAGTGATTTGTAATTAATTAAATATCATTTCATTTCATTTAATTATTCTATCATGTTATTTACATGTTTAATATCGCTGTTCGAAACGATCGCATG
>NC_043000.1:41911292-41948792 GCF_006345805.1 Octopus sinensis
TTGAACACTGGGGTCGATGTAATCGACTTACCCCCTGTCCAAACATGCTGCCTTGTGCCAAAATTTGAAACAAATAAAATTTTTATGTCAAAGGCGGCGAGCTGACAGAATCATTTTAAAAATGCTGAGCGGCATTTCGTCCGTCTTTACGTTCTGAGTTCAAATTCCGCCAAGGTCGACTTTGCCGTTCATTCTTTCGGAGTCAATAAACTGAATACCATACAAATATTGGAGTCGATGTAATCGGCTAGCCCTCTCACCCAAAATTCCTGGCCTTGTGCCTGAAGTAGGAAAGAATATAGTCTTTACGCTATTTAAGGCGGGGTGTATTGGTAGATTTTCTAGAATGCTTTACAGTTTCGTGCCCTCCCTCCGTATTCTGATTTCAAATCCTCCGGAGGCGGACTTTTTCTTTATTCATATCGGCTATCGATAAGTGAAGCACAAATACTGGGACTGAATCTTCTCTCTCTTGCTCTCTCTCTCCCTCTCTTTTTTGATTGATTTATACTTCGAAGTCAGAATTGCAACCTCACTACATTATGTCATGCCGGATCGTCCTGAGAATTACGTTCATAGTACACTGGGGCGTGGAATACTCGACCACTTACACGTTAATTTCACGTGTACAAATTCATCTGGATAAATAACTGAAATGCCTATTGATGAGATCGATAAACATTCACTCACCTAACGCGATTTCTATCTCGTTAGCATGTTATAGTCTTGATGGAATAAAGCTCAAGACATAACTGTTGTCATTGTTAACAGTAAAATGTGGCGAGCAGGCAGAACCATTCGCACGCTGGACAAAATTATTAACGGCATTTTTCCGGCTTTAATTTCTGGGTTCAAATTCAAATTCCGCTGAAGTCGACTTTGCTATCCATCCTTTCGGGATCAAATAAGTACCAGTTGTTGGATGTAATCGAGTAGCCACTCACCTCAAAGTGTCAGACCATGAGACTTTAGTAAAAAGGAAAGAATACTAAAGTGATGAATTAGCAAGGGCTAACGCCTCTAACAAATTGCTATACGGTATTCCTTCCGGTTATTTACGTTCTGGTTTCAAATCTCACTGTGGTCAGTTTTGCCCTTTATCCTTTCGTAGATCTACCAAATAAAGTGCCAGTCGCGTAATGGGCTTCATTGCATGTACTAAAATCTGCCCTTAAAATTGCTGCCCTTGCACCTAAATCAGAAACCTATGTTGTTTGATGCTGTTGTTATTCACTGTAAATGATGATGTTTTACTGAGCTCCACTCAGAAGTTGTTTTCTTCCATGATTAACCAAGGTAAACAATTCATACTTTTTTTCCTCATTTATTATTTTTGTAATTTCTATGACACAAAAGGCTTCGGAAAATTTTATCATTCATCAAGGCAGCGAGCTGACAGAATCGTAAGTTCAAATTCCGCGGAGGTCGACTTACCTTTCATCCTTTCGGGGTCGATAAAATAAGTTGAGTATTGGGGACGATGTAATCGCCTCACCTCTTCCCCCGAAGTTGATGATGTTGTACCAAAATTCGAAACCAATATTTTTACACTCACCGCCATTATTAAACCGAGGTGGAAAAGAAATCTCACCTTTGTCATTCTAATTGTATATACACATTTTTATAAGCGTTTATTTTGATTCTTTTATCAGTGGTTCAATACGGTCACTTCTGGATAGCAGTGGAAGGAGATGCTGAGGACGCTGTGGTTGTAGCGAAATTGTTAAATATATTTTTAAAAATCGGATTAAGATAAAATATAATCATAACTTACAATTCATGATTAACCAGACAATTACAGATACAGACAACCTTAGACAAACGAAAACGAGAATGGTTGGAGGAAGATACCTTCACACCGGAGGCCAAGCCAGAAAGCTTGAAGCATACTCGTTCCCGCTAAATACATCCCAGGTATCATGAGACGGTGTTAAACTACAGGTGGATTAAACTTAACACATGATTAGGCCATAGCAGAAATTGAACTCAAAGCGCAGAAAGTCGAAACAAATACCGTGGCACATTGTATTCGAAGCTCAAAAGAATTATCTAATTTGTCACTTCTGTGTATGTATGTATGTATGTGTATGTATGTATGTATGTATGTGTGTGTGTATGTATGTATGTGTGTATGTATGTATGCATGTATGCGTGTATGTATGTATGAGTATGGATGGATGGATGGATGGATGGATATATGTATGTATTCTACCTTTCTTTCTTCCTTTTACCGAAAATTAATCTTCACAGAGGTAAAGAAGCTAGAACTAAATAAACTTTTTTTTCAGAAAACGAATATTTCCTAAAAGATGAAAGAGAACTGCTAGCTTTGTACATATATGTGTGTGTGTGTGTGTGTATGTATGTATATGTGTGTGTTTGTGCGTGTGTATATATATACACATACATACATATGTAGACACACAAGCACATACTAGCACACATACACACACTCGCATGCACACACACACACACACACACACACACACACACACATACACTAACAAATGCGCATAAAATAAATGAATAACTATATAAATCGAGAGCTAATGAGAAAATAATGCACAAGCTTTTAATAGGTAAGTACTTTAAGAAAATAAACTGCATCAAAGGGTGTTTGGCTTTTACAACTTCCCTTTATGCTTGTACACAATAGGGAAACGCATGTCTTCTGATGCAGCGTTGTAAATAATTCCTTCTAGAAAGATTGCTTTTGGAATTTGTTTGCTTGCTTGTTTTTTTCTGATTTATTATTTTTGTTTCTTGCTCGTTCGTTGACGCCAACTTTCTCACCCCCCAACCTTATTTACTGTCTCCAAAAAACGGCAGCACTCGAGTCACATTAGGAGACTGTACACAGTTGTTTTACGTGTTAAAAGTAGCAGCCAAAACATCTTAAAATCGCTCTGTGAAGTAAAAGAGAGAGAGAGAGAGAGAGAGAGAGAGAGAGAGAGAGAGAGAGAGAGAGAGAGAGAGAGAGAGAGAGAGAGAACGTGCGGCTGATTAAGGCTGTTGACTAATATATATTTTTTTTTCTAAATCAGAGAATATATATTCCGCTTAACAACATCATCAGCATCAGCAGCAGCAGCAGCAACAGCAACAACAACAACAACGGTGACTGTATTCAGGTTTATGTCTCTGCCCCACGTGGTCAAATGTGTTAGAAATATCAGCTAATTATCTCTCAAATCAAATCCTAACGCCTCAGAAAATAAAAGGACACGTTAGATAATGTGTAATATGCTTTTGGAACAAGGCGGCATTTTTAACACTGGTATATTTTTGATCATAGGTCTTCTCGATCAGGATTTACCTGGTGCCTAACACCAACAAAGGAACATCAGAAATAAAGCTAATTCGGATCTTTTCATTTTGAAGGCCAGATTTTCCTCGTTAACTAAACAATTTGAAACTTCGTATACTGGTAGAATGTGTCAAAAGAAAACATTATTGTAAACAAAATTGAAAACAAAATTGTAATTCGTAACTTAAACGTAGTTTAATTTTAAGAATTTTAACCATTGAAATCGCAGCATTCGAGCTCAAATTATTTACCTATTCTTCTGTCTTCTACATGTGCTAGAAATAACAGCTATATCTCTTAAATCGATTAATTTCGTCGCCCAATAAAAACATTAACGATATTTTTTGAATATTTTCTTTATTTTTTTTTACCGAAAAGGCTTCTCCCATGGTTTTGAAGGGCCAGAAACAGCAAAAACAAAACAATAATATGCCTAAATCGGTCTCGAGTTTGCGCGTGGAGTGTGAGTAGTATTGTAAAAATTTGCGAAATATTTTTTCATAAAAGCATGCCCCCAGCTTGTCGGAAGCTGTGATATAAATTGGGAAAAAAATCCTCCACACCAGTGCGTAATTGGTACTTAATTTATCGACCCCGAAACGATGAAACATTGACCTCCACCTTCTGGTTTATTTACCTTTTGGGCAAATTTGTTGCGGCAAGTGGCAAAACACGAACGTGTAATGTATGCTTGTGTGCGTATGTGTGTGTATGTATATGTCCGTTTGTATGTGTCTGTACGCTTATATACTAATTACTATGTGCTTGTGCAAATGTATATGCATGTGTTTGAGAGAGAGAAAGAGAGAGAGAGAGAGAGAGAGAGAGAGAGAGTGTGTGTGTGTGTGTCGTACGTCTGCTATATTTCTTTATCAATATCGATAACGCAGCAATGCTGGGATTTCATTGGTTAAAATTCGAAGATGTTGGGATTTCATTGGTTAAAATTCTTAAAATTAAACTATGTTTAAGTTACGAATTACAATTTTGTTTTCAATTTTGTTTACAATAATGTTTTCTTTTGACACATTCTACCAGTATACGAAGTTTCAAATTGTTTAGTTAACTAGGAAAATCTGGCCTTCAAAATGAAAAGATCCGCTAATTCTTCGAGTAACAACTGGTTTCTCTTTCATCTACTCCTTTTCAAAATATTTTTTTATCTTGATAAGTTGCCCAAAATTCTTTACTAATACAATGGTACTTTCCTACCAACCTACTTTTTGTGAAACGCTTTGGGAAAATACTCAAATATAATAAGAAGCAAATAGTTTTGGTGGCGGTGGTTGTTTATCGCTGTCTGCATGCACCTCGTGACTACATTTATTGACTGGTACTTATTTAATTGACCGCGAAATGATGAAAGGCAAATCGATGTCGGTGGAATTTGAATCCAGAACGTAATTAACCAATAAAAAATGTAGCTCTGTATTTTATATGACTCGGTAAAAATTCTGCTCGTATCTGCTGACGTGTAGCCGCAGATCAACTCCCATCAAACTAAATTATGGTTAAAAGAATTCCAGTTCAGACCATCCATCACTCACTCTTGGTATCAGATACAGAGCATTGTCTATACTTTTTTTTCCAAGTGGTAAAACATGAATTTCATAAGAATTAGTTAGAGGGAATGCATTACAAAAATTGGTGGGGAAGCATATTTTAAAAATATTTTGAAGTGAAAATGACTTTAAAAGTACGGTAAATATTTTGTAGAAAACCCGTTTGTAACCCCGGTGTGAAATAATTTTTTCCAGAGGTTTGTTTCGAGAGCATTCAACATATCTCACCTCCAATGATTTAGCTGCTATTTATAGCACTCCCTGTTACCACGTAACAGCTATTTGCGATAAAGGTTCCGAAATACCTGTTACGTGGTAGCAGGACGTGCTAGAAATAGTTGTTAAATCTTTCCTTTTCTGGGGAAAGGGGCTGTTTACGCATGATTTCGATGTCACATTCGTTGAAAGCATGTGAAATAACCTGGAAAGGAAAAAACTCACTGAACGAAACTCCTTTGGTGGGAAACTCTGAGGTCCCCACAATCCCTCCCCCTTTCTTTTCCGGAAGAAAGTGGCTTGCAGTGGGTTTGGAGGGGAGATACATTGAATGCACTCGAAAAAACTTGTAGAAAAAAAACTCGAAATGCACTCGAAAAAAACCTGTACTAACGGGTCCTTTACGAAATATTTACCCAATATCGGGACAGGCATGCGAATAGAAGGATCGATGAGACTGATAAAGCAAGGGTTAAGCGTCTGGCGAAAGACTTATTATAATCATTCAGAAACAAACGGAAACTGTTAGCTTCGTTTATTAGTTTCAAAATTTTCTTCGCACTGTTTGCGACCTGGTCACTGACACAGTGCAACTGCGCGGAAGGTATCTGAAAGTAAAACGGCCCGTTTCTTTCATTGGCTTTTGTTGCTTCGACTGGAGTTAACAATTCCCCAGACCGGTGACCCGATCCTAATATACATTTGCAATAGGAGTGAACTCTACTGAAAGCACTCAAGGCCAGGAGATAGCGTCCAAATGAACGATATAGTAGGTGTAATTGTCCCACCAGCTTTCTTTTCCTCCTTCCCACTCCACTCCCCTCTATTTGTATTTGCTTGTAAACAGCGACAACAAAAAACTGAAACGAATTAAACTGCTATGAATTGAGTTCTTTTATTTAAACGGTTCTTTTTCTTGTTCCTTTCTCTTTCTTAGTATCTGCTTTCGTCCTTTTTTAACCTCTCTTCCCCCACCACAATTTCACTCTCTTCTTCCACCTACCGATTTGCTCCGTGACACCTCAGGGCCTTCTCTGTCTCTCCGTCGTTCGTTCATGCAATGGCGGTCTCTTTCTATCCCATTCTGGAAATATGCGTATGCCTGTATACATACATACATATATATGTGTGTGTGTGTGTTTGTATGTATGTATGTCATATATATACACATTTTATATATATGTATATATATATATATATATATATATATATATATATATATATATATATATATATATATATATATATATATATATATATATATATATACATATATATATATATATATATTCTAACATGTCCTTTCTGATATATCGCTTTCTTTCTCTTTATTCGAGTCAGTGAAGCATTATATCTCCCATCGATTACGTTTTAAAATACTTCACATCTTCATCTTTCTCTTTCGCACTTATATATATATATATATATACCCTCCCACACACACACACACATACACACACACGCACGCACACACACATATACTTATGAATATATACAAACACGTATAAAGGCATACCGCATACACACATACAAATACATGTACATGTATATTTTTTGTAGCTGTTTCTAAGTACATGTGCCAATCGATTGATTTGTTTAAATACACATTTATGACTTAATAGCTGCAACATGCAGTTTTATTGTTATATAATATTCATTGAAAGTTATTGTGTAATTATTGTTTTTGAACAAACATGACGGGACAAAGCATAAATGTTAGTACAGTTTGTGTTTATATTCGCCCATTTATGTTATATGTTCAATTGATATTGGGTGGTCTTAATTTTGCTTTAATCTCTCTTCAATCGATTTCGTTTGCGGCAATTGCAGTAGATATGTAGCCTGAAGTCTAGGTTTGTGCTCAAAGACGATGCAGCCATGACCATCTAATTTGTACAACTAGATTATTTAGAACAAGAAAATGTAAGGTTTACTGTTTTGACATGGTCTCTGCCTCTGAAAGTTTTTACAAAAGTGTCCAAGTGTTCTCAATAAACGAACATCTGATGGTGCTAGGACCACTGAATAAGGAAGGTAATGAAGAGGTACACAGCCTAATGAATTTGTCTTCATTTGTTTAATCTTGTTAAAAGCACTTTATTCCCTAAGGGTACTTCATGAGGTACCCGATTCCCTTCTCTGTATACAGTAGAACCTCGGTTTTCGAACAACTCTGATCACGAATAAATAATACTGTGTGGTAAGTAACTTGCTAACCAACAACATGGTTCCGGGTTCAGTCCCACTGCGTGGCATCTTGGGCAAGTGTCTTCTGCTATAGCCCCGGGCCGACCAATGTCTTGTGAGTGGATTTGGTAGACAGAAACTGAAAGAAGCCTGTCGTATATATGTATATATATATATATATATATATGTATGTGTGTGCGTTTGTGTGTCTGTGTTTGTCCCCCTAGCATTGCTTGACAACCGATGCTGGTGTTTACATCCCCGTCACTTAGCGGTTCGGCAAAAAAGACCGATAGAATAAGTACTGGGCTTACAAAGAATAAGTCCCGGGGTCGATTTGCTCGACTAAAAGCGGTGCTCCAGCATGGCCGCAGTCAAATGACTGAAACAAGTAGAATGAAAGAAAAAGAAAAGAATCTATCTATCTATCTATCTATCTATCTATCTATCTATCTATCTATCTATCTATCTGTCTATCTCTTTCTCTCTCTCTCTCTCTCTCTCTCCTCTCTCTCTCTCTCTCTATATATATATATATATATATATATATATATATATATATATATATAAAGCACGATTATTCGCGATTAGAGTTCGAAAACTGAGGTACTACTGTATTTTCCCAATCTGCTTGAGATGATCTTAAACAGAGGATCAAGGTTTATTAAGCCTATATCTCCGGGATATATTCCAGTTACTTTGACCTTGATCCTGTTCAAACGATATTTTCACTGCTTCATTATTAATCACAGATGGTCATTTTGATCGATAATCATCAAAAAGATTGAAATCGAGGTTTCTGAATCTGTTAAACGAGGTTTGACATTTCCGAACACTCCCGGCATATGACGTGTTGCATTGTTGCTCTTACGAAATTCATAAAACATGCAATGCCGGATATGCAGTTCACTAACGTTCTAGCTTTCCATGGGCTATCAGATAGAACATATAAACATACAACATGTGTCTACCTTAACGTTTGGCCATTAACTCAATGCTGATTCGTTGATTGCAAGGGCACTTTTAATTGGCTTATAACCTACTTATAGTAGATATATAAAATATATATACATGTACACATACATAGGTACATGAGTATGCATGCACGCAACGGATGCTCAATCAAACAGAAAACTAACAAATGTTCAGCTTTCGCTAAACCCGTCCATGGCAATTCTTTTTCTAAGAATCTTTCATGAATTCCCTCTATGGATACGAGACATTTTTAAGTCTTAATTAATTCAATCACTTATTGATATCAATATGACCGTCATTAGTTCTCCACTAAAGCGTTTAAACCCCCTCTCGTTAAACAAAGTCCACCGACGACATCTTTAGCAGATTTTTATCTTCTACATTTGTTTAAATTAATTGTTTCAAAGTTGATTACTTTCCTTTTGCATTCACCTCTTGCATGCTTTATACTATACGTAAAGGCATGGACAGCCTTTTGGGGGAAGAAGCGGGTCGCATGACACATGGCTTATCATCGGGTAGACTGCACTTCTAAATATATTCAAGGTAATTTTTCTTTGGCGTGCCACTCAGAAATTCCGCGGGTCACAGTTTATCCATTGACCCCTCCATATTATATTTCTTGCGCCTTCCTTTTTCTGTTCTTGATTTTATTTCTTCCCTCCTTCCGTTTTTCTATCTTTGTTGCGTTTCCCTTCATTCATTTATGTGCTTATATGTTTCTTCTTTAACTCTCGCTACATTTTCCCAACCACACTCATTATTTCTTTACATTTTTACTCTCTCATTATTACTAATGAGAAAATTATTTTCATCACTTGTCCGACCTAAGGCAGCGAGGTGGCAGAATCGATAGCACGCCGGGCAAAATGCTTTGCGGCATTTCGTCCATCTTAAATGTTCTGAGTTCAATTTCTGCCGAAGTTGACTTTACCTTCAAACCTTTCGGTGTATTGGGGTCGATTTAATCGACTGGCCTTGTGCCAAAATTTGAAACCATTATTAATCCAGCCTTAGGCAGTGAGCTGGCAGAATCATTAGCACGCAGGGCAAAATGTTTAGCGGTATTTCATCCGCCGTAAACATTATGGTTCCAATTCCGCCGTAGTGGAGTTTGACTTTCATCCTTTCGGGGTCGATAAAATAAGTGTCAGTTGATTTACCAGAAATTGCTGGCCAAAATTTGAAACCATTTGAAAACGAGAAGGGAAAACCCAGCCTTCCCTTTTCCCATTATTAATTCTCCCCATCCTTGCAGCTTGCTTGTTTTTCAATCATTTTTATTATGTATTGTTTCCTCTCACGAATACTTACATTCTTTCTCGTATCATCTCCACTCCCTGCCATTTTTTTTTTTTTCATACTGGAATTAAATGAAGAAATTCCCTCACAATTACTTTTTCTAAAAGAACGCTTATCAATCTCCTGTAACTAAATATCATTCAGGTAACACCGTATTATCTTTGTATATAAAAAGGCATGGGGAATTACACATCGAATAAGCAAAACTGAAGAGACAGAATAAGCTGCAACATATAAATTTGGAAACATTAGTAATAAAAGCTATGGCATTTTTGTTTGACGTCTGGTCAGTCTTGCTTCAACAAATCTATGATCCAAAATGTTTCAGCTGTGACTATTCTCTCTTTTGAATTTCCAATATTTAGGAATACACTATCTGATATATCCTGCTTCTTTTTTCCCCGGGCAATTCTACCGATTGCGTCAAGGCTTCACCCGTTGGCTCATGCATTATAAGATTTTTGTTGCTGTTGTTGTTGTTTAGCTCATTTCAACCCTGATCGAGTAGACTAACGGTTAAAGGCATTTCAGACATGATCACGTATCTATCTTTATTCATAGAATCTATCTTAGTCCTACATAATGTGTGATCTGAGGGTGTCAAGTAGAGGTTTCTCTTGTTGGCAAATCCATCTGAAAAGTATGTCATAACGATACACAAAATAAATTAGCCACAAAGCAAATGAAAAATTAAAATGTCACGCAATAATTATGCATACAGACATACACACATACATACGTACATTCATACATACATACTTACATACATACATCTATATGTATATATTCATGTGCGTGTGTTCGTGAGCGTATATGTATGTAAATATATATATATAAAAATATATATGCATACATACATACACACATATATATATATATACCTTACATGCGCATACACACACACACACTCACACACACTCACATACACACACATACACACACACACACACACACACACACACCACACACACACACATATATATATATATATATATATATATATATATATACTGATACGTTTATGTGTGTGTATGAGTATATATATATATAACGTGTAAAATAATCGAAGTTATGCTAATGCAAATAAAGTATCCACCCTTAAACATACAGAAAACGAGAAGAGAAAACCGTCCGAGATAATACTCTGACATTCTCGAATGAGGACATGATAATCTTGTCTCTTTCAACAGCACAAAGATACGTTTACTGTTTGATATGAAAGAAACGTTGTTGTGACTGAGTAACATACAATCAAAATTCTCAAATTCGCTGCAATCTTAGATTTCACAATATCTGATTATTATTCCTGGGGATACAAATTGTTAGCATAAAAAATAGCTTACCCAAAGGCTACAACGCCAGGAAATACCCCAGCTTTGATCATCTTCTCTCAAGGTGTTTGGCTGAGAGTCAGTATGGGGTGGTGGTGCTATATAAGGGACTGTGCTGCTATTACATATATATGTAGGTATATGTATATATATATATATATATATATATATATATATATATATATATGTCTTGTAAACAACTTGCACATGCAAGTGCTACCAGTCAAAAGCTCCGTATACGGTTTTGCAACGAGACGGGTGTTATTTCGGAATTTCTTTTTCCTAGAGAGATGTCTATACAAAGATTAACGGTCTCTTGCTCCCAGGTATTGGATGACTGAACATACATACATACATACATACATACATACATACATACATACATACATACATACATACATGCATACATGCATACGTGCATGCATGTATACAGAACGTTGGCTGTCCCACTTATGTTCGAAGAACAATACTGACTAAAGCCATCAATTCTTGTACGGTCGAATAAGTTTTGTTTGCAAGATATATATATATATATATATATATATATATATATATATATATATATATATATATATATATTATATATATATATATATATCTTGCAAACAAAACATATATATATATATATATATATATATATATATATAAGGAAATGAAGAAAATGCTGACAAAATAATTTAAGTAATTTAATTAGGTGAAAGTTCTTTTTACCGGTTGCGCATTTGTTATGCTTATCAAAAGGTTTTTCCTCTTATCTGGTATAAGAGGAAAAAACTTTTGATAACCATAACAAATGCGCAACGGTAAAAAGAACTTCACCTAATTAAATTACTTAAATTACTTAAATTATTTTGTCAGCATTTTCTTCATTTCCTTTTTTTATATATCACAACTCGTGTTCCACATCTCCTTTTATATATATATATATATATATATATATATATATATATAAATTATTTTGTCAGCATTTTCTTCATTTCCTTTTTTTATATATCACAACTCGTGTTCCACATCTCCTTTATATATATATGTATATATATATAAGCAAAAACATTCGAAGATGTTACTATTGTTAATACCATCTATGGCAAATATTTTTAATTGATAATATTAACACCAGTAACATAGGTGGTTCATAGGTTTAATATCATTATAAGCTATAAAATGTAAAATTACCACGAAGCCTTAAGGATGTAGTGAGCATCAACCTATTTAGAAATGAGAACCAAAGTCTCAATTAAACCGCCGGATGGCACAAAAATAATAGAAAATAACAGTATGCGAGGAAATGGACAAAGAATTAAAAAAGCATACCTATAAAAATTATGCCGTTCAGATGCTCACATACAATGGTTTTATATATATAAATGTCATAGGCAACATCCAAGGGCCATCTGACTGACAAAAATTCGCATAAGAGGATTCTATAAGCTCTGCCTCCCTCAATGTTTATAGAGTTGGCTTCTCACATTGCATTGCTTCCACAGTTACAATGGCCTCTGTTTCTCGAAATTAATTAGTCTCATTTCCAGCTTTCCATAGAGATACTCTAGATGTACCAATTTTTTTTATATATCTCCACGTTCCGCAATAATTATTACACATAATACCTCCTTCCAAGAATTTCAGCCCATTGGAATTCTTTATAAGTCAATGCTTCCTTATTTTTTTCTTTCTTTCTTTTCACTTTTGCAGGCTTCGCCTTACTTATATTTAAACTTAACTCAACCGTAAATTCCCTATTTTCAAAAAGCTTGAGATGATCGATATCACACGATTTTTTTTTACCTTTGACTAAACCACAAAAATAATGGCCCACCGACACGTTCCGATATTGCTATTGTACTACTGAATTAAAAACGAAAAAGCAGCATGCCTCCTGACGCACGTACAATTGTGATTGGTAACAGAGACAAATATATTGACATACATAGACAAATATGAATGTATACGTACATAGTGACTGTCAAAGACGAGTAAGCCCGTCACTGACAAATTACCATATCTGAGATCGAGATGCCATTGATGACAACAGCCGCCAGAAGTGCTCGTCTTGAAATTTAAAATAAATAACAGCTTTCATAACGCCGCTAAACCTCTCACCTACAGAACCAAGTAAGATAAATATTTCCGGTTTTACAACGAGACGGGTGTTATTTCGGAATTTCTTTTTCCTAGAGAGATGTCTGTACAAGGACTAACGGTCTCTTGCTCCCAAGTGTTGGATGACTGACCATACATAAATACACATACATAAATACATACATACATACATACATACATACATACATACATACATACATACATACATACATACATGCAAAACTTTGGCTGTCCCACTTATGTTCGAAGAACAATACTGACTAAAGCCATCAATTCTTGTACGGTCGAATAAGTTTTGTAAAACACCTGGTAGATGTTCTCTACTTTGATTCTGTGGTCTAAAGATAGGTTTAGTTAAAACGTCTGACGTCAATAAAAGTCAAAGTTCGAATTAACGGGTTTGTCGTAATCACCAAAATAGCGAAAATCTTTCCGCACACGACAAACTTTCTATCAGATTAAATTTGTTGCAACGATTCGAAGTCGAACCTTGATACGTCGGTAACAAGAAAAAGGCCACAATATATCAAATGATTTTTTCCCTGTATTCTGATCAGTCATATGACAGGTGCATTCATGTACCGCATGGTTTCTCTACCGTAAGAGAATGTGCCAGATAACATATACTCAAAAACAATCTTCAAAAGCAAAGAGAAAAAAAACAACGAAATTCGCCCGGAATTCTCTTTGCCTATGAGGATTGTTTTGAGTATATGTTATCTGGGAGATTCTCTTACGGTAGAGAAATAGCTAGTTGTTTAGCTGTTTTTTCTAAATTTTCGGTATGTGGTGAAGCAAATCTTTTTTGTTGAACCCTAATTATAATTATACTGATAATTATAAAAATTATATACATATATAATAGGCGCAGGAGTGGCTGTGTGGTAAGTAGCTTGTTTACCAACCACATGGTTCCGGGTTCAGTCCGACTGCGTGGCACCTTGGGCAAGTGTCTTCTGCTATAGCCTCGGGCCGACCAAAGCCTTGTGAGTGGATTTGGTAGACGGAAACTGAAAGAAGCCCGTCGTATATATGTATATATATGCGTGTGTGTGTTTGTGTGAGTGTGTTTGTCCCCCTAGCATTGCTTGACAACCGATTCTGGTGTGTTTATGTCCCCGTTACTTAGCGGTTCGGCAAAAGAGAACGATAGAATAAGTACTGGGCTTACAAAAGAATAAGTCCCGGGGTCGAGTTGCTCGACTAAAGGCGGTGCTCCAGCATGGCCGCAGTCAAATGACTGAAACAAGTAAAAGAGTAAAAGAGTAAAAAGAGTATATATATATATAGAGAGAGAGAGGCTCAAGCGTGGCAGTGTGGTAAGAAGCTTGTTTCCCAACTACACGGTTCCGTTTTTAGTTCCACTGCGTGGCACCTCGAGCAAGTGTCTTCTACTGTAGCCTCAGGCCGACTAAATACTTGTGAATGGATTTGGTAGGCGAATGTCCGTGTTTGTCCCCTTCTCCACACCCGATTGACAGCCGATATCGGTGTGTTTACGTCTCTCTAACCTAGCGGTTCGGCAAAAGCGAACAATACAATAAGTACCAGGCTTTCAAAAAAAAAAAAGGTCCTGAGGTCGATTTGTTCGACTAAAAACTATTGAGAGCGGTGGCCCAACATAGCCACAATCAAATGACTGAAACAGATATACACATACAAACATACATACATATATATATAACATATATATATATATATATATAATATATATATATATATATATATATATATATATATACATATATATATATATGTGTGTGTGTGTAGAGAGAGAGAGAGAGAGAGAGAGAGATGTTTGCATATATATATATATATATATACAGAGAGAGAGAGTGAGAGAGGTGGACAGATAGATAGATTGATATAAATATATTGATACAGGTATATATACCTTTATTTAAACATGTACAGACATATATATCTATACATACATATATACATATATATATATATATTATACATACACGTAGATATATGCATATGTGTACGTATTGCATACATACATGCACATATACGCATTCACATATCCATACACAAATATAAATATTAAACATATATACATAATACAACTATATATATATATATATTTATATTTATATATATACTATATATGTATATATATATACATACATATACACACATATATATATATATATATATATATATATATATATATATATATATATATATATATATATACATATGTATATATAAAGATATATACATATATATATAATATATATATATATATGCATATATGCAAACAAAGAGAGAGACAAATATACAAACATACATATACACATGCATAGAAACACAGACATATCTCCCGATAGATATTTACGCAAATAGAAATGTTTGCACGTCCCTTCACCTGATCGTGTTCATACATAAACTAAGAGGAATGTTATTTGCTAGTGTGTCTTAACTTACGTGTTGGTTAGGTAGAATTAAGTATACCCCTGGTATCTTGTTTCTTATTCGGATTCCTACTAGATCCGAAATTCCCTCCAACTCAGCATTTTCGCTGACCTCCTCGCCTCCTCTCAGTGCGCACAAATGAAAACTAACATTTCAAAAATATACAAAATACAACAAAATAAATGGCGAATATCATTATAAATCATAGTAATTTAAGCGCACCTTAACACTGACATTTCGTCAAATCACCACCGTCTCATAGCACGCTATTTTATCTCAACGAGCCAAAGAGAGGGTCCTCTATGTGGTCGCTGAACCTACTAGAAATAGCTTCTAGTTTTTCTCCTTTAAAATCATAGCCAAACGTCTTAAAATAAAGAGCAGGCCATTTTGGATAATGTGGAAGAGTATAGCTTAGTACCTAAGGTGATGGATCATAATCTAACGTTTGAAAATACAGAGGAAGCGCAATGGATAATGTGGAGGCATATGGCTTAATGGTTAAGGTGTTGGACTCATGATCGTAAGATTGTGGTTTCAATACAAGACGAAATATATCACGATAGGAATATCTTTAGTCATAGTTTTGCCTCAATCAGTGCTTAAACAACAATATTAACTATAATCTTACATAAAACTTCCTCCATAAACTTTCTCTGAATAAAAGAACACCTAACGAATCAAAGAGAGAGAGAGATTCTAGAAGCAACAGTGGATAGTCAATATTTATGTGGTCTTTAAGGCGGTGAAATGGCAGAATCATAAGCACGTCGGACAAAATGCTTAGCAGCATTTCGTCCGTTTTTACGTTCTCAGTTCAAATTCTGCCGGGGTCGATAACTCAAGTAACTCTGCAGCAAGGTTACATAAAATAGGCTGTGAGTTTTCATCAAATAATAATAATAATAATAATAATCTTCTATAGCTTCATATAGCCATCAGAATTGCACCTAATACTCTGTTCAAAGATGTGGGGATGGATTCCGGCGTGTGGACGCATTCAGAACTGTAGCAGTATCCCTTGCTGCTAGCCATGGCTACGAGGTTTCCGTTGCAGCCCTCTATGTTACGTCTTACAACCTTGAGCAGCAGTCATAATGTCGGCATTATGATACTCCTCGTTGATCCTCATGATATAAGTGACTCTTTTTCCAATGTTTAGACGGCTTAAGGTGGCAAGCTGGTAAAATCGTTAGCATGCCAGTCAAAATGATTAGCGGCACTTCGTCCGTCGTCTTTACTTTCTGAATTCAGATTCCGTTGAGGTTGACTCTGCCTTTCATCCTTACAGGGTCGATAAAAGAAGCACCAGCAGAGCACTGGGGTCGATATATACGACTTCGACCCTACCCCACCTCGAAATTGCTGGCCTTGTGCCAAAAAATTTGAAACTAATATTTAAATGCTTTTCGGTCCTCCATGTCAGTTAACTTTTTTCCAACTACAAGTTTAATCTTTATGCTTTTTAACATTGTTCACAGTCCACCAATTCATCAAGCTGTTCCTGAAATAAGGTTACATAAAAATTGTCAAATTTGCCCGAACACCCTGTACATACACACATGCTTACATAACAAGCTGATAAGCCAGAAGTCCGTATATTGTCACTAGTAGCGTTCCAGATCCGATACCACCACCATCATGTCATCAACATTATCGTCGTTCCCGTCGCCAACAATAATGATTTCCTACAAAAAGATAAGAAATTCAGAGTAAAAGGATAACCGATTTTATCGACTCCCCGTACTCCACTAGTACTTTATTGGCGCTTGGAAGGAATAAAGACAAAGTTGCCCTAGGCGTAACTTCAGCCCAAAACGTAAAGAGGCAGAACAAATACTATTAATCAAATAATAACAGCGCTAACTATAATTTCACGTTATGGCATTTATATCCCCATCACTAATCCTTTGTTCCTTTATGGAACTCTACCGTTATAGAACTCACTGGACTGTAGTTTGTATCTAATAGCGTTGAATGGATGAGAGAGATATAATAATCCCTTTCCTATCACTCGAGTGGTTAACATTCTGGGTTTTTTTTTCAACCGAACAAGTGCTTCATTCATAGTCAAAAGCTGTTACTGGTAATTTTCCTCGCCTCAATGTCCCATTCATGCTATTTCTGATCCGATACAAGTCAATTAATTTAATAGATTTAATTGTCTAGTTAGGGTATTTTCTTTTTCTTTAATTTTTCGGTTATCTTTCTTTCTTACTTTTTTTTACTTGTCGTTAGAATAAGACATCACTGTACATTGAATTTCCTTTAGTTAATTGATGATAAAATAGTTTGGAGATATTTATACGGTGTTTGTTTATCTCGAGAACAATTATGAACGAATAATTCGATGACCAAAAGCTTTTCAACCATGAGCGACCCTGAGAGCTAATTACATTGTGCAATATTCTCTTTCTTATAAAGACAGTAAAGTGTAATCTAAGTAAGATTTAGTTGCTATAGCTAAAAACTTAAATGACTCCGTTGAGGAAGACTCGCTTAGCATGTTATCCCACATACCTTATAGACTTACGTCTCGTCAGTCTATAGCAGTGTTTATCGAGGAAAGTGATTTTAGCATATCTCACAACAGATATTGAGCTTATACTCTTTTACTCTTTTACTCTTTTACTTGTTTCAGTCATTTGACTGCGGCCATGCTGGAGCACCGCCTTTAGTCGAGCAACTCGACCCCGGGACTTATTCTTTGTAAGCCCAGTACTTACTCTATCGGTCTCTTTTGCCGAACCGCTAAGTGACGGGGACGTAAACACACCAGCATCGGTTGTCAAGCAATGCTAGGGGGACAAACACAGACACACAAACACACTCACACATACATATATATATATATACATATATACGACAGGCTTCTTTCAGTTTCCGTCTACCAAATCCACTCACAAGGCATTGGTCGACCCGGGGCTATAGCAGAAGGAACCATGTGGTTGGTTAGCAAGCTACTTACCACACAGCCACTCCTGCACCTAATTCTATCTTATTTTCATTTTATTTTTCAGAGTAGTATTTGACTAGAAAACAAGTAAAAATCAAAAATTTAATTCAATATAATTAACCATAGCTTGTGGCTTTGCTGGAAATCAGCAAAATCTTCCACAAATGACTTGTTCATAGTGATCAAATATAGGTGCGGTACATTAACTCACTCTTTCCCTCAAATCGACGTTGCCTGAACAGGTGTATCACGTGACAGGTATCGAAGTGATCGCAGAGTAACGTGAGATGAAGTGTTTTGCTCAAGAGTACAACTTGCCACCCGGTCTAGGAACTGAAACCACTATCTAGCTATCGTGAGTGCAATACTCTAACCAGTAGTTTGGAAAGGGCGTTAATCAACACCATCAATCTCCAGTACGTGACTGGAGCCTATCGACCCCAAACGAATGAAAAGTAAAGCTGACCCCGGTAACATTTGAAATTATAATAGAAAGAGCCGTAAATAAACACCACAAGACCTTTTATCAGACAGTCTGACATTTCTGCCACTTTTATCAGACAGTCTGACATTTCTTCAAAAGTTTCTTACATACGCACAAGGTAAGAAATGCGATGGGAGGAATTATTCTGCGAAATTGTCGGTTATATTGACTACCTGCCCACCAGTCAAGCACTGCGAAGAATCAATCTACCTAACTAAATTTTAGCCTTGTGCCTGATTCGGAAACAATTAGTAACGGTAATTGGTAGAATCGGTAGAGCATTAGAAAAAATGCCGAGTAGTATTTGTTCAGTCTTTACGTTCAGAGTTCGAATCCAGCTGAGATCAACTTCGGTTTTCATCCTTTCTGGGGCCATTCAAATAGGAGGGGGTCAACACATAGAATAGCGTCCACTTCTCCAAACAGCGGGTCTTATTCCTGAATCGGAAGGTACTCTGATTCAATGGTCTTATTTTTATTGCGTGCTTTCTCTGCGCTACCGAAAAGACGTAAAGTAAAATTGATCGAGCGTTATTTGAACTCAGAATGGAAGGACCCATTACTAAATACTACATACTACCCGACACTCTAATGATTCTAACTACACACCACGCTTAATAATTTCTAATTTGGACACAAGGCCTGAAATTATGAGTATAAGAATAAATCCATTGAATCGACATCGTGAAGAACCAGGACGAATGCGGTAAGGCATTTTGTAGTTTAACTTTAACTTTAAAACGGTTTCAAATTTTGGTACAAGGCCCTCAATTTTAGGGGAGAAGGAAAACAATTATGTCAACCCAAGTACTCAGCTGATTTTCATTTTATCGCTGTCAAAAGGATGAAAGACTAAGCCAACCTCGGTGTAGAACATGAAGTCGGAAGAAATGCTGTTAAGCATTTTGTCCGGAGTGCTAACGATTCTACTAGCTAGCCGTCTTAGTTCAACTTTAAAATATCATCTACACTGACTGTGTTACAAGGACCCAAAGTTTTTGGGTGGGATCAGAATAAAGTACATAGTCTATGAGATCAACCCCAGTATTTTATTGAAATTTAGCTCAACCATTTTTGAAGGATGAACTGCAGAATTTGATCTCGACGGGATTTGAAATCAGAAACATAGCGAGACGTACCTAAATACCACAAGGCAATTCTGTGTGTGAGTGTCTATGTACGTGTATCTGTGTGTGTCTGTATCTGTTTGTGTGCGTGCGCACATGTGTGTGTGTATCCGTCGTTCCACTAGTTATCCCATTTCCTATACATACATATATATACATACATACATACATATATATATATATATATATATATATATATATAATATATATATATATATATATATATATATATATATTATATATATATATATACGCTCTTACTCCACCGCTCTTTGCCGCTCTAATAATAGCAATAACAATCACAAAATGTTCTTGCAAAGACTTCAACGAAATAATCAATTGTCCTCTATAACTCTTCTAATAAGGTCCTAACGCTTCGATGAACAGGAAACGAGCGCACGCGCTCCACAGAAGGTCAGCTAAGCAATGTACATAATGTATGCACCTAAACCACTATTGTCAAAAACTTGTATTACTTCTCTGTATTACTTAGTAGTGTTTTCTTTCTCCCAAACCCTATTTTCTTAACTTCTATTTTCTCTTTTTTCTTCCTATTATTATTATTATTATTATTATTATTGTTGTTGTTGTTGTTGTTGTTGTTGTTGTTATTATTATTATTTTCTTGAATTTCTGTTAAAAAAAATAGAAAAAAATCACGAACAAGTCCAATCTTAAATACAGCACAGTGACTACATTTTTATTTTATTATACTGTATTTCATTTTGTTCTGCTTTATGCAGATGTGTGTGCAAGTACGATAATATATATATTATCACACTCATACACACATATATATATACGCACACACACAAAAGATATATATATATATATATATATATATATATATATATATATATATATATATATATATATATATATATATATATGATTTATATGTATGTGTGTATATGTATGTATTATACTGAAAAGTTTTCTCGACAAAGATTTCAATTTGTAGAAAGATATGATAGCAAAAATAATTAAATAAAGAAAGAAAGAAAGAAGGAAAGAAAGAGAAAAAGAAAAAAAGAAAGAAATGGAAATTGAGAGAAATAAAGAAAAAACCATAACTTTTTTACAGATTTGCCGATTATGCTACTTCATACAATTACTGAATAAGCGAGGCTTACGTACGAAAGGGGAAAAAACATGAATATATGTTGTACGGTAAAAAGCTTGCTTCCAAACCACATGGTTTCGGGTTCAGTCCCATTGTGTGGTACCTTGGGCAAGTGTCTTCTACAAAGCCTCAAACCAACCAAAGCCACGAGCCGACCAAAACCTCGGGCCCTCCAAAACCTCAGGCTGACCAAAGCCTTGTGAGTGGATTTGGTAGGCGTGAACTGAAAGAAGCCCGTTATATATATATATATATATATATATATATATATATGTATGTGTGTGTGTGTGTGCATGTGTGTATATATGTATTTATGCATATGTATATAAATACACACATACACACACACACTAGGTGCGTTCAAAGTGTATTGGATTTTATTTTTTCCTGCTAAAACTAATGCCGAGTGGGGGAAATGCTTTGGGTGGGAGGACGCCATCCTTTTTCCACATGCGTGAAAATTTTTGCGCCGCATCAGATCCGGGTTGTTACGCCTAGAGTATAAATGCATAGTGCACGGTCGTCGGATTTTCGTTTCACCGAAGGCATCGAACAGAGAGATTGCATCAAGTTTTAGTAAAAGCTCAAACCATCCACAAGACTCAGAAGGCCTTTAGGGATGATGCCATGGATGAAACTCAGATTAAGCAGTGGTACAACCGCTTCAAACATGGCGGCCCTTGGTGAAGTGCGTGGCACGCTCAGGCAGGTCATCTACAAACCGAAACGAAGAACCAGTTTAGAATGTTCAACGAATAGTCATGGAAGACCGTCGAAATAATCCAAGAAATTGCTCATAAACTGGGAATAAGCACAGGATCAGTGTATTCCATTCTAATGAAGTATTTATGCACGCGGAGAATATCGGTGGAATTCGTCCCCATGGTGCTGACAGAGCAGCCATTCCGCATGGAAATTGCTCTGGTTCTGAGACATGGGACCTGGAGAAAGTGTCTTCTGTTATAGCCTAGGGCCAACCAAAACTGAATGAAACCTGTCGTATGTGTGCGTGTGTGAGTGAGTGTGTGTGTTTGTGTGTGTGTGCCTGTGTGTATGTCTGTGTGTGTCTTTATGCTTGTGTTTGTCCCACCACCACCACTGTCTGACAACCAGTGTTGTGTGTTTACGTCCCCGTAGCTTAGCAGTTCGACAAAAGACACCGATAGAATACGTGCCAGGTTTTAAAATAATTGTTTACATCCCTGTAACTTAGCGCTTCTTCAAAAGATACCAATAGAATAATTACCAGACTCTAAAAAGTAAAAAGTCACTAGAGTTGATTCGTTCGACTCAAAAGTTCTTCAAGACAGTGATCCAGCATGGCTATAATCTAATGACTGAAACCAGTTAAAGATAAAAGACTTCCGTACACCATTCTGTTCATTTGTCTTTCATCCTGTAGGGGTCGATAAATTAAATACCAGTTGCGTACTGGAGTCGATCTGATCGATTGGTCTCCTCCCCCAAAATTTCGGGCCTTGTGCCTAGTGTAGAAAACAATTTTGTTGAATCCACTTTTACCATTGTATTTTATATGTGGTAACATCAACAACTTCACTAAATCTAACCTTGAATCTGTGTAGATCAGTGGCTTTCAACCGAGGTCCACAAGGTCCTTGGGGATCCACATAAGATTTTGCTGTTAAACTTAATGTGCAATAGATCAGTTATACTTCTACAATACACAAAATATTTTGATAATATGTTTATGCAATTCCTAATAACATTTAATTATGAAAAACTATTTCATCCGTTATCTTGTTTTAGCCATTAGACTGTGGCTGAGGCACTGCTTTGAGGAATTTTAGACGAAAGTATTTTGGACGAAAGTATTCGGTCCCAATAATTATTTTTCTGTTTAAGCTTGGTACTTAGTCAATCTGTCGCTTTTGCCGAACCGCTAAGTTACGGGAACGTAAACACATCAACAATGGTTGTCAAGCGGTGGTGGAGGACAAACACGGACACAGAGACACACAAACACACATTCACAAACACACACACAAGTGTATACACGACGGGCCTCTGTCAGTTTCCGTATATCAAATCCATTCACAAGCCTTGGTCAGCCCGGGACTACAGTCAAAGACACTTAACCACGGTGTCCCGCAGTGGGACTGAACCCAGAACCATGTAGTTGGGAGGCAAACTACTTACCATACAGTCACGCCTGCGCCCATGGGAGACTTTTTTAAACATCGAATGTTTACTAGGATCCAGTAGAGTAAAATAGGCAGCAAAAGGGTTCCATAGACAAAGAATGGTTGAGAATCACTGGTGGAGATTCCTACTGACTTGAGAAATGTTTAACTTCGACAAGATCCTCGGCACTGTAGATTGCTACCACGATCGGAATTTTTAATGGAAACTTGTCTGTATGTGGTCGATCTCGTAAGTCATTATCACTCTCTACCGTCTTTAAAAGGAAAGGAAATATTTGATAACGTAATCTTAGATACACTGTGTAGAAAACAAAATGGTGCGTTTAAATATTTGCTCGCCCACGTCTGAAGTAGAACTAAGCAACAGCGGCAACAACAACAATACTACTACTACTACTACTACTTTATTTTATCAAATTTGCCATAAAGACAGTACATAGAGTAAGGTAGCTTGCGGGCTGGACACGGACATTAATGAGGTGAATGATAATGATACAAGGATGATAAGGATGGGAGAAGACGAAAAGAGCCCGTCGACTTTTGCTTCTCTAAAACAGTGTTCTTTTTTAAAAAATACTGAATAAGGTATTAACCCTCTTACAATTTTATTACACTTTATGGACTAAAAATTCCATTACAATTATAAACAATTTAATAAGCGATAAACCTATTTACCCAAATGAGTCCCTGATAAACTTTCTTGCCTCCTGCAGGCATTCCAGCAGCCGCAAGTTGGGGGCCCATACACAAGATCTGTACTCTTCATTTTAGAAGGAGTCCATTATATGATAGAGGTTCCTTTCTTCCAGTACCCGAGCAGCCACCTGCGGAGGCCACTCTGGAATACAAGTCGAGTCTATCAGGTCCCGACTTTTACAGGAATTTTCTGTATAATTCTCTATAGCCCCTCCCCTGAGATAGAAGTTCACATAGTCTTCATCACTTCTACTGGGAGGGGCATGTTTATTTGTTTATTTCTTAGGATTGTGTTGTACATTAGAGAACAGTGAATGTCACAAACGTGAATGTGTCAAACAAACAAACGAAAATACGTCATATTTATTTTGGCGCGTTTTTTTGCGCCTTGACGTCAAATCATAGAAAAATTCAGTTTATACTGTATCGTTCTAGGGTCAATATAATACGTACCAGTCATATATTATGTATACACAATCAGCTGGTGCACTCCCCTTCTTACGTTTTGTTCTTCTGCATGTCAGAAATCACAAAGTACTGAGTACGATATAATCGCCTATGCTCCACCCACAAATCTGAGGTCTTGTGCTTACATTAGAAATTATTTATTACTATTACTATTACTATTACTACTACTACTACTATAACTATTATTATTATTATTATTATTATTATTATTATTATTATTATTATTATTATCATTATTATCATTATTATTATTATTATCATTATTATTATTATTATTATTATCCTTGTTGTCCTTACTTCTTTTCAACATTTTTTAATAAAAACATGAACAAGTATAATCCTGATAATAAAAAAAGCAACTATATTTTATATTATTATTTTTTCCATACATTTAATCTTGTTTTATAGAAGTGCGTACAAGTACGCACGTTCAATTATATATATATATATATATATGTATGTATGTATGTATGTATGTATGTATGTATGTATGTATATAAAGTCTTATTATGTATGTATGTATGTATGTATGTATGTATATAAAGTCTTATTATTCTCCTCGACTTGACAAAGATTCAAATTTGTATGAAGAAAGCATAATAGTAGAAAGTGAAAAAGAAAAACATTGTATTTTGAATAGATTTACAGTCTATACGATTTCATACGATTACTTCAGACGACATTCAAATGAATCAAAAGTGTACTATATACATGCAGCATAGTGTAGTCTGTGAAACTGCATGATAAGGTTAAAAAATACGATACCATGGTTAAAATACTTGTAATGGTCAGTGTGATATCCTCATGGTATTGCAATATAATCCATAATTCCTTTCATGTGGAATAGACTGTTGCAAAAAGAACAAATAGGAGTGAATTTTCAGATGGTACTCAGATGATTGAAATACAAAATACAAAGAAAATACATAAACATGTAGAATAGCTCCGCATGATAAAAATATTTAAAAGGAACGATACAACTTAAGTGAATCTATATAGTCACTGACCTGAGAGAAATAGTAGCCAAATATGTTTCTCAAATTATGTTAAGATAATGTGCTCCTTAGATGTTGTGTAGGGGAAAATACGTTAGAATTACAATTTTAAGCTTGCTGAATATCTGAAATGGGATAGAACATGACACAAATATAGTGTCCAACAAAATGTCGATACTGTATTTTAATTAGTTAACGTCTTTTTTTAAGTCAAAATCGCATTGGAGTCACGCTTATCTTTCTTTACCCCTAGAAAGTGGAGGCTACAGTAAAGGAGTGCCGTTTAAGAGAACGGGAGTGGCCACAATACTACTGTTCCCGTAAATAGAATATATGGTTCTTGCTTCTCTTAAAAATCAATACATAATTGTTGATACAAGAGCGGTGTTGACAGGATTGGTAGGGATACAGGCAAAATATTTTACAGCATTTAGGTGCATTCATTTAGGCTCAGAGCTCAAATGCTCTGAAGTCAACTTTGTTTTTCATCATTCTGGAGGTGATAAAATATCAACTGATCACTGGGATCGATCCACCTGACTTTACTCATCTTTTACATGTGATGCCTTGTATCTAAATTAGCAATCACAGCATTATTTTCCACCGAAAAGTGGTGGATCGTAGAAATTACATGAAGGGGCTAAAATCGCCTTGCATTATCTAGTCTTCTACATTGAGATTTATTTTGAAGTAATAAGTATCAGTAATACACTGGAAAAATTCAAAAGATCTTATAAAATACTGCACGTCCATCCTGTAAATCCAGTTGATACACTCCCCTTTTAATCTTTGACTGGGTAACTGTGTAAGAAATCAATATCATATCTACAGTATTCAGATATTTATATCACTGTATTTATAACTATATAAGGACGTGGACGAACAAGTGCAAAGGGTAGTGGAAATGCAGACCAGAGATTTGAAGCTCACACTCTTCTACTTTTAATATCAATAATGCGGAATTATATGCACTTGCCAGGAAAGCATTACTTTCGGAAAACAAATCGAAGTATAAGACATACATTCGGCTAGTCACAACCCCGGTGTTCAGTTTCAAGTTGCAAACACACTTAAATCTGTCTACTAAGAGGATCGTCCTCGCTAAGGTGGTTATTTATATAGAACGAGTACGGCAATCGTAAATAATATCGAGAAGAGTTGTATGGCAAGCAATGTATATTCATTCAGGTCGAGTGATGAAAAGCACTTTATATTTTTGCCAAAATTACTTCAGAAATTAAAGGATAACAGAAATGAAGATATGCCCATAATCTGGAACATTATGGCTAGAGAAATACCATACACTAACAGTACATTGAACTGAAAATTTCGCTACTTTCTGTTGTCAATCTTTTCTCGATGATATTCCTTGATGATATAGCAATGAGCAAAACTTTTCCTTGATAATTCAGTAATGAGCAAAATTCTGTTTTCATGGTTCCAGGGCCTAGAAATATTCTCAAAGTAATTTTTGCATAAGAGTGTCTGTGTTTAAGAATACATTTGTCAAAACATTTAATCGTCACAATGAATTTTTGTTTTGCTACAATCACAAAACACACAAATAGAAATACAGACAGTAAACTTCAATATGTTATAGATATGACAGTGTCATCATAGTTTTTCAACATAATAAGAACATCGATTAAGCTCTTCTGGAAACTACATCTTGTCATATATTAGGTAGTTCCGAAAATAACAGCCGCTCATAATAATTTAATTATATTTTAGGTGAATTTCGACATACTTAATAATTGATGTATACTCTTTAATAATTTTCTACTTATTTGAGACAGAAAACATTCTTGAAGCATAGGCTCAGTACTTTGAGCTTTAATATTCGTGTCATGGTGGCCTATCACAGCCCTCTCATTTTCTATTACCTATTGTACGAACATAAGAACAATACTGTTATAAGTGATATAGAATTTCATCATAGATCACCTGGCTCAATCAAAACAGAACTGGACCCGAACAAAATCAGCAAAAAGAACAATTGCTTGGAAGAGCCTGTTTTTCCTACTCTGCGATTGATACTTGGCTACAGAGAGAGATAATTGCAGACCAAAGAGCTTAACCGAGAGTACCATATTTTTTTGTAGGGAACAAAATACAAACAGACGACTATATTTTAGTGGTTCAGAGTAACCTTGTTCACTCGTATATTATATACGTGTAAAGACACCCACGCAAACCCCCACCTCTAGACAAGGTGCTTTAACAATTCGGTTCTGTTCTACTTGTTTACAAATATTTTATTCATTTGTTAATGCAAATTTGCCACTCTCTCACGGTTGAATTACAATGATTCTTTACAACTATATATATATATATTATATATATATATATATATATATATATATATATATATATGTGTGTGTGTGTGTGTGTGTGTGTGTGTGTGTGTGTATGTATGTATATTACTTAAAGCGATTGAGTGCATACAAATTAAAATTTGAATGCTTTAACATTTGTTAAACTCGTCCCTCTGGTGTTATCTTTTTTATGTGCTCATCGCCTAACACACACACACATACACACACAAACACACACAAATAGATAGATACACATCACACTCACACACAAACATATGTATGTGCATATACACGTATAGATGCACGCATATATGTAGACATATATGCATACATTACATACTCGTGTATATATGTGCGTGTGTGTTTACAGAGACACACTCACACACACACACGCACACACATATATACACACACACACACACACACACACACACACACACACACACACACATATATATATATATATCTTTAAACACAGATATCAAAAGAAAACTATTGCGTACGTGAAAACATTTCAAGACTACAGTTTCATTTGTCTTATCTTCAGAATTGTAAAGAAAACTCCTGGATAAAAATATATTGCATACATAATGATTATGGGTTTAGACAATTGCATGAGTGAACAATATAAATAAAAATAAAGTAATAAATAGAAGAGAGGGAGAGATCTGTGATAGTTCACCATGACACTAATATCCCAGCCCGAATTATTGTAATAAAATATCATGTAACATGAATAGATGAAAATGTACCATGTTACAGTACGTAATATATATCAATACATATCAAAATATTAGGACCTTTTTAATTTTTCTAACCACCGGAATTTTTTCAAATTTTCTATACTAATATAGTTTTTCGTCCATTGCAGACACGTGTCGGAAGTTGTGATTATCTGTTTCCATGGGACAACCTTAACATTATAACTCTCCTTCTTAATTCTGGTTCATCACTATCCAATTTTGTGTGAATGAGAAATCAGAAGCACTATGGATGTTGATTAAAAGAAGATTTTATGTTAGGTATGTGCGAAGGTTACATAGTTTGTTAAAAGTATTTCATTAAATGTTTGCAAGTTTGAATTATTTTCATTGTCTTTCATTAAATTCTTTTCATTTAAGAAAGGTTAAAAAAAATGAAAATTCAAGAGTTTGTAATGTTTTCATTTCCTTAATGGGATAACAACGATAATGCTAAAGCTGTTCCATGGAAAGGGAAAATTAGGACTTCCGGTATATCAGCAGTGGCCGCTTCCGGAAGGCTTGACGTTTTTTCATTATATCATTTTCATTGTTAATTTCTAAAGAATTTCATCAACCTCCCAAACTACATTGGCGTAGATTATTTGAAAAGATGGCTATTCAAAATATTCTGAAATTTTGGTTGTTGGAAAAATTTTATAAGTGCCAAATATAAATTTAATCATAAATATGATATATAGTAAATATATATATAATATATATATATATATACACACACACACACACACACACACACATATATATATATATATTCAGTAAAAAACAATTAAGATTCAAGTGAGTTCCAATGAATTCACATGAATGCGGTACTTAACTTAGATGCACCAGAAAACTATATGGTATTAACCATAAAATAATGTGGGGTGATTATAAACAAGAAAAAAGCAACAAGAATGGATTAGTTGTTCAGTACAATTGTTTCATACGAAGAACAGCTTTATTAAAAGCTGCAAATATTGCAGCAAATATAAGTGTCCCGTATTCATCAGCCAAAACACATATGAGTTTTCCAAACATCCTAGGGGGTGAGGCTACACTCATGAAGTATCGAAGAGAGTTCTATAAAAAGCAAAGTTAGCTTGTAAGCAGACTTCAAAAGTTCTCTAATGATGCACAGTTTTATAAAAGGTTTTTAAAAAAGTTTGTTAGCTTCACAGAAAAGGTAAATACATCCATAATAATGCAGGTGTAATTTCCGGAGATATGAGGAAATATTTCATACTCAGAGACGATGAATTTATCCATAATAATGTAGAGGTAATTTCCTGATATATGAGAAGATGCTGATCACACTTCTGTTCATTTCACAAAACTACTATGTTGAAAGAAGAGATTGTCTATATTGGGTAAAAGCAGTCTGTGAAGCAGAAACCAACCAAATAAGGGCAGTATGGGACAAAAGGGAGGGAGGGGTGTAAGTACACAACTTACAACGAATAGTTTATTTCTGTGATGACGGAAAATTTATGTCAGAGTTGCAGGAATCTGAAATTTATAAAAGAGAACATTACTTTTGACCATCATACAGCTGTTAACTGCCACTCCTACAGAGTTAAAAGCAGGTATAAGAATATAAAGAGAACAAAAGAAAGTATCAAAGGGGTCAAAGGCTATCAGTAGAGGAAAATACATTAAGAGATTTAAGTGCAATACTAGAACAGGAGGTTATTTATTTATTTATAATTGTTACTATTTATACAAATGTTTATACATTTTAAGACAGACTTTAGGTCTATACCTAGAGGTCAATTAATTTCTATAGTAAAAGGTGTGAGAGTATTGTTTATTCAAAATATAGTGAAAATCATAGTGAAAATTCCTTATGTTATTATTATGGGCGTAGCATTACTTATTAAACTTAGAATAGAATTAGGAAGTATTAGCAATTTATTTGATTTAAGTTGGGTTATGAAACAATTGTACTGAACAACTAATCCATTCTTGTTGCTTTTTTCTTGTATGTATATATATATATATATATATATATATATATATATATATATATATATATATATATATATATATACAAGCGCGTCTCCAAACAATTTTGGGGCCTATTTGAAAACATGGATTTTGGTCTATGAGAAAGCATGAGATAAAAACAGGACATAAAACGCAAATAAGGTTAATGCAAACAGTAGAATGAAAAGAAAAAAGTAAGAAAAATCATAATTAATCCAGCTAGCGTGGAATAATATAACGAAGAGGAGGCCAATATCTGTGAGAAGTTGGTGTCCTCCATTTTGACAAAAGGAACTTGTCCATGTGTATGCATCTGCTGAGAATTCTGGATCTGGAGTAGAGTAGTGTGGTGGGATTCTTGGATATAAAAATAATGCGTGCTCTTTCAGCTACGTATAACTTACATCTCTTTGGCGTATTTATATATGAAGTAAGTTTCTTCACGATTCTCCACTTGGTTGTATGTGGTGAGCAGTTGACCTTCAGGTCCTATACATGGCTAGCCAGATTAGTGGTTTTATTTTAATCTACATATGTATTTAGATAGATAGATAGATAGATAGATAGATAGATAGATAGATGATAGATAGATAGATAATAGATAGATAGATAGATAGATAATTATAATATGATATGATACAGTATAGTCAAATATTTTAGAACATATATTTCTTTAAAAAAAAACAAGAATATATTCCGCAGTGAGCTCAATGAGGTTACTATATATATATATATATAATATATATATATATATAATATATATATATATATAATATATATATATATATATATATGTATATATGTATATATATATGTATGTATGTATGTATGTATATATATATATGTATGTATATATGTATGTATGTATTTATGTATGTATGTATGATGTCTATGATAATGCTGATGATGATGACGACGACGACGGTCACTCCCTTTGAAAGATAAAAGAAGCTGCATCTGTCTGCGATGGATGCGTGAATGTAATTTGAATCCATGTATGGATTTTGCCACAAAATCAGAACGGGAACAATGATGAATTCAATTTTTTTTCTGGATTTGGACAAATGTGCGTGTTCGCTGCAGGATATATTGTGTTATTGTTCCGTTTCTTCAACTCAAATTGCTTAGATGCATCATGTCGCATTTTGTGCCACTCAGATTGATCTAAGCAATAACTTTCCCAAGATGTTTAATTGAGCTATAGGGGTTTTAATGATTGTTTCAACTTATCCTTATACTTATACTTAAGGATACGTCTTCCTTTACCGTGGAATCCTTCTACTTGTTGACCATACAAAAAAATTTTCGGAATGCGATTATCTTGTGTTCGAACATTTACTTCCTATCTTCAATGAATTCTCAACAGTATGTTTCCAATATTGGAGATATAACATTTTGCTAAAATTTTGGCATTTGATATCTTATCTTGCCATTTAATGTTGCAGATATTATGTAGACAACACATGGCGTCCATGCTTCTGCTTCATACAAAATTGTACTCAAAATACAAGATGTGTAGCCTTAGATTCATCAAAAGTTCTCTTAAAGTTTATTCTACTTCCAAGATATTTAAATGACCTGATCCATCTGAGTGGTTTACTGTGAGAGTTCCTTTTCTTACCCTGTATCCATATCAGATAAGCAATGTTACACCAAAATAGGACTGCTTGTCACACAAAGGGGCATACAAGTTTTGCGGTTGCCTTCGGATTCTACAACAACATGTCTATCACTCTCCTTGCTGTCTCTGAGTGAGACACTGACTAGAAACTTCCAGGAACATCCTTTGCCTGTTCGCGTCGCCATAGCCCTTCAACATAAAACATTCAATTCACCTTCAAATACCTCCACGACGAATTTGTTTTAATGGTAAGGGCTTGTGTCACACATTACACTCTCTCGTTCAAAATGCGTAGACTCTGGTGCATAGTAATGCCATATGAGCTAAAGGCTTTTTGGATGCAGGGCCGGTCAGTCGGGAGCGCCCGAGTTGGAATTTGTTCAGGCTTTAATAACAGATGAAGCCCCCAAATCTCTCTCTCTCTCTCTCTCTCTCTCTCTCTCTCTCTCTCTCTTCATCTTGTGGACAGAAAATAGACTAAGCAGAAGAGGAGGATATGCATAGATAGAAGAATCACTGACGAGGTCACAGATGTGTGACGAAAGATTTACTGACATTGGACATGGACATAATATAAGATAAGAACAATAATAAACGAGTGAAGAACAAATATATAGTGCAAGAAAAACTGACAATTCCGAAATATAACAATATATATATATTATATAAATACTCATACATCCATATACATATATATATCAAAACACCTTCGTTTGAGGTAGCTTTTACGCCGTATCGTATTTTTAAAATAACTGACGCAAATATAATGTACATATTTATATCATTTATTCTCACTTTCCAAACATTGTCCAGTGGAGATGCGTATCAAAGCTGCTTATGTTTATATTCCTTATCTTGTTATCAAATATCTCTTTGTTGCTTATCTATTCATTGCCTTTGTGTTTTCAAATGTCACGTTTCTAACAATATTTTCCTCGGAACATAATCAAGGAGATAATCTAAGATTTAATCCAAATATTTGACATGATAAAACATGTTAAGAACTGTCAATTTAGATATCAAATCTCTCTCTATATAAACGGCAGTTTGTCTGTCTGTGTGTCTGTGTGTCTGTCAGGTTGTACCCTCATCCTGACCACGGCTTTCAACCGATTCTGATGAAACTTGACACACACATAGCCTAATGTCATAATTCAAAACTAACGCAGCGAAAATTTTGAAAAGTTCCACCAGTTCTGAAAACAATCGATAAATTCGACATGGGGTCGAGAATCTAAGCTTTTTATATGCAACACATTTTCTGTTGTAGTTTTCGCAACTTGCAATCGATTTTCACCAAACTCATGGTGAAGCTTAATGTTACCCTAAGAAACTTAATTCTGACGTTAGTTTTCCATGCAATACCTTACCATTAGAAAAAATCGATAAAATCATGCCAATTTGGGAAATCGCGTTCAAATTCAAGATGACATATTTTCGACAATATCCTTCACAAATTGGCAGGAATTTTTTTTTTAATTCACAGCGAGCATCATGTCTGCTCCAAGAAGCTATAGTGCCCTTGTTATTCCAATAGGATACTTTATTACTGGAAAAAATCGGTTAATTAAATCCTATGTGGCACACATAGCAAACCGATTTGTGTATTAAACACAAACCACAGACTGTCTAGGGGACGCAACTCGACCTTTTTATCGCCCAAAGGGACAGCTAGGAATATCGTATACACAGAATTATTCGAGTGAAGAGAAGACATTGCAACCTACACATGCGCCTTCGTTCCCTAGAGGGAATGGACTAGATTGGGATTAGTCGTTGCCTAGGGGCTCTTACATACCCGGGCAACGCCGGGCTATGCTGCTAGTTAGAAATAATGGCATTCACAAAACGTACAGTTTCCCTGGTTTGTGCAGCACTGTAATATTCTGCCAAGATCTATATATATGTAACATTTCAACAATGGAGCAAAATCTAAATACTATTCATAAGGCAATTGACTAACAGATATGACAGAATCAAAGACAAACTCTGCCTATGACATTTATACAATTATATTATTCTGAATACTGAGCGTGATTAATTGGTGAACAGGTAGATTTGTTAGATTATTGGATACAATAACCTAATGTATTTGTTCTCGCTCTCTTCAGGCTCAGGCCAAATCCTGTGGAGTTCAGCTTTGGTTTTTATCCCTCTGGTATCAGTACAAAATATTATCTATTCTGAGTGCTAGATTGATATAACTGTAAGAATGTTGGACAAGGTGGCTTGCGGTACCTGCTCCAGTTCTTAGAAATCTGGCATATTGATACCATGCTGCAATGACTTTAAAACGACACTTTCCCCTCTCAGACAACTTTGGTGGCGCTCGCAGAAGAGACTTGTTCAAACCTTCTTTTTCAGAAGCAGACAAATGGATAACACTGAATGATGGAGGGCCCCTAGAAGTGTATATATATATATATATATATATATACTTGGTCACATATACACACACAAAATATATGAATACACACATATACATCCATCCATCCATACATACATACATACATAGATACATACATACGCACGTACATACGCACGTACATACGTACGTACATGCATACATATAATTTTTTTCTAAAAATGTATGCACTAATTGAATTATTATAAATTCTTTGTTTACTAAAATACATTTCATTTTTAAAAGATAATATAATCTGTAAGCAGAGTTTAATTTTTTTGTGTATGACTATTTTCAAACATTTTTGTGAATGCCTGTTTTCAAACTGATAGCCGTTCTCATCCTAGCACTGCTAATAACGCGAAGCAGTGGAATATAAACATCAAGAAGCATTTCGTTTGATATTTGTGCGCATTCTCATTCAGTGGCTACCCTAAGTTTGCCGACTGTTTTCAGATTTGTGCCATAAGCTTTGCTTTTCATGCATCTCCAAAAAAATACTAGTGGAATGAGGTCTGGTGAACGCAGAAGGTACCACTGAACCTCTTTGTCCAATCCACCTATCTGGCAAAATCTCGCCACGGTGAGCACTATAGTAGAGTGGTGGTGCCCCAACATGCTGGAAATAAAACTTCACATCTTCAAAATTCCCTTACGTGCTTGGTATGGCATATTGTCACAGAAAGTTCAAGGAAATAGGACTAGTCCTAGCAATGTCAAAAAAACGTGGCTGATTTAATCCTTTCGATGATAAGTCACGCCATACTGTAACTCCTAATAACAGTATGGCGTTAACACGATATTCCTCGGTAATATGCAGATTTTCAGGTCCTACAGTAGGTGCAATTACAGCGGTTAACTGAGCCATTTAATTTAAATGTAGCTGTATCATACCACGCAACTTTTGTTGGAAAGTGTATAACTTCGACATACCTTATTAATTATCACTCGCAAAACTTCACCCTTTGGCCCAGATCACCTTCACTGACTATACTTGGAATATACTTGTAACTGTGGAATATACGCTTGAATGCCGGCTCGAATGCCTTGTGTTATCCCTCAGCAGTTCCGTGTCCGATAAGGTCTTCTTCTTCTTCTTCTTCTTCTTCTTCTTCTTCTTCTTCTTCTTCTTCTTCTTCTTCTTCTTCTTCTTCTTCTTCTTCTTCTCTCTCTCTCTCTCTCTCTCTCTCTCTCTGTATATATATATATATATGTAAATAATATATTCTCTTTTACTCTTACTTGTTTCAGTCATTTTATGCCATGCTGGAGCACCGCCTTTAGTCGAGCAAATTGACCCCAGGACTTATTCTTTGTAAGCCTAGTACACACACAGACATATATACATATACATATATACGACGGGCTTCTTTCAGTTTCTGTCTACCAAATTCACTCACAAGGCTTGGTCGGCTCGAGGCTATAGTAGAAGACACTTGCCCAAGGTGCAACGCAGTGGGACTGAACCCGGAACCATGTGGTTGGTAAGCAAGATATCGCTTTTATATTTTAGCAAAGTTATTTGCATCTTTACGCTTGCTTTCTTTTCATTTGCTACAATCATTGTAACATATCTAATGCCATGATACAAGAAATCTTAATGAAAATTAAGTCCTAGTGAAATGCAACGCATTAGCCAAGTATACAACCGTTATCTAAATTGATTACTTGATTACTGCGGGTACAAAACAGGAGAGAGACAACTAATTAAAATTCACTAAACATATAAGTACTGGGATGCTAATATGTGTCAGTGGGGGAATAAATTTAGATAAATCTCGATTTTAATATTAAACTAGCAGTATCGCCCAGCGTTGCTCGGGTTTGTAAGGGAAAGAACTATATAAGCATTTTTAGAGAGTTATAGCCAAAAAATAGCAAAAAATGCATTAAAAATGGAAAAAATATGATGGTAAATTTTTTTTTAAATCGTTGACTCATCGTAAACATTTTTAGAGAGTTACTTCCCTTATATAATAGCGAAAAAATGCATTAAAATGGAAAAAAAAACGATGGTAAATTTTTTTTTAAATCGTAGACTCATGTAGACGCTTTCTTAGCCATTTCTGTTTTGGTGTCTTCAAGCCATGAAGTCGTTGTTCTAAAAGAACACTGGTCTCCTTGACAACGCATTACGACGTTGATTTCCTTACACTCCTTCCCCACAGGTGCAGGTGTGAGCGTGGACGCCAACTCCGCCGCCATCGACACACGAAAAAATGCATTAAAATGGAAAAAATATGATGGTAAATTTTTTTTTAAATCGTAGAGTCATCGTAGACGCGCGCTAATATTCAGACGGGCTCGATATGAATCACGACTATAAGCTACCCGAATTTGGTTAAACTGTACCGCAAAATGTGGGAGTAGTAGGAATCTAAATCGAAGGGGACAGACACTCACACAACTACAGTTTTATATATATAGATATACATAGCGCAGTAGTGGTGAGATATGACAGCAAAGAAAAGCATACATTCACTCTCTGCATTCAATTAGACTCGGAAAGTTCGTGAGGAACCCATTGACCCAATTTGCTGACTTTTCCGATAGCACACAGGTGTCAATGAATGGTTGAATGACCAAATCCAAGCTTCTCTGCTAGTTCCTCAACAGTTACGATGATATTTTGTTCCACCAGGGTTTTCAGGATGTCCTTGTCGAGTTCTACAGATCTTTCAGGATGAGGCTCGTCTTCTAGGCTGTAGTTTATGGCTCGGGATTTCTGGAACCACCATTGACACTGCCTTACGCTTATTGTCCAATCCCCATATACTGCATTAATATTTCTTGTACTTGCACACATTTATATTCTGTTATTCTTTTATATGTTTCAGCCTTGAGGTTGTGGCCATGCTGGATCATGTGTGTGTGTGTGTGTGTGTGTGTCTATCTGTCTGTCTGTCTGTATGTATATATGTATATGTATGTGTGTGAACAATAATATTTTCAACAGATGTGTTGCAAATGTATCTGATTGTTCTCAAGCTTCAATACTGTGTGTGTGTGTATGTGTGTGTGT
>NC_043000.1:41966292-41971292 GCF_006345805.1 Octopus sinensis
AGAGTCTGTGGAGAAGGGGACGCTGTGTAGTATATGATTGTGTGTTGTACAATAGCGATGAGGCAGCGGTCGAATGCCCTGATAGGTGTAGATACGTTTTTGAGGAGAGAAATAAATAGACGTTTGATGTGTCTATGTGTCGGTCTAGAATGCGAGTACAGGATGAAACAAGTTGGTGTAAAAAATAGAGAAGAACGATTGACTTAGCAGCGTCTTCATGGAAAGAATGTAAGAGCAATGAGTTGTGAGCATCGAAATCAGCGAGGATTGACAACTTCAGAGAGAAGACAAGTGAGGTATTTGTTTACAAGATAAAAATAGATATGGTTAAAGAGCTTCTGATGTTTTAAAGAATTCGGTGAGTGACAGGGGGAGCAGATGTATCTGTAGCAATGAAGGAGAGAGAGCCTTTGAGCCAATTATTGTATCAAAGATAGGAAGCCATTCGTTGGTATATTTTGAGCTGTGTTCAGAAACTTGATCTTTTTCACATTTCTTGCCTTGTATATACAGAAGTGGTCTCATGCTAAGAATAATTTCTTTAAGACCTTCGCTGCTTTATTCCACGTTTAGTTTAGCCACATTGTTAATTCCGTCTTCGTCCTAGAATATATTTTTCTTTGATTATCCTTTCCTCTTAAATATAACCAATTAGATTAAGCTTAGTATCTTCTATCACAAATACAAGTACCACAGCAAAATTTGTCCTTTCATATCCTATGAATACCATTCGGGTAGTCTTTCATTTTTTGATATCAGTCTTACTGTTGCCAAAGAATTAAAAACATAGAAGTTGTGAAATGAATTTAACTTATCTTCTAAGTGGCATAGTAACATTAGAGATAACTTGATTTTCAGTCGTAGACTGAGTTCATTTCTCACTAAGATATCCAGTCTAACCATTCAAAGCTCAAATTGTGGATTGATAGATATCTTGGTAGATTTCAATCCTACCTGTAACGGAGCTGCAATGTAATCACTACTCTTCCAATTAACGACCCTATTTTACACTTATTTGTCCATCTTTGGATGCAGATCTTGCTTTTCTGTGCTCTTTTTGTCTTTGGAATTTCTAGTAAGGCTACTTTTATGCTTCCTCTCCAGTCTCTCTCAACTTTCTGCAATACAAAAAACACCTTTTCAATTGTTCTGTTACTATTGAAAGATCAGCAAAAACAACGGATGTATGTTCCAAAAAGTATGTAATGCTCGTCTTCTCTTCACGCCATTAGTAACTATTATGTCTATGATTGACATAAAACTTTTACTCTTTCATACTGATCTCTTTGATATGCTAAAGCCTCAGACAAAACCTAATAAATTTTTTTCTTTATTGACCTTCACTCACTCACTTTTTCTCTATTTCTCTTCACCTTTGCTTCCATAAGTTTTACTACAATTTCTGCCCATTACTTTGATTAATTCATCGCTATTTCCCCATCCATTCACTTACAAGTATAAAACATTGTATCATTGTAGTCAGTGGCCTTTCTCTAACATGAATGCAGACAGTCGGCAAGTTCAAAAGACCAGAGCTAAGCAACTTTCTCTACGTTAGTTTTCATAAATTGATAAATTAGCCAGGATTGTTGCGTTCATAAGCAATAGCGCTCACGTATCGCATTTATATAATAGCAAATGTTTGCGATAAGGATATTTTTTGTTTTCAAATATTTCTTAATTTCGTATGTAAATCTGCATCTCTGATTTCTTTTATTTTTGTCTAACATTGCATGTAGTCTATATCTACTATTGCAACACAATGGAATATATTCTTCGTTATTTATTTCGTTGAGGGAGATTTAGATGAAAGAAGGCGGCGATTAACATGGAAGACACCAAGGATTCTCGATAAGAGATACTCTTGTACCCCTGAAACCTGACAAACTTGACCACTAAAATGGACGTCGCTAGAATAGGTTTGGCCAAAATAACACAGAAATTCAAGGCCTTTAACGAGTTAAGATTGTTAGAGAAGGCCACAACTCACAGTTTCAATTTCATGAAAACCTACTGGCTTGAAGCAAGTGCTCAAGCGACAACGTATACTAAGGCAAAGAAATGCTCGGAATCTTTTCAAAATCCTTTGCGCAGTCTATGATCTAGCTCATGTAGGTACTTAACTCGTTCTCATTGTGAAAATGTACATATCAGAGACAAAGAAGCAATACGTATAAACATTTTCAGAAGCTTCTAAGCATGACATCCAAATCAGGAATGTACTGATAGTTTGATGTTAGCTGCCATCAGCACAGCTCGATAAAATTCTTAGTATTATAAAACTATACGCTCATTTTCCATTAATGATGTCTATAATGCAAATTTAATTGCGGCTGAAATATACATAAATGGCGGTGAAGCATTCATTAGAAAGCTAAATGAGGTGTTTTTTTCGATGTGGTCAGCAGGTTCCATTTAAGGCACATAATTCGTTATGAGTACAAAAAAGGAAACTCTGCAGTCGAAGCGACTCGAAACATACACTCAGTTTATGGGAAAGAATGCTTGAATGAAATAACTTGCAGAAGATGGTTTTCAAAATTCAGAAGTGGAGATTTCAGCCTTGAAGACGAAGATCGAACAGGACGTTCAGTTGAGTTTTATGGTAAGCTCCTTGAAGCATTACTTGAAGAAAATCCTGCATTATCAGTTGAAGAATTGGCAATAAAGCTTAGTTCGAACTATGCAACTGTTCATCGTCATCTTCAACAACTTGGAAAGGTTCCTAAACTTGGAAAATGGGTGCCTCATGAATTGTCGGAAAGCAACTGCAAATCCGAAGTTGACATCTGCTCTTCTCTCCATTCTCGCAAACTCATTTCACTCATTTTGGATAGACTTGTGACTGGCGGCAAAAAATGGATCTTCTATCGAAATGTTAAATGTCGTAAACAGTGGCTTGGTAAAAGGAAAAAAAAAACGCAACCGCAACCGAAAAGGGAACTTCATGGGGAAAATGTTTTTCTCGCTATCTGGTGGGATTGCAAAGGAGTAATTCCCTTTGAATTGTTACTACCTGATGCAACAATCAATGCTCAAGTCTACTGTTAGCAATTAGAGCGTTTGAACCAACCTTTGAAAACAAAAAGACCCGCTTTAGTGAATCGAAAAGGAGTGATGTTTCATCAGGACAATGCTCGACCCCACACTGCAAATATCACATCACAGAAGATCGAAGAGCTTGGTTGGGAAAAAATTCCTCATCCACCTTATTCTCCCAACCTTGCTCCTTCAGGCTACCATTTGTTTTGTAGTTTACACAATCAGTTGGGGGACATATCTTTCGCAAGCCAGGAGGAGGTCGAAACTGACATTTCAGTGTTCTTCGCTTTGAAACCAAAAGAGTCTTACATTTATGGGATTAAAAAGCTTGTAAGTAGATAGAAAGAAGTCATAGATAATCAGGGAAAGTACATTGATGATTAAATTTCAATTAAATATAACATTTGATCACTTGTTTTCTTTATTCAAAATTCGGACAGATCTTATGGGATGACTTGATATATGAGCAAGCATTTAATGTTCAAGGGGAACAAAATCTTAAGAAGCTTCAACACAAGTTATACAAATTACTGTAAGGAGAAACATTTGCATGACAGACATATTAATCTTTAGCAAAATAAATATGCTTTCCCGCTTATCTTCTGGATCTTCAGCAACTAAAATATATTTAAAATTCGTAAGACGTAAAATTATTTCCATAGTTTAACAGTTGTTTCTAATACTGCTTAACATTTTCGAATTAATACAACAGTTACAATTTAGAAGGTAAAGAAGCAAAATTCCAACGGAACAGACCATCAAAAAAGAGTGTCACTGATTTATTAAGACAGAACTTGCGTGATATTAAAAATCAATACCGTCCTATACAGATATACATGGATACACAGGCACAGATAACAATAGCATATATATAAATAAGTAACTAGGAAATAAAAGTATTTATTCGAATATAAGTTTGTAATTACTCATCTACTTTATGTGTTGTATCAATATAACAAAGTAAATGCAAATATTCAATTATAGGAAAGCTACATAAAATCTTGTTATACGTCATTTAAGTTTAATGAGAAAAAAATTCCTCTGCATATTGAGCACGCAGACACCGTCGGGTATTTCTTCTAGCGCGCCTGCTTTTGTGCAATTGTCTCTGTGAGCATATTCATGTGTGTGGATTTGTCTGTATTTGTGTGTATACATATACACGCATACTCTGGCACGCGAGCACTTACTTACTTACACACACACACACTATTGTACAATAATAATCTAAGCCATTCTGAATTGAGCAGTCACTCTTGTTACAAGTGACTAACGTTTCATTTCAGAAACATAATTTATGATGGATTGCATTTTTTTCTTTTTCAATTTCCTTGCAATTGTTTTCCAGTTTAGTTATAACGATTTAGTTTTGTATTCTAGTTCTTCTTGCGCCCTTTTTAAAGCCTAGCCAGGCTCATGAGCCCAGTTTCCCGGTTTCAATGGCGTATGTGTTCCCCAGCTGGACGGGACATTAATCCATCGCAACGTTTCTCATTTTTGCCAGCTGAGTGGACTGGAGCAACGTGAAATGAAGTGTTTTGCTCAAGAACACAACGCGTCGCCCGGTCCAGGAATCGAAACAACAATCTTACGATTGTGATGCTGACACCCAAACCACTAAGCCACGCGCCTCCACTTTTTGAATTCTAGTTACGAAAATAAAATTCATATTTTAGAATAAAATAAAAAGCTAATAGCAATATGGTTTGCAAAGTTTTGACAATTTTAGCCAATCGAAAGCCACCGGCACCATAAATCTCACTTCATGTCTCTTTTCATAAACACAAGCAAAGCTGTAGTCTGTCCTGTTTTCATTGTAATAATGATGCTCTACTCGCGCGACTATGACACTTTCACCGCGTAACCACCACTAAAAATTTTAGGGAGCTATATCATTTTATGCCTGCATTATTTTCATCCTTTCAGGGTCGATAAATTAAGTACCAGTGAATCACTGG
>NC_043000.1:41973792-42006292 GCF_006345805.1 Octopus sinensis
GGCTTACAAAGAATAAGTCCTGGGGTCGATTTGCTCGACTAAAAGGCGGTGCTCCAGCATGACCGCAGTCAAATGACTGAAACAAATAAAAGAGTAAAGAGTATAGATAGATAGATAGATAGATAGATAGATAGATAGATCGTCATTTGCACTGGGAATAGGGAGATCCGAAACGATAGCGTGCATAGCTATTCTTCATATTTCCGGTAGATAAGGCGGCAAGCCGGCAGAATCGTCACCGTGCCAGGTAAAATGCTTAACAGCATTTTGTCCAACTTTACGTTCTGAGTTCATATTCTGTCGAGATAGACTTTGTCTTTCATTCATTTCGTGGTCGATAAAATAAGAACTAGTTGAGTACTGGGGTCAATGTAATGGACTTAACCCCTCCCCCGAAATTGCTGGCCTTGTGCCAAAATATGAAACCAATATTTCCGACAGGTTCGAATGTGAATATGTTAATCCCATCGAATCTTTCTTTTTGTTTTTTTTTTGTTGCTCACAGAGTTATATTGTTTTAAAAATTTTGTTCCAATTGCTTTCAAATTTAGTGTAGCGATTTAGTTATCTATGCCAATTATAAAAATGAGATACATTTTTTGCCATAAAATAATAAATTTAAAATTAATAGCTTTTAAAGTCTGAAAATTTTAGGTAATTTAAGCCAGTCGAAAGCTACAGACACATTGGGGCCTGTTTCCATGATAACTAGCGAAGCTATAGTTTGCTTTCCGAAACACCATCACCACCACGCGTATTTTCTTTGACGACGAGTCAAACGCCAATCCTAACCCTAACCTTAAGCTCTATGCCTAACCCCAAACCGTTACCCTAAAGTTTAACCCTTAACCTTCACCCTAAACGTTAACCCTAAACTCTGACACTGGCCTTTAACTATAACCCTAAACCGCCAAAACATTTCGTAGAAGATTTTTTTCCATTTTAACTGTTTAGATGCCTGTTCGATCGTTTCTTGTGACTGTTCACTAAAACTTATCAAAACTCTTTATAACTTTCGTCATCGTAATGATTTTGCTTTTATTTTGTGATAAACAGATATCACGAAGAAAATGCCAGCTTTCAAATCCTGTTTTCTGATTCGGTAAAAATCATCAAATTTTAAACCCTTGTAACATTATTCTAAATTTTTTTCTAGAATAAACAAAACACAAATCAGATTCTGCGTGAAAAATTTCATCAATGTACCAAATTTGAAAATTTTCACTTAATTTTAACATTTCAAAACCTGTGACAGTAACAGAAAAGATCCAATTTATAGGAAAACACCTTCTCTATTTTACGATGTCAATGTGGTCATCATACTGATGATTTCTTGTAACGTACACAACAGCGATTAGCATGTATTATGTTCGAATCCGCCAGAATGTATAAAAAGAAAATATGCAAGTCATCGTTTACTCTTTCTTTTTCTCACTCACTCTCTCTTTCTTTCTTATTTTCTTTATTTCTCTCTCTCTCTCTCACACACACATTCTCTGTCTGTCTGTCTCTCTCTCTCTCTCTCTCTCTCTCTCTCTCTCTCTCTCTCTATATATATATATATATATATATATATATATATATATATATATATACTAGCAGCATAACCCGGCCTTGCCCGCAATTAAGTTACGATTATTAAGCTAATCAAGTTCTTTATTTCAAACCAAACCAAGTAATATCGACTGTCAACAAAACACTTTTTAACTCGGCGTAAAATAAAAACAAAACTCTTTCGCACCCAAAGTAATGTGTGTGAGAGTGAGAGGGGGTAGAAAGATGAACGATTTAAAATAAATAAATGATTTAAAATAAATATATTGTAATTGTTGTGTGAGAAAGTATATATACTATGATTATAAAATATAGTGTCTTTCAAAAACATCCTGAATTTGAACACTATATCTTGTGTTTGAGAAAAAACAAAACATTTTACATTTTATCTTTTATGACCGTCGTCACTTACTCTCTCTCTCTCTCCTTCTCTCTATCTCTTACTTTGTCTTTCCCTTTTCTTTTGTTTAGACGCCGTGAAACTCTCCCACTTTTCTTTATCTTTTTTTTTTTCGTTAGACGCCATCAAAAAGCTATGGCTGATATTTTTTATGGCTAAAAGCTATGGCTGAAAATAGATTTTTATGAACGGCGTCACTTACTCTCTCTCTCTCTCTCCCTCTTTCACTTTGTCTTTCCCGTGAAACTCTCTGCCCCTCTTCCACTTTTCTTTATCTTTTTTTTTGTTAGACGCCGTCAAAAAGCTATGGCTGATATCTTTTATGGCTAAAAGCTATGCCTGAAAATAGAATTTTACCGCTATCCGCGGGTGCCTGGGGAAAAAATAAGTTGACAAAACCCAGATAGGGTGTTGGCGAATGTCCTCCTAAAATTTGAGCGACATGCGTGCTAATTCGTGGATTGAATTAACTACTATCACGCACACACACACACACACACACACACACACATCTTGCTTTATATATATACATATTTATATATATATATAAAAATATATGTATATGTATATATATGGTGTCCGGTCAATTCGTCGATGGCAATTTGTCGTCGTCTAATTTGTCCCCAGATCAATTCGTCGTCAATCAGTTTGTTGAGATTATAGGAAAAGTGGAGGACGAATATCTTATTTTTAGGTTTGCTATATTACATGTTTTAATTATTTTCTTAAAATTTTAGAACACTTGCAATTGCTTAAAATTTTTTTTTTTTTTTTGCTTGGATCGTATTTTTCCATGACATTTTTTATACGGAGGTATTTTTTATTTTGGCTTGGTTCTTCTCCTTGCATAAATTTCTGCAATTTGGTATTGAAAAACCTTTCTTCACATTTAATCACATCAATAAGTTTTCAAATATTTGGATGACTAATATTCAGTATTTTTCAGCGCGCTGTGGTAGCCTTTTAAAGTATTTGTAGTAGGGGCAATCCTCATCGTACATCGATCTCAGACATTCCATGTAGGTAATGGAAATGGAGGTTCAAGATGTTGCCTCCTCTGTCCTCTTCCTCTAGGTGATCCTATTTAATTATTTTCAAAATAGTTTTTGTGCTGTTTTAACTGTCGAAGTGCTTCGTCACTTGCAATATTAATATTCGTTTAGAATCTCCCATCTCCCTGTCATACTGTAAAATCTTTTCATCACTGTCAAGGTAGGAGCATTCACTTGGAATGGAAAACCCAACATTTGTAAGTGGGATGGCAGGTTAGTCGGAACCAGCTTGCCTCCAGCATCTAATATTATAATTAAAATGTGCAAACGGAGGTATTTGCGACAATGTACAGTCGTTTAAATTCTGAATTTCACAAGCGATGATTGAGCGAGGGGCATCACGAGAAGAAATAGACTTTTTTTTAGTATTTGAAACTATTATCCTTGCAGCAGTTGAAGCGTGATTATGGATCCTAGTCTTCTTAAGCTCTTTATAATTTTCATCTGTATGAAGTCTCGCTTAGCACATATGATTTTCGCACCTCCAGTATATCATCAATCCATCTGCATTATGCTTATTTTTTTGTGCATATATATTTTTTTTTTTGATCGACCACTTGATTTTTTCCTTTCTCTGAAGTTATGATCTTGCAAGGTAGTCATGTTGATGAGTAGGCGTATTGAATAAATTTAATTCGAATAGCTTGATAATCTTTGTTCGTAAACTGTTCAGCGCAGATACTTAGGAAAGGAGAGAGAGAGAGAGAGAGAGAGAGAGAGAGAGAGAGAGAGTGACGGGAGATTAAAGAAAGGAAAAAAATGCCTAAAACTGTCCATCGACAATTTTAATTCTAAATTGATTGTTCTAAACTTTCCCTCGAAAATCAAATTTAAGAACAAATTAGCCAGCGACGAATTGACCTGGAGGATGAATTGATCAACGATGAACTGACCGAGAACAAATTAACCCACGACGAAATAACCGGGGACGAATTGTCCTAGCGCACACACACAAACACACACACACACACACACACATACACACAAACACATGTATATATGTATGTATGTATGTATAATATGTCTATGTATGTATGTATGTATGTATGTATGTATGTATGTATGTATGTATGTATGTATGTATGTATGCATGTATGTATGCATGTATATGCGCGCGTGCGAGCGTGTGTGTGTGTGTGTGTCGAGAGCGCATGGTTTAACGGTTGGAATGTACTCATGACCACAAGATCGTGGTTTCAATTCCTGGACTGTTGTGTTCTTGAGCAAAACTTTTCATCTCACATTGCTCTGCGATCACTTCGATACCCGATGTATGGTACCACCGTGCATCTGTTCAGGCAAATCGATTTGATGGAGGTAGCGAGCTAATATATAGATAGCATATATGCAATAAGAAATTCTATTCAGCTGTTTCGTTATGTATACATTTAGAATTTACCATTTTCATATAATAAAGTGATCATACTTTTGTTTTGTTTTTTAATTGTTTTAGCATTTTTTTACGAGTGCATTTCTTTTTATGATATGAAACCAATGACAACATTAATTTTGTGATATGAGATTTCACGTTACTGCAAGATATTCAGCGGGTTGTTATTTCTTAAGCACAAGAAATTTTCTGTACTTCCAAATTCTTCATCTCCCCCCCCCCCCCGTATTCTTTCTCTCTCACATATTTCCGTATCTTTCTGATTCTCGACTCAAAGAAAAGCAAACATGCTGTTCACTCTGTATCTACATTTCTCTCTCCCCTCTTCTCCACACACTCTCTCTCTTTCTCTCTTTGATGTCCCCCCTCTCATTCGCTTTAAATTCTTCTTTGCCTTATTCTTTTTATCTCTTTCTTCTCTTTCTCTTCTCTCTCCTCCATTCACTTCATATTCCTTTTTCCTTTAATCCTTGTATCTCTGCGAATCACTTTCTTTCTCAATTATCTCCTCTCTCTCTCTCTCACTCTCTCTTCTTCTTCTTCTTTCTTCTTCTTCTTCTTCTTCTTCTTCTTCTTCTTCTTCTTCTTCTTCTTCTCCTTTTCTCCTGCGAAAACGAGACGACTAAAATCACTACCTCACTGTAATCCTGCATTAATGTCTCATTTGGGCAACTCTACACAACTTTAATATAAAAGAATTACTCTCTCTCTCTCTCTCTCTCTCTCTCTGTTCCTTTATTTACACCGTTCTATGACTGACTCTCCAGACATACTTTTCTCTTTACTCTTTTACTTGTTTCAGTCATTTGACTGTGGCCATGCTGGAGCACCGCCTTTAGTCGAGCAAATCAACCTCAGGACTTATTCTTTGGAAGCCTAGTACTTATTCTATCGGTCTCTTTTGCCGAACCGCTAAGTGACGGGTACGTAAACACACCAGCATCGGTTGTCAAGCGATGTTGGGGAGACAAACACAGACACACACACATATATACACACATACATATGTATACACATATATACGACGGGCTTCTTTCAGTTTCCTTCTACCAAATCCACTCACAAGGCTTTGGTTGGCCCGAAGCTAAAGTAGAAGACACTTGCCCAAGGTGCCACGCAGTGTGACTGAACCTGGAACCATGTGGTTCGTAAGCAAGCTACTTACTATACAGCCACTCAGTCAACTGAAGAAGGCAAATTTCCACTTACTTTCTATTTTTCCCTATTAGTCACGCTTTTTTACTTTCATCTAAACCACCTCTTTAACTGCTATCACAGATCGATCTCTCTGTGTGATCATTCAACCTGCTAGAAGCAGAAACCAAATTTCTATCAAATTACACCCTACCACCTTTAAAAAAGTGGTACAATGGATAGCGCCGTCCTAGGCATACATATGCTTAAAAAGCACGTGATGGTCATGACTGGGATATCTGACATGACATCCAATGAATATCAGCTCATCCCTGGTATCCCATTCATGGTGTTAAACAGCAACCACTCGCTTAGAAAGTTTCTAGATATAGGAGCCAAATCTGCTTGTAGGATACATTCAGTGATGAATTCTTACGTACACTAATTTGGATGTTGAAGGCATGATTGCACTATGAAAAATATAGAATAGAAGTTGTTCAGGAGCTAAACAATAACCACCCTGATCTCTCTTCCTCCTCTCTGCCCTCTCTCGTTATCATATATCTCCACTCCCATCCCGATTTAACTCTTTCTCTCTCTCTCTTGTCTCTTTTAGTTACATTCACTTCTCTTTACGTAGTGTTCATCTCTTACACGCTTGTATACTCTTTCTAACCATCTTATGTCACCTAGTTTCATCGCTTTGTTGTTCTTGGAAATAGAAACAGTGTTTCCCTTCTGTTTATTAATCTGACTGCCTGTCTCTGTCCTTCTGTCCCTCTGTCTGTCTCTCTTCCTCTCTCCCTCTCTCCCTCTCTCTCCCTCTCTTCTTTATCCCCGTGTCGTCTCATAATACATTAAATTGAAGAAACCAGATGACTTCTTTCACCTCTCTACGTCTTTAATTAGTCTCACTCTTTCTTGCTTCTCCTCTGAGTCAATTCTCAGCATCCACTAGAAAATTCATTCTGACTCCGTTTTCACGCTTATCCCCACTTCTCGCTCTTCTCTTTTTTCTATCTCCATCTTTCTTTCATATACATCTCTCTCACTTCCTTCTTTTGTTTTCTTTACTATCTCTCCTTTTCTCTCTCCAATGTAACAAAATTTTATTAAAATTTTTTTTTTATTTTAGTCTGTAAGTGTTATTTTCTATTCGCTTCTATCTAGAAATCAAAGGAAGCGACTAATAGTACCTTCAAACTTTGCTTTTGTGACACGGACATCAATGTTTTGAAACTGACTTATTTTCCATTTCATTTCAAACCGATTCATTGCTGAATTGCTGATGCAGAAATATCGTTATTACAAATATACTACTCAATACCACAGATTTGCTTATCATCAGTTGCTTGACCTTAAATACTTGAGAATATCCCTTAGTGACTGACAGCATGGGTATCTCTGATCATGAGTAGGAGTAGTGGAGGAGCATCATATCCATCTGCTGAAAGAAATTATTTCAGGTTTGAATAAATGTAACAAAAGCAAAGTTTGAAGGAAATATTAGCCATACCTTCCACGGGTAAGCAAATAGGAAATAACAATTGTTACTCAAGGAAAAAAATCGTGTTACACAATGCTATTTAAGACTCGCTACGTAATAATTACAAACCTATTAAGCCACTTATAGAAATTAGAGAATCTCGGCTTATACTCGCTCAACTACACCTTAACCACAATGCTATTCCTTTCTTCTTGCCTCACACACCCTTTTACTCCATCTATCTCTCTATCTATCTATCTATCTATCTATCTATCTATCTATCTATCTATCTATCTATCTATCTATCTATCTATCTAACCGTCTACATTTATATCTTATCCATCTCACACACACGCCTTAAAAGCACTAAGCATACGCATACCATCAATATAGGAGTATTGGCACCCCTATCACTACCAACTGTATAGAACGTCTACTTAAAGTACACGCTCACACACGCAAACACACACACACACACCACACACACACATACAAGCACATACACATACATACATACATACAATGACTATATTCATAAATTGATACTTATTCATTCTATACATACATATAAATACACACGCATATATGTGTGGATGTACACACCCAATACACCCATATACATATCTCTATATATAATAATATATATATAATATATATATATATATATATATATATATATATATATATATATATATACATATACATATATATATAACATATACATATACATATATATATATATATAATATATATATATATATATATATATATATATATATATATATATATATTATATATATATATATATGCATATATATATATATATATGTATATTCATATGTAGAAACTATATATATCATATATACATATATGTGTGTGTACGTACACACACACACACAAGCGAAAAGAAAGGGATCACATAACAATTAAAAGGGTATCGTTTTACATTTGATAGGCTGTCGGCTGCCGAAAGGGACCTGTTATCATTTGTTATCAATATGTTATCAGATGTTATCGTGACATGACAATATGGCACTTACTATTGTGTACGCACAAACTGGACGTGAAGGGAAACGGAGACATAGTTCAGTTGAGACGGATATTGTCTTTGTCTATCTCCCAGTATGTATGAAGATGGCGCAAACTCAAAGACACACGCACAAATATATATATACACACGTTGACACAAACATACTAACTGAAACACATACACACCACAGATGTGCGCTAGTGAACATGTGTGTTCGCGTGAGTGCGCATGCGTGTGTGTATATATGAGAGAATACGTGCATAATTATATATGTATGGTTGTAGTATACAAATTGCGTGCGTATGTATGCAAGTAAGCATGAATATATATGTGTGTGTGTGTGTATATGTGTGTGTGTAATGTGTGTGTATGTGTCTGTCTGTATGTATGTATGTATGTATGTATGTATGTATGTATGTATATATGTATGTATGTTTGCATGTATGTATGTTTCTTTTGTGAGATTTGGTTTTTCTTTCTTTCGCCGAATTCAAACCGGTCACTAACGAAGCGACAAGCTTCTTTTGTTTAAGTAAAGACAGCTTCTTTTTAGGTTTGTGCATATATGTATATGCACACATGTGTGCATATATATGTGTGTGTATGTGTGTGTGTGCGTGCGTGCGTTCGTGTGTGCGTGTATGTGTGTATGTGTGTGTACGCGCGCATATGTATTTGTTATGCGACGAGTTGCCAGAATCGTTAGCATGTTCTGCATTCGAAACCCACCCAGGTCAACTTTGCTTATCATCCCATCGGAATCAATAAATTGAAGCGCCAGTTAAGTACTAACGTCCGTGGTAGCGGTAAATCTATTGACTTACCGCTGCCATCTCCTCACTGAAACTTACTGGTCTTGAATCCTTTGCAGTAGAACCGGCTTCCTGGTTAGAGAGAATGTTGTTTTATTCTCGGTCTCTTAATGGGGACTAGGTAACTGAACTTATGAATCCCAGAACTCGAGAAAAGTCAATGTGCTTGTGGGATAACCTTTCACACGTGGGTGTGCATATCACTTCAATAATTAAATGTGTGTGCTCATTGCTGCTTATGTGTGTGTGCATTTTCACGTGCACATGAGGGTATGTCTATATTCAGCTCAGAATCATCAGATGAAGAATCTTTGGAATGTTTTATGAATTTTCACTGTATCACTAATCCGTTTTGTTTGGGAAAAGTGAATCGATGTGTTCTTCCTTCTATTTTCTGTTTTTTCCTTTTCTGTGTGCCTCCACATTTCTAGTCTTCGATGCGAGTCTACTGTCCTTGCTAGCTCTGGGCACCTGTGATAATAGTATACAAAGAAATATCTATAACCTGGATTTTAGATGTAAGATTTTTGTATTAATTTCCCATGGTTGTTCTCTTCCCCAATTTTTGACTTGGCATTCACACATGCCTGGAAGTTACTTTCTATAACAGAATCTACTTTTGCTCCCAATCTTGTATAATTCCTGGCCTGTTGTGCTTCCACTGAACTGCTATTTTCATTGTAATGTTCCACATGTATTTTTATATTTTTAAAGGTGCAGATATATGCTGATTCTGGGGTGGTTTTGCCATTAAGACCACTCTTCCAGCATATAAAATCATAGACTGTTTTGGTGACAACTCCATGTCTCATAGGAACATAATATCCTACAGTGGCATGTTTTGATATCTGATATGGGTGATATTTCTATGTATGTATGTATGTATGTATGTATGTATGTATGTATGTATGTATGTATGTATTCATGTATGCTTTCTTCTCTTTGTAATTGCTTGAAGAGTTACCCTGCAAGAAGGAGCTAGTTTCTGACAAAGATACAAGAGTTCCATCGCTGGAATGTAGACAAAATGTAAATAAAGCTACATTTTGAACTTGAGAAAAGTTTTCCATATTTTTACAGTTCCGCTTACAGATTGTATTAGTAATGTACATGTTAGCTATTTGATTCCTTTTCCTGACAACCCCAGCGTTTTCATTTGGTCCTTTACTCACAAAACAAAACGCACCAATTGTTTTTTGGTATAAATGTAAATTTATATTCTGTATTTAGAAGCATACATACATATAGCCATATATGCCACGCATTCATACTTACATTAAAAAATGCATACATATATGTATGTATGTATGTATGTATGTATGTATGTATGTATGTATGTATGTATGTATGTATGTATGTATGTATGTATGTATGTATGTATGTATGTATGTATGTATGTATGTATGTGTGCAGATTTGTATGTTTTGTTTTATGTATATATTCTCATGCACATAAATTTGCATGTCCAGACATGCTCATCTATACTTAAATGATAAACTTCAGGAAAGTTTTATAGATTTTTACAGTTCCATATGTATGTATGTATGTATGTATGTATGTATGTATGTATGTATGTATGTATGTATGTATGTATGTATGTATGTACGTATGTATGTATGCATGCATACTTGTTAATATTTATTTACGACAACGTTGTCAAAAGAAATATTAAAAAGAAGCTTAATTTGCCAAGAATATGAACTAAAATTTGTTGAAAATGTAAAATTGAAGCTTGTAAAAGATTTAAAATATGAAAGTATTTTCAACATGAATATCCCAAATGTAATACCTGTTTTAGATATTTTCATAGATATTTTCCAAATATTAGTATATGCGTTTCAAAACTACGCTATTCTTCAGTTATTTGGGCGTGAAAATTATTTTCATTTGCATTTCAGAGTTATGGTTCATGCATTATTCTTGTTTGTATTATTTACAAATTTAAAAATACAGTATAAGCATTACATATGAGAATAATTCTTCGTGCAAATATTTTAAAGGGACTTAATAAAATAGGATACTTTAACTGTAAAATGTTAATACACATGCATAAAGTCATGAGCGCGCGAACACACAAATTATGGATTCACTATGCAACATCGGAGTGAAACATCAACTGATTCTTAACAAATATAAACTCTACACCAATTATTGAGTACTTTCCTTTCCGTCATTTATAAACAAAAGGATACATACATGTATGCATACACACACATACATATACACACATATATGTGTATGCATTTATATATATATGAAAAGACCCCCTTCGGTCATGAATGACCATGGGATTGCACCTAGAAAGTTACCTTCCGAGGCACAAGTCCGGGCAAGATTGTTTATGGAAGGCCAATAGTCGTCCATGCATACCAGCCTCCCCTCTCCACACCACTGATGTTATCCAAAGCGTATGGCTCAGTGGTTAGAGCGCCGAGCGTACGATCGTGAAGTTGTGAGTTCGATTCCCAGACCGGGCTGCGTGTTATGTTCTTGAGCAAGACACTTTATTTCACGTTGCGCCGTGTTTCGAGTCTGTAGTTTTGTAAAATATGTCAGTTTCTATTATTTTTATTTACTTTTTTGATTAGTATATCTAGAAATGGGAGTCCCTTTTTGTTGTATTCTATTGTGAATTGCATATTTGTATTTCTGTTATTGAGAAGTCTTTTGAATTCCAAAAGTTTCTACATGTTCACATTCCATAGAATGAAACAATCATCCAAATATCTTTTTCAATTTTCCTTTATATATTGGATAAGGAGATTTCCGAATTCTATGAGTGACTTCTGATATACTTTTAGTTCCAAATAGCCCATTGTCAGGTTTGCAAGAACGAAGTCTGCTTTGGTTCCCATCGCCACTCCAAATTTTTGTCGATATTGAATGATTTCAAACATGAAATGATTTTGCTGGAGAATGAATTTTAATGATTTAATTATGAACTCTTTGCTAATACGTTCCGGTATTTCATTGGATATTTTTTTCAGCCAGAACTGAGTTGCTTCTAATCCGTAATTATGGGACAGGTATTACAGGTTTACAACATCAAAGGAGACCATATGTTTTTTCCTTTACTCTCTAATGTAAGTTTTAATGTATTTTAGATGTTTTCAAGAGGGTGTCAATGAAGTAACTCAGTTTCATAGGATGGTCCAGCTATAATGGGCCTTAGTTTGAGGTCTCCTGGTGTTGGTATATAAATAATATTTATCTACACAAACAGGATTTCTGTATTTTTTAACCTTAAATCTCCCTTCGAATTTTTCACCTATATATATACATATATACACACACATAAATACAGTGAGAATTTACAAAAAAAAAAAAGATGAAGACAGGTGTGTAAAGGGGGTGTAAACAATAAACATGTATTAGTTTAATGCTCGGGAATTGAGAAAGTATTTTACGTTTCGAGCCTACGCTCTTCAACAGAAAGGAACACAGAAATAAACAGGGAGAGAAAATAGAAAAAGGTTTTGTGGATAGCAATCTATCATGGCGAAAATATATATCTATATGTATACATACATATCTATGTATATGTATATATATATATATATATATATATATATATATATATATACATACACTCGCACATATAGCATACATAATTATATTAATATAGATATATATATATATATATATATATATATATATATATGTGCATACATACATGCACATACATACATGCACATACATACGCATATACATATATACATAGACATATACATGTACACATACACACATACACATACATACATACATACATACATACATACATACATACATACATACATACATACATGCATGCATACATACAAACATGCCGGCATACAAACTTAGATGCATACATACATAGAACCATACATACATATATACATACTTACACTTGATCGCTACGTTTCTTTACGCCAAAATGGACACGCTCACCTTTGTGGCCGCACGTGTGCTTAATCTAATTGCGTGACTGCGCAAATCTATACGGATTTCTTTTGTCTTCATTTGATCTTCTTTTGGTGCAATTTTCTTGGTGGGTGCAACCTCAAATATGATACCACCAGCAACCTTCCACACACAGGCACACAGACATAGACACAGACACAAACACATGTACCGACATACAAGCGTTGGTATATAAATTAACTATTAACTACTTGGCATACACACACACACACACACACACATATACACATATAACTACACATAAACATACACGTACAACTATATACACTCACTCAAATTATACACACACATATACAGAGACCCACATACAGACATATACAGAAGCTAACATACACACAGACATACAGACACACGCACATATACATACATACATACATACATACATACATACATGCATACATACATACATACATACATACATACATACATACATACATGCATGCATACGTAGATACATTCATACATACATATATACACACATAAACATACACACGCACACACATTCACACATGTACAGATATATTCGCGCTACTATATAAATTCACCATTAACTGCCTCGCACACATACACATAACCAAACATATTCATACACATACAAACATAAAGGTTCACACACAAACATATACAGAAGCTAATATATATAAACTCACACAAAGACGTTTACACACACACACACACGCGCACGCACGTACACAAACATACACACACACGCACAACCATATCCAGGCACACACACATGATATCAACCAGCTAAAGCAGATACACGAACACGTACAGACACATACGTATACATAAAAAGACATTTCAACAATCACTTAAATAAGCCCATGTACATATCCACAAATGCAGAAAACATTACTATGTTATCAATATAACATGCTTAACGCATGTGTATAGTTGCTAAGCTACAAGCTGTGGTTTTCGTTCGGAAAAAATCCCTTTATAGACGTATTGAGTTAGTGTATAGTTTTATCACAATCTCTGTTTACACCAAACTAGCTGATACGATTTTGTTTCAAGTACGGGACATTGAGAAGCTGCAGTAACTGTGAAATACGTATCTGTCGCTCTCGCAGTCACTTCTAGATAGATTTCATTTCGCCTAGCTCTGAAGTACATTGTATTTTTAAGACAACACGTCTATAAAGGGATTGTTTTCCAAACGAATACCGCAACTTCTGGTTTGTCAGCTACACACATACGTTAAGTATTTATATTAACAAACTTTTTGTTATAGAATTACTTACATCTCATAACCCGACTATCCATTTTCTCTTTTGGGGAATACCTTTTGAGGATGTAATTTGAGGGATGTTTGGATGCTATTTTTAGCAGGTCACACTATCACGCACAAGTTCTCTCCCTCTTCTCTTTATTTTTTATTTATTTATCTATCTCAATCTCTATCACTCGTTATTTGTCGCAAGTAAAGGTTCTCAACTGGCAATCGGATAAAATGCCTTTCTATGTAAATGTACTGAAGTCTTATTAAGACGGTAAGGTGTAATCTGGCCCGAATTGGTTACATTGTTACTAGATCATGCAGTCACACAGAAGTTCCTACTTTCTCTCCCTCTCCTTCTCTTTCTTTCTCTCTCTCCCCATCTCATCCGCTCTCTCTCTCTCTCTTTTATTCCTAGTGAGTCGCATGGCATATAGAGGATTTCTCTTAATTTCTAACAGGTCTTTATACTGTATATAAGCCATCTCTTGTTATTTCTTGACGGTAAAAGTGGCAAGTAGATTGGCTGAATTCTTAGGGCGTCGGACAAAATGCCTTTCCATGAAGATATATAGAAGTCAGTCTAATGAATTGCAATTGTTTCTTAATTGTAAATTTAATATATCACCCTGTTTAATGCCACTATTAGCCTCCTGGGTAGTTTAACTGTAGTTTACTCTTTTGCATGTGAAGGCGTATGGCTCAGTGGTTAGAGCGTCGAGCTTACGATCATGAGGTTGTGAGCTCGAATACCGGACCGGGCTGCGTGTTGTGTTCTTGAGCAAGACACTTTATTTCACGTTGCTCCAGTTCACTCAGCTGTAGAAATGAGTTGCGACATTACTGGTGCCAAGCTGTATCGAACTTTGCCTTTCCCTTGAATAACATCAGTGGTGTGGAGAGAGGAGGCTGGTATGCATGGGCGACTGCTGGCCTTCTATAAACAACCTTGCCCGGACTTGTGCCTCGGAGGGGAACTTACTAGGTGCAATCCCATGGTCATTCATGACCGAAGTGGGGTTTCCTCCACATTTTTGCATGTATTCGAACTAGGTTTTTGGTTTCAAAATAATCCATGAGCCTTCGTTTCTTTTTCCCTCTCTTTCTGTCTTCACCAATACTAAATGTTCCGCCATAGCCTATAGAGATTGTACCTTTTACCGTTGTCTAAACCACAATATACCTTCCGCCTAAGTTCAAATTCAGTCAAGCACTACTTTGCCTTTCATCCTTAAGGGCACGATAAAATAACACGCCAGTCAAGAACTGAGCTGGATATTACCGACTATTCTCTCTCGTACACTTCTGAACGTGTAGTTATACAGTAATCTCCCTCTTACCCGGCACCAATGGGAGCGGAAGATTACTGGATAACCGAATTTTCCGGATAGCTAAGCATAATTTTTTTTTTCTAATGACAGAACTCATTAAAATTCCCTATATATTCAGTGTTATCATTTATATTCTAAATATATTAGAAATGAGGGAAATAGGAAGAAATAAAGCATAAATTAAATAAAGAATAAATTTTATTTACCGAACAAAATGCAGGTATTGTAAACGTAGTAAAATAAAATGCTGCACGGTACGTTGAAAAGCAACGACCATTTTACATAGGGGAGAAAAGTTCTTTTCTTTTAATGAGAATTATTAACACAAATATGCATAAATTTTATTTTATTATATGCATAAATTTTATTTATTAACATTTTCTTTTTTTCCTCTGAATGCCGGTTGCTTGAGAGTTCCGGTTATTTGAGTGCCAGATAAGGAGTTTACTGTATTTCGACATTATTATTTTCAGAAGGTCGCACGAACACTTACAGGTTCTATTGTTCTCCCTAGCTGGTCCAGTTGCTGCATAAAGGAACCCACTTCAGTTCGTTACCACACACCTACACCCTCTGTGTTCGCTTGCTTGTGTTATTATGCTTGAATTTCTGTATCGATAACTAAAAGTTTAAAACTACTACAGGTGTTAAGATGATCCAGTGTACGTGGTAGCCGGAAATGACAGCCAAATTTTATCGAATTGCGTACTATATCGCCTTAAAAAGAACCACGCTGGATATTTCTAACTCTAGTATTAGATTTATTGTTTAAATATCAAAGACACATAAGCAAATAAAACACAAAAAAAACAAGCAAATGCACAAATAGGGTGTCCCGCTATGCGGCTACTTGACATGTTAGAAATCACAATAGAACCTTACGTGGCTTCGTAGCCTGCTAGAAATAACAATTACTTACGTAGGTACAAGACCAGAAGTCTTTCATAATGAAACGATCAATTTGGTAAGGCTCTGCCCGTTTTATTGATGTAACTGAGCTTTTTCCAATCGCTGTGTCGCTCCCTCTGTAATTGGATAAAAATTTTGGCACAAGGCCAGAAAATTCAGGGAAGGGGATAAGTCGATTACATCGACCCCAGTGTTCGACTAGTACTTATTTTATCGACACCGAAAAGATAAAAGGCTAAGTCGACCTCTGTGGAAATAACGCTTCTTCTGTAATAAAAAATTCCATCAGCATTACCAAAAAGATCCCGTTTCCCAAAACAAAGACGCCTGTGATAGGAGATAGAATTTCAACTGAAAACATCAAAAAGCTTGAACGGATGCCACAAAGAACGCCGTCTTATGTTCTAACTATTTCGCCAACCCAGCGGACTAAACAGGTACTTTATTTACTGTCCTCTAAAAGAGTGTTGACTTCCACGTGATTTGAATTCCGTAGTTGATTATGCAAAGGTACGAGTTGATGCCGATATGTATAAGCAGCGGTTCTTGTATAACAACACGCATTCTCATTGTTCGTGCTGTATGTGTTCTTGTGGGTTGTCTCCGACCGAACAATAGTTCTGAATCAAGTACTGACCAAGGTTTGGCGCTTGGTAACTGGAATATTGCAAAGCATTTACTGTATTCTACCAGCTGGACGATGTTTTGGGATGGGAAAATCTCTTCTCGTGTTCTATAGAGGACTAATGAAGAGTGCAGTTGATGATGACCGGGGAACGATTCTGAACATCGAAGACAACAGTTTCAATAATCCTTCCTAGAGGAATTTCAATTCGAGCAATATAGAAAATTTCCAAAATTTCTTGGACTGACAGTACTACAGTAGGTTTTTCTTGTTCAAGGTTAATTCTGCATTCGCAGCCATGCTGTAGCCGCCAACCAACGGACCTTACCCAAGGTGTGCGCAGTGTGGTGAAACTATTAAGTATGAACCCGTTTAGAATCGATTTATAGGTTTATGTCGCACAGCTTTTATCACGTGCGAGACAGATCTGGCTCTCAACCGAGCTTATTGTAAACATTAACCCAGCGCCTTCCTTTTGGCGACTAAAAGGAATAATCTTCCTTTGTTTTGTGGTGCACACAGTTGAAATTATTGGAGATGCAGCGTTTTCTCGCAAACCAAGCCCCCATCAACTACTTCACATATCACTTGAAGATGAAGGTGAGGGTAGATAGGAAACTGTTGCTGTCCAATAGAGTTTATGAAAGGCAAATCTGAGTGGCAAAACTGTCATTGGTAAATGAATCCACACGATGTGCACGTGAGTTTGGCGGTAAGAAACAAAGGGTACTTGCTCTTTGGTGTGAAAGGGCAGTCTGGAACTGTATGTGAAACCCCGAATCACTCTATGTGGTTTCCATCTCCTCTACTTCGCAGTTGTTATATCGTTGCTCTACATTGTTATTACTATTTATTATTATCCTTTATTAATGTCTTTCTGTTGCTATAACTCTCTCACCCCCTTATAACATGTAACCATTCGCCTCCACCGTTTCTTATTTGTTACTGTCTTTTGTATTTCGCCTATGCAATGTTTGAGCCTCATTGGCCAATAAAAGAAATCATTATCGCTATTGTCATCAATGTTATTTCACCGAAGACTGGGTATTTGAATGTTCTTATGCAACGTCTATTAATTCCTAGCAACGATTACATCTTTCAACCGAATTTAAGCCACAGTGTGTTAAAGAATCATTAACATATTTTTGCTATTTTCTCTCTTTCTTTCCTCTTTCCTTCATTTTCCTTCCTTCCTCCTGTCCTTCCTTCCTTCCTTCCTTCCTTCTTTCCTTCCTTCCTTCCTTCCTTTCGGCCTTCCTTTGTTGCAGTTATACTTTAATCATATATTAGTTCTGATCGCGCAGACCTAGATATGAGAATTTCTTCTCTTCAGAAACAGTATATCTTACAACTGCATTATTCAATGTGTTCGTGTTTCAAATGCAGTGTGGTCTTATTTCATTGAGTTAAGGTTTCTATTTTCAGCAGGTGAGAACGATCACCATGCTCCGTTAGTTCCAGTCTTCTCTCTTGTTATTATTGTTATTGTTTACTTCTAGGTAAGAGCTAATTGAAAATAGCAAACAAAGATCAAAGGAATTCCAAATTATAACCATCACGTTTATATTCTTATGCACAGAGAACACCAGGGATAATTTACTCAACTTGCGCCTCTTTTAAGACGGTAGAATGTGCTTTTAAGGATAATTTGGCTTTTATTTCAAACACATTGCACTGACCAAGTAGAGGCGAATCCTATGTTGAGTCGAATCTTCTTTGTTTATATGCTGAAATATAGAGACGATACTGCAAGTGCGAGATGTCACCCACTTTGACCGAACAAAACAATATGCTTATCTACATTACCCATGATAGTCTTGTAAAGATTGTGAGGACTCGGTCTAGTCAGCTAGCTTTACAAACCACGCTCATATCATTCATTTAGATTTATTTATGCGATAACTGAAAAAGAAGGAAAAAAGAGTCAGGCGTCAGCCAACAAAAATATTCTATCTTCCTTGTTTACTACGCTATACACTTTTGTACATACACGTGTCAACCAAACCATCAAGTACCAGTGCGTAACAGGGTGCATGCGTATGATAAAAGCACCGGTTGTGTTTACACATTCCACGTGAATGCACCTTTTGGACACAATACGCACGCTGTGTGAACTGTATTGCAGTTGCTATCCCTGCTTCTACTTCAGTCCCACCACCACCACCACTACCTCTGTAATGAAACTGTGATCATGATTGTTGTCATGGTGCTGCTACTGCTGCTGCTGCTGCTGTTGTTGTTGCTTATCAGTGAAGGCGCCTGAGGATGTGCTTCAAGGACGCTAGGTTACGACTCTCAACACGCGTGTCGCACTGAATTGCAGCAGTCAAACTGGTTGAGATATATTTGTGAAATATTAAACCTCTATACTTATAGCACACTCGATCTTCTGTCGATCAGAAGTTTCTGTCTCTTCATGCTTCTGTTGCAACACATCTTTCCCGCATGAGTTTTGTTCACGGGCGACGTTGAGACTCCGTATTGCATGCCGCTGAAACAATCAACGATATCCAATAATGAAGAACACTTTTTTCTCGTCATAGCATGTATTCTAGTCAAAGAAAGAATTAGTGTTTTAAAAACTTTAGTCTTTTCCGTATTATTTCTATTTAACAACTGACATCAAGTGAAAGTGGCGTCAGGTAGTTGAGGACTGTTTCTGCTACTTTTGTGATTATTGTTGCTGCTGTTGTTGTTGTCGTTGTTTATGTCCTATTCATGCAAATCTCCAGTGCATATGTAGTCCGTTAGATGACTAGGAGCGACCCATACGTCTATTACTTCACATACACGTTGTCTCTCCGCTAAGTGAAGCCCGTACGATGTTCCTAACATGCGAAAGAACGTCATATGCGATGCAGTGTGGTAGTTTGAATTCGGCATTTACTTCAGTTAACTAGTATGTTTCTTTTATGTGTCAATAAGTTATGATAAGAGTGACCTCAAGTTATGATAGTGCCTAAAGAGGAGACAAGCAAGATGGACTCGGTCAAAGCGTGAGAATTATTGTTCTGCATGCATTTAGCGTTACTGGTAAGTATCCCAAGAGAGCATTTGGATTTGATGAACTTATTGATGCTTTGATTGTTTTCTCTACCGAGTGCAGTGCCGTCCTTCATTACTTTATCATAAGGTCTTTCATTGCCTCGTCATAAGATACCCTCATTACAGAAAATCTATTCTTGATAAAATAAGTCGACCTTAGCAGAGTTTACACACAGAGCATAAAATCAGAAGAAATGCCGCTAATCATATATTGTCCGACGTGCTAGCGATTCTGCACAAATGTTGTTGCTGTTCTTGATGCCGATATTAATGATTTTGTTTGTTATTTTTTTTTTTGCTTCATTTTTCTAACAGTTTTATCCATAGATTGTTATCCTTTCATAAACTCTCCTCTATATACCAGCAATCTGTTCCTTAGGTTAATTACCACTAAAGAAGGAAGAAAAAAATCTGTCACTTGAAACGAGACCAACTAGTCAGTGACAATTTCCTTCAGTGGATACAGTAAGCTAACAAAACACCCGGCATCTTCCCTATACAGTAAGCTAGCAAAACACCCGGTATCTTCCATTTAGAAGTTTTACTATGCGAATTACTGACCCATCTGTTAAATGTCTCGTAACCTATCAATGTAACGTAGGCATTGGGGGAACCTGTAAGTAGTCTCTCGACATGTTAAATATAGCTGTAAAACTTCCATTAAATCATACCGTGCTATATTGAGTAACATAATTATTTGATATTGTAACCCTACGTGCCCTTAAAAAGACTGGATGATCACGGCTGGAATGCCGCTGATGATATATCTACTTGATAAGAGTTGAATTAAGGCTAAACAACTATGGTATTGTTGCTGTTGGTGAGGAACCAGAAATTTGCCCCGACGCAGCAGGCCTATGATCAGAAGCATACCAGTTATGAACATCCTGTCTTTATGTATATTGAAGACTACATTCTCAAATTATCCTTCCTGTTTTAAGATATTTTTTTACTCTTTTACTTGTTTCAGTCATTTGACTGTGGCCATGCCGGAGCACCGCCGTTAGTCGAGCAAATCAACCCCAGGACTTATTCTTTGTAAGCCTAGTACTTATTCTATCGGTCTCTTTTGCCGAACCGCTAATTTACGGGGACGTAAACACACCAGCATCGGTTGTCAAGCGATGTTGGGAGGAAAAACACAGACACACAAACGTATACACGCAAACACATACATACATACATACATATATATATATATATATATATATATATATATATATATATATATATATATATATACATATATACGACGAGCTTCTTTCAGTTTCCGCCTACCAAATTCACTCACAAGACTTTGGTCGGCCCAAGGCTATAGTAGAAGACACTTGCCCAAGGTGCCACGCAGTGGAACTGAACCCGGAATTATGTGGTTAGTAACCAAGCTACTTACCACACAGCCACTCCTACGCCTAATAGAAGTAGATTTCAGGGAATTTAGGTGCTATTCCTAGCAATTCGAGAGACCGCATGGCGACCTCTTGTGATGGCCTATGTACTCGTTGTCACTGTTCTTATGTTTTTTTTTTTCTTGTTTTATATATTATTTTTGCCGATGTCTCTATTTTTGTTGCTGTTGTTTGTCTTTGTTGCCTGTTACGTTTTTACGCTTATATCTGTAGCATCAACAGTAACAGCAGCAGACGTGGCCGAGAGAACATATAATCAAGGTTTCTTTCAACCATTCCCAACCAATGTCAACCATGCCTAACCTATATTTATTTAGGATTTGTGTACCCCAGTCTAAATTTTACCATAATTAAGTTCAATGTTTTTATATAGACTTAAGATATTCTAGTTGTTATATGATAATTAAATGTTACTCGTGTACGATATTATACAACCACGCAGCAATTTTCTCATTACTATGTCGACCTACTTCATTGAGGATGTCCAGTTAAACCCAAATGTTCGGCGTTGTCTCGTGTACTTTTCGAAAAGATTAACATATTAGAACATTGTTTTCTTAAGGTGGCGAGCTGGAAAATCTTTAGTACGTCTTACGAAATGTTTAGCGGAATTCCTTCCGTTTTTACGTTTGGAGTTCAAAATTCACTGAAGTCGAATTTGCTTTTCATCCATTCTGGGTTGATAAAATAAGTACCAGTTAAGCACTGAAGTTCATGTAATCGCCTAGCTTCCTCCCACACCAAATTTCAGACCTTGTGTCTATAGTAGAAAGGAGATACACTCCTTTATGTATTTGTTTTTAAGGCCATGAGAACCGTTACCACGCGGGAGAAAATTAGCGGCATTTCTACTTACTTTACATTTTGAGATCAAATTCTGTCAGCTTACTGCCTTTATGATGTAGATGTAGTATATTAGACGAACAAATGCGGCAAGCTGGCAAATAATAATAGGAATTCATCAAAATTTTCAAGAATACTTTCCCCATACATCATTCTGTGATGCACCTGGAAATATCATCAGGGATGGTTGAAATAACGTCATAATAGAACATATTTCAAATTCTACACTATGCCATTTTTAAAAAATAGAAAGTGGCAGACGTGAGGACGGATGGACAGACAGACCAAAAGACAGTGAGAGAAACACTGTCCTTAAATATAATATAGACTTAATATTCTTGTCTGCTATAAACACAAGGTTTGAAGATTTAAGGCAGGAGGATAGTCGATTATATCGACCCCAGCGCTCAACTGGTACTTATTTTATCGACACCGAAAGGATGAAAAGCAAAGCCGACCTCGGCAGAATTTGAACTCAGAAAATAAAGACGCACGAAATGCCGCTAAGCACTTTTTCTAGCTTGCTAACGATTCTGCCAGCTTGCCACCTTTATAATGTAGATTTAATATATTTATTTCTTTATAGTAGATTTAACATATTACATGAACAAAAACGGCGAGCTGGCAGAATCGTTAGTACGCCGGGCAAAATGCTTACCGATATTTCGCTTGTCTTTACGTTCTGAGTTCAAATTCCGCCGAGTTCGACTTTGCCTTTCATCCTCTAGGGGTCGATAAATTAAGTACCAGTTAAGCATTGGAGTCGATCTAATCGACTGGCTTCCTTCCCCAAAATTTCGGGCCTTGAGCCTAGAGTAGAAAAGAAAAACAAAGTTTCCTTATCACACCGGAGAAAATGGACAACGGCATTTCGTCCAAACTTACGTTCTGAGTTCAAATTCCGCTGAGGTCAACTTAGCTTTTCATCTTTTTCGGAGTTGATAAATAAAGCATCAATTGAGCATTGGTTTCAAGATAATTGACAAGCCCCTCTCCACAAATCCCAGGATCTGGGCTTATAGTCGAAAGATTATTTTTGCAGTGTCGTCTCTTTTCTCTTTTTCCTTTTCTCAAGTAGAAAAGCCTTAAACGGCGTAGGAAGAGCAAAAGATGGAAGTGAAGGAGAGAAATAGGAAGTGAAAATTGAATTAAAAAGTTAAAAAGAAGGAAAAAGAGCAAGAGAATGATGTGAAGTATAAAAGGCAAGTGCGAGAAAGAAGAAGATATGAAAGAAACACTTTTTTTCTCCTTCCCATTTTCTGATGTTGCAACGTTTCTTTGAAAAAGGATAAAAAGGAGAGGAAAGAGGAGGAGAAAGACGAGTAAAAAGAAGTGAGAATATATAATTACGAAGTTTGAACTGTGGAGGCACCTACCAGCTCTTATCCTATATTTCCCCCCACCTCGTCGACGATGATGAGGATGAAGTAAAGAAAGAGGAAGAGAAGGGAGAATGTCCAATGAGATGTCCAGAAGGATGCAAGTAGAGGAGTGAACGAGAAGAACAATGAGGGACGGTTTTGTACTGTGAAACTTACTCCCGTTCCTACTATCCCACCTCTTTTACTTTGTAATCTTATCGCTTCCTCTAACACGTTTATCTTCTTATCTGTTGCCTAGGTGACATTTCATTTAATGTTTATATTTTTTAAATCGCATTACGTCATTATTGATTTGGCTAAAAAGAAAAATATATACAGAACGCAAAAAAAAAAACGGATTGGCATTCATAAACAGTAACTTTAATTTTTTTTTTCTAACATCAGATTACTCTCGTTTGTATAGCACCCGCACTACTTCATATGTTCTGGTACCTTCTTCACCAGCAGAATCTGCATCACAATTCATCACCATTCATCACCAGCACCACCATTTGTATAAACTGAGTTAGGTTATAGGAAGGATAACAGCACTTCTCTTCCAATCTCGATACAATGAGAGTGAGCTACAATATAACTGCATTATGTACAAGGAATAGTATCCGACATCTTCTTCAAATCAGACCCTGTCGCCTTAGATCCAAAACGATATATTTACCAATGTAGTCTGATAACAGAAAAGGCAAAATAACAATAATAAAAATATTGCATAAATAAATAGATAAATAATTAAATAAATAAATAAATATTTAAAACTACATGGTTACTGTGGGAACGGCGTAGACCATAGGTCTGCCAACCAAAACTATACAATTAATTCGACCCATTCGATTCAAGAAAGGAGCATTTCAACCAAGCATGGGCAACCTTTTTCAAGAAGCGGTCTGCATGAAACCTGATTCATCATCATGCAGGTCCCACTACTAAAACAAGTCGAAGTAATTTATCGTAAGGCGTGCATATTCGGAAAGTCCTGCGAGCTACTGGTTGCCCATGACTGATCCCTGCAGTCTATGATCTGCTAGACACTCAAGTGTTTCTCAATCCACAGTCAGAAGCTCTGAGCAGCATCAGCAACAAAAACAATAAGAGCCTATACAGTGTGTGTCTTTCAAAACCAAATTACAAGTATATATCTTTTGTCGTATATCAAATGCTTATCTTCTATATATACATCTGTGGCGTAACTAAGAGGGGAGCAAGAGGAGCGACTGCTCCCCGTGGGCAATTTTTTAAAAGTTGGCACCTTTTATAAAATGTATAATCATTAATTATACATTGTTTGGTATGTGTCCTGATGCATTCATTGTTAAATCTGTATTTCTGCCTCTTTAGGCTTCATCAGTAGCAAAGGCTTTCAATGATATCTCTGCATTATGTATGATACACCGCTTGCAGTTTCAAACTAATACAGCTTCTGCTGCATATAACTCATTTTTATTTGGCCTGCCGACTAAGTGCAGCATCTGTGACTCTTCAATCACTATTTTATAATATCAGTCGCGATTTCGTCTTAGCATACGGTTGCCAATAGAAGCTTTCTACTGACGAAGCTCAAGGAGGAAGAAATACGCATTTAGTTATGCCATCACCGCTACTGGACGATGTTCGCCTGCTACTGATGTATTTTTTGTGTTTTTAACACTAAACCCCTATCAGAGATATTCTCTCCAGGACGAATACCACTATGAAACACGCACACATTCATATTTTTGTTTATATATATATATATATATATATATATATATATATATATACATATACATGTAACGAATACCACTATGAAATACATACACTTTCATATTTTTGTTTATATGTATATATATATATATATATATATATATATATATATATATATATATGTGTGTGTGTGTGTGTGTGTGTGTGTATATACGCACAAACATACACACAGATACATATATATCTATGTGTGTGTGTGCGGTACATCACCCTTTAGTGTTACGGGTAACATGTGATCTAGTGCAAAAAGTTCTATGCTTGGGTGGTCGGCGACTAAAGCGGCACCCCACAAGTCTTCCCTGCTGAGAAGCTTGCAAATAAACAAGCCGATGAAAACCAACAACGAACAACAGCACAAAATGTACCTAACGTAAGGTCAACAATTATCTTCTAATAATACCCAATACCTTGCTATGTGCGTGTGTGTGTGTGCATGTGTTTGTTTGTCCCTGTGTATGTATATGTATGTTTGTATGTATGTTTACTAGTAATGACACCCGGTCCTTTTCGTTCCAGGCATAGCAACTTTAGAGAATTCTTGAATCTTGATATCATCTTTCCTTCTGAAGTGGAGTTGGTCTTAATTGCCATTTGGTAATTATGGTTCATTCTCTAGAGGTGGAGGTAATTTTAATAAATCAAGAATTTATGTTGTATAGTATTTGACATACCTTTATTTGTTTATGTTGTGTAAAAGCATACCACAGACCACTCTGAGTTATTTCTCTCAGCTCTTCTTTGTTTATATACATACGTATATGTTAGTGTATGTGTCAGCGTATGTATGTGTGTGTATATAAACATACATACACACACACATTCATGTAATATATTCGTTCCAAATTGTGGCACAAGCTAAAATTTCAGGGGAGAGGGTAATCGATAACATCGACCCCAGTGCGTAAATGGTACTTATTTTATCGACCCCGAAAAGATGAAAGGCGAAGTCAAGCTTGGTGGAATTTGAACTCAGAAAGTAAAGACGGACGAAATACCGCAAAGCTTTTAGCCAGGCGAGTTAATGATTCTGCCAATTCACCGCTTTTGTTCATGTAATATATTAAATCTACAAGGCGACGAGCTGGCAGAAACGTTAGCACGCTGGGCGAAATAATTAGCGGTATTTCGTCTGCCGCTACGTTCTGAGTTCAAATTCCACCGAGGTCGACTTTGCCTTTCATCCTTTCGGGGTCGATTAAATAAGTACCAGTTACGCAGTGGTGTCGATATAATCGACTTAATCCATTTGTCTGTCCTTGTTTGTCCTCTCTGTGTTTAGCCCCTTGTGGGTAGTAAAGAAATAGATATTTCATCTGTCGCTACGTTCTGAGTTCAAATTCCGCCGAGGTCGACTTTACCTTTCATCCTTTCGGGGTCGATTAAATAAGTACCAGATACGCACTGGGGTCGATATAATCGACTTAATCCGTTTGTCTGTCCTTGTTTGTCTCGCTATGTTCTGAGTTCAAATTCCGCCGAGGTCGACTTTGCTTTCATCCTTTAGAGATCGATAAATTAAGTACCAGTTGTGTGCAGGGTCGATCTAATCGACTGATCGTCTCCCTCAAAATTTCGGGCCTTATGCCTAGAGTAGAAAAGAATATATTAAATTTATATTATAAAGGCGGCAAGCTGGCAGAATCGTTAGCACGCTGGCATTTCGAGCGTCTTTGTGCTCTGAGTTCAAAAACTACCGAGGTCGGCTTTACTTTTCATCCTTTCGAGGTTAATAAAATAAGTACCAGTTGAGCACTGGGGTAGACGTAATCGACTAATCCCTCCCCAAAATTTCAAGCCTTGTGCCTATAGTTGAAAGGTTATTAAATCTGTATAACGTTTAAGAGCCATGCTCTTTTCTTCAACCGTTTGTCAGTCTGTCCCTCTGTTCTTCCATCCACCAAAAATATTCAAAAATATCGCGAAAAAAGGCATAGTGTAGAATTTGAAAAATGTTCCATTATGACGTTACTTCAATCATGATTTTTTAAAACAGAAAATAAAAGGGATTTAATAATATATTTGATATTGTTCCTTGTCTATATTATGATCTCAGGAAACATCACTGATGATGATTCCAGGTGTATCACAGAATGGTGTATAGGAAAAGTCGTTTGAAAATTTCATTAAATTTCTATTATGATGTCATAATTTGCCACTTTCCCTCATAAATAAGAAATGAAACAAGAGGGGGAAAAAAACAAAACAAAAAACAATAATTATTCAAGTCATTCTCTCTTTACTCTTTTACTCTTTTACTTGTTTCAGTCATTTGACTGCGGCCATGCTGGAGCACCGCCTTTAATCGAGCAACTCGACCCCGGGACTTATTCTTTTGTAAGCCCAGTACTTATTCTATCGGTCTCTTTTTGCCGAACCGCTAAGTAACGGGGACATAAACACACCAGCATCGGTTGTCAAGCAATGCTAGGGCGACAAACACACACATACACATATATACATATATACGACGGGCTTCTTTCAGTTTCCGTCTACCAAATCCACTCACAAGGCTTTGGTCGGCCCGAGACTATAGTAGAAGACGCTTGCCCAAGGTGCCACGCAGTGGGACTGAACCCGGAACCATGTGCTTGGTAAACAAGCTACTTACCACACAGCCACTCCTGCGCCTTCATTGAATTTACATATGGAAATGAAGGAAACAAGGTTTGATCAGAGGTTACTCTCCTTTGTGAGTCGTCGGAATAAAAAAAGAAGAAAACGGCTACTAATGTTTCACTCTCAAAAGCAAGAATAGATATATGATAAAAGGATGAAGATGAGGACGAGAAAACTGGATGAAGAGAGATTTTAGTAAAATTCTCTTCAGTCAGTAAAACATTTAATTCTGTTGTGAACGTCTTCCGATTTATTGAATGCAGTTTATTCCAATATATGAAACTATTCATCTTTGAAGATAGATAAAGTATTTAACAAAAACTCTTGTGATGTACGGCGCGAAAATACCTTAAGCTAAGCCTGAAAGCAATGATGTCATAAAATAATCATCCATAACTTGTAGTAAGCAACATTTATTAAACGTTATTACTGTTATTACCGTTATTACTGTTATTTCTATATTTTCTGCAAACAAAATGCACAAAAATGCTACACGTTTGCATTATGTTATATATACAATGATAATAAAGGACGTTACCGTATAGTTTTACAAACCAAGGACCTTATATAGACCTCCTTGACTCAAGTTAGAGAAGGGGTGCGTATCATACACAAGGTTTAGGTTTTTCAGAGGTACAGCCCCCTAAAACTCCCCTGCGTATTACACTCAAGAGCGGACTATACTCGAGGATTTACGGTAAGTCTCCTGTTTGCTAGGTAAATATATTATTTTACTCTAAAATATTTGTTGATGTACAACAAGCGGGAAATTAAAAGCAGAAAAGATTTTTTATAGGTGCAGGCGTAGCTGTGTAGTAAGAAGATTGCTTACCAACCATATAGTTCCGGTTTCAGTCTCACTACGTGGCACCTTGGGCAATTGTTTTCTACTATAGCCTCGGATTGACCAAAGCCTTGTGAGTAAATTTAGTAGATGGAAACTGAAAGAAGCCCGTCGTATGCGTGTGTGTATTTATCCCGCGATCACCGCTTGACAACAGGCGTTGGTGTGTTTCCGTCTCCGTAACTTAGCGGTTCGGCAAAAGAGACCGGTAGAATAAGAACTAGGCTTAAAAAATAAGTCCTGGGGGTCGATTTATTCGACTAAAACCCTTCAAGGCGCAGCTCCAGCATAGCCGCAGTCAAATGACTAAAACAAAAGAATAAAATAATTTATTATCTGCAGCCATGCTGGGACACCACCTTGAAGAGTTTGTTGTCGTACAGATCAAGACCAGGAATTACTTTTAAGTCAAGTACGTATTCCATCACTCTCTTTTGCCGAACCACAAATTAACGGGGACGTTAACAAACCAACTCCGGTTGTTAAGCGGTAGTGGGGATAAACACAAACAGAAAGACACTCACACGCACATACATGCACACACACCAACACGCGTATATACGACGGGCTTTCACAGTTCCCGTTAAACAAATTCACTCACAAAGCATTTGTCGTTCCGGGACTATACTCTTCTACTTGTTTCAGTCATTAGACTGCGGTGATGCTGGAGCACCGCCTTCAGTCGAGCAAATCTACCCCAGGACTTATTCCTTGTAAGCCTAGTACTTATTCTATCGGTCTCTTTTGCCGAACCGCTAAGTTACGGGGACGTAAACACACCAGCATCGGTTGTCAAGCGATGTTGGGGGAACAAACACAGATGCACAAACACACACATATATATATACATATATACGACGGGCTTCTTTCAGTTTCCGTCTACCAAATCCATTCACAAAGCTTTGGTTCGCCCGAGGCAATAGTCGAAGATACTTGCCCAGTGGGACTGAACCCAGAACCATGTGGTTGGTAAGCAAGCTACTTACCAAACAGCCACTCCTACGACTATAGTAGAAAAAAACTTAGCCAAGGTGCTGCGGAGAGTGACTGAACCCGAAACCATATGATTATAAAGTAAACTTCTTAACCACACTGCAATACCTGGAAACATTCTTTATAGGGATAAGCATAATTCACTGAAATTTATCGTTTCTACATCTATGAGGAAGGTTTGGCAGAGATACTTCGCAGAAATGTTACGTTAATATCATGGACAAATTTTAAGTTCAAATTCCGCCGAGGTTGACTTTGCATTTTATCCTTTCAGGGTCGATAAAATAAGTACCAGCTGAGCACTGGGGTCGATTTAATCAACTTATCCCCACCCCGGAATTCTGGGCCTAGAGCAAAAAATGTAAGCCATTATTGTAGACAAATTTATTATTAAAAAAGCACTCCAATTAATATTCATTGTGTGTGTATGTGTATAATCATTAATTAATAGCGACTGGGCGACGAGTTGGCAGAATCGTTAACACACCGGGTGAAATTCTTAGCGGTCTTTATGCTCTGAGTTCAAATTCCACTGAAGTCGACTTTGACTTTCTTCCTTTCGGGGCCGATAAATTAAGTACCAGTTGCGTACTGGGGTCGATCTAATCATCTGGTCCTCTCCCCACAAATTTCAGGTCTTGTGCCTATGATAAAAAGGATTAATTAATAATAACAGAAGCTGTATTAATATCGATTTCAAACTTAGCTACAAGGTCGACAATTTAGGGGAAGAGGTAAGTCAATTACTTCGACCTCAGTACTCAGCTGGTACTTATTTTATCGACTACAAAATGACGAAAGGTATTGTCGACCTTGGCGGGATTTGAACTCAGAAAGTAAAGAAGGATGAAATGCTGCCTAACATTTTGTCTGGTGCGGTGATGATTCTACCAGCTCATCGCCTTAGAGTCAGTATTAAACTTAAAGGTAATTGCCAAATTACGAAATTTTGACCTTCCTTGGTTTTGTCAGTGATTGACGTCCGGCTATGCAACGGCGGCTGAATAGACACTGAGATGATATATATCACTGACGGGGGAATCGGCTGCTGTGACTAGTAAGACGGCTGTCACTGACAAGGCCAAGTAAGGCCGAAATCACGTGAACTGACAGTTCCGGCAGCCGTAGATGGTACTCACCCGTCAGCAATATAAACACGAGTGCTTTTATGTACTACAAGTCCATATGAGAGGTCCTCTCATATTAAATAACGCGGTATTTTGTATTCAAATACAGCATTCATTTTAATGGGATATATACATATATATATATATATATATATATATACATATATATATATTTATTTATTTATTTATATAATTTGATCTCGAAGTATAATATAAAGTTATTCATAATAGTTTAAAATTTTGGAACATGCTATCAGTTTTCAAGAGGAGGGGAAGTCGATTACATAGACCAATGTTCTCAACTGGTACATGTTATATCGACTCCGAAAGGATAAAAGTCAAAGTCGATCTTGGCAGAATTTGAACTCAGAACGTAGAAGAAAAGCCGCTGAGCATTATATATTATATACAGAGATACTCGGCCTTGCTCGAGATTAAAATGCCATAGTTTTCTTTTATTGTTTTACTTGTTTCAGTCATGAAATTGCGGCTATGCTGGAGCACCGCCGCTGGTCGAGCAAATGGACCACAGGATTTATCCTTTATAAGCCTAGTACTTATTCTATCAGTGTCTTTTACCGAACTGCTAAGTTATAGGAATGTAAACACAGTAACATCGTTTGTCAAGCAATGGTGGGTGTACAAACACAACACACACACACACACACACACACACACACACATATATAATATATATATATAATAATATATATATATATAATATATATAATATATATAATTATAAACAAGAGGGGAACAAAAAATATTTCTATGCCAATATGCTGAGAATAGACTTTAAATCGTCAGTCAACACATACAGTATACATTCACTAGGCTTGCTAAAGGATTTTATATCTAGATATAACTGGGGTACTTATGTGTACACATGACGCTTACTTCTGCTTTTTTCCATGGGTGCTTGTAAGTATTTCATTTATTTTTTATCGTATTCTCTATTGAAGAGGGGAAAATCCGTTGCATTAATCGCGAAATTGATTCAATCTAGAGATAACGAATTTTTAAAAGAATTATGTTGGCTTGACTTCCTCTATTTCAGCACGACGTGTATTCATAGTGAATTTATATTGCATGTGGTGATTGACGATTTAAAGTCTATTCTCAGCATATTGGCATAGAAATTTTTTTTTTTTGCCCTGTTTATAATTGTTTATAATTTTCACTCTTTAACGGTATTTTAATATGCTGGCCATTTTGATCGAATGATTTGGAAAAACATTTTAATCTATATTCGAAGTATATACATATATATATATATATACATTATATATACTTACGTATATATTATACATATATATAATATACATATATATATAGATATATACATATATATACTTACGTATTATATATACATATATATATGGGAGTAATTGTGGACAACAACGTAAGCTGGGCCACTCATATAAACACCAAAGTTGACATGGCCCGCAGAAGTGTTCCTGGATTCTCAGAACTTCCAGTCGAGAGATATCCACACCATTATCCTTCTCTTCTCCACTTTTGCCCGACCCACCTTGAATACTGTTGTCCACTGTGGTCTCCCCACACCATACAAGGTATCAAAAAGTCGAAGCACCT
>NC_043000.1:42008792-42146292 GCF_006345805.1 Octopus sinensis
CAAAATTTGAAACCATTATTCATAGCTTCATATGTACCTCGAGATCCAGTTACCCCCACAAGAATGTTATGTACATACATACATACATACATACATACATACATACATACATACATACAGACAGACAGACAGACAGACAGACAGACAGACAGACAGACAGACAGACAAACAGAGACACGCACACACTCGAATGCATGCATTTACTTAGCTTTATATTTTCCTTGTTTTCAACAAACCATGGCGATCTTGCTATGTTATCTCTGCAAAAATCGCTTGACGGCGCACACCAACTGAAACAAGGGATCTACTATTAACTTGGCTGGCTGTGCCGGGTTCATTGACTTGACTGGTTGGCTGCACCCTAGCTGATTCTTTCTAGGGCATTCACCTTTGTCGCACTGCGCTCACCATCAAGGCTGTTGTCAGCGTCAGTGTCAGAAGTCGCACCCAATTATATTATGAAACTGAATCACCCACTGCTGACCCGACGGTATTATATAAAAGTTAGAGCCTTGCATTATATTTCGTGTGTGCAGGGTTGGGTGGGGAAATGTTGTTTGTTTGTTGTTGAAACTGAGGCAGGTGTTGTTTGTTTTTTTATATTTGTCATTTTAGTCAAAAGGAAAGACATAGCTCCATGATCTGTTTTGTAGGGCCTCTGCGACTACTGGGAAGGAAGGAGGAAGATTTTCGATTTCGCAAGCCTGGCTTCGCGCACTTGCAACAGAATGAACTCTGCTAAATGCAACCAAGGTGTCAGATGGTGGTGTTAAACCGGGCGTCGTATTAAGTTTTTCCCACCTACCTACGTTTTTATGGTACCACCAATCAACAGTCTTGGATAGGTATTTTCTGGTTTTTTTATCGACCACATCAAAAAGGAAAAGCAAAGATCTTGGTGGGATTTGAGCTTAGAGCGAAAAAATGTAGAACAAATAGCTCGAAAGTCTGTTCTTGTTGTTGGGGTAGGGGTGAGTGGCAGTACTGTTTTTTTTTCTGTTATGGTGATGTTGGTAGGGATGATAGTGATGGCGGTAGCGATGTTGTTACTTTTGTCGTTGATGGTGTTGACATTGTTGTTGCTATTGTTGTTACTGATGCTGTATTCGCAGGGACAGGGGTCATTGTAACCGTTTTCTATTCATGTAAAAAGTAAGAGATAAAAAAAATAAACGAAACGATAACGAAAATGGGAGTGGGAGGAGAAAACGGTAAGAAGAAAATGATGATGGTGAAGAGGAGGTGGAGGAGGAGGAAAAGGAGAAGAGGGATGAGGGGAAAGGAAGAGAAGGCTGGTGAGGAGGGAGTAGAAAAGTAGAGAAGAGGAAGAAGAAGAAGAAGAAGAAGAGAAGAAGAAGAAGAAGAAGAAGAAGAAGAAGAAGAAGAAGAAGAAGAAGAAGAAAAGAAGAAGAAGAAGAAACAACAACAAAAGCAATAAGAACAGCAACCACAATCACAACAACGTCATTAACACCAAAGAAGAGAGGGGGAAAGGACAAGGAGTGAGAGGCAAAGCAGAAGAAAAGAAATGAATAAGAAAGTGGGAGGGGCAAACAAGAAAGCACCAAATAAGAGGAAAAGCCTTTTTCTCGACTGGTGATGCCGTCTGATTATCATAATGAAGAGGAGACGTGGGAGGAGGATAAAACCACCGAGAAAGAATAGGGTTGCAGGAGTAAAGGAAGGGGTAACACGAAGGGAGTAAGGACTGGAAGGGGAATGCACGGTTGCATAGTGTTGGTTGCAATTTGCTTCGTTCATTCTTTAACAAGTCGCTACTTAAATGTTCGGCTTGTATTGTGGCGAAAATATATATGAATATATATATATATATATATATATATATATATACGAAGAAAAGATCCTTTGTCGTTATCAAGTCGCTAAAGGCTGAGAGGGATGGCATGGTTCGCATTTTCTGATTGCATGGTGAATGTGGTGGTGGTGGTGGTAGTGATGGTGATAATTATGAAAAAAAAAACGGAGAAGGCGGTGGAGGCAGAGAGAGAAAGGGGGAAGACATCGATGATGGCAGCAATGGTGATGAGTGAAGATTATTATTACGTTTAAGGCAATCACAACTGCAAACACTTTATATATGGATATACTCTTTTACTCTTTTACTCTTTTACTTGTTTCAGTCATCTGACTGCGGCCATGCTGGAGCACCCCCATCAGTCGAGCAAATCGACCCCGGGACTTATTCTTTGTAAGCCCAGTACTTATTCTATCGGTCTCTTTTTTGCCGAACCGCTAAGTGACGGAGACGTAAACACACCAGCATCGGTTGTCAAGCAATGCTAGGGGGACAAACACACACACACAAACACACATACACAAACACACACACACATACACATATATACATATATATACATATATACGACAGGCTTCTTTCAGTTTCCGTCTACCAAATCCACTCACAAGGCATTGGTCGGCCCGGGGCTATAGCAGAAGACACTTGCCCAAGATGCTACGCAGTGGGACTGAACCCAGACCATGTGGTAGGTTAGCAGCTACTTACCGCACAGCCACTCCTATGTACTATATTTATCTATCTATCAAACAAACTCTCATACAAGCAATATGGACTAAAAACTCCTTAAGAAAACTCGAAATTTCAATGTCATGATTAGCGAAACACGAAACCAGTAGACTATCATGATATTCTATCCTTTAAAATATATTTAAAATATGCAAATTATGCCTTATGCCTATAGTAGAAAAGGATACTTATTTTATGGACCCTGAAATATTATATATATTATAGCCGTGTCCGCAATTTCCATGTTATTTTCTTTCCTCATCAAAATTAAGCTAGTTTTTTCTAGTTATTGCTGTAGATCTCGAAGTAGCTCCGAGCACACTCACGATCACTGCCATTCCAACGTGACTATCCCATCAGTTTTATATCAAAGATCACATTCTCCTGTATCTCCCTTTATTTATTTATTTATCTATTCATTTATTTATTTATTTATTTATTTATTTATTTATTGGAATGACTGTGTGATTTGAGGGAGTTTTACCTAATATTTCTACTAGTTCGAGTGATCTCCTTCCCAGGGAATTTCAATTACAGTGTTCCTACTAAGATGTCTGTCTGCACATATTGTATGCTGGTTCGAGCCATGTAGAGACGGATGAGTTACTTCGACCTGTCCTCTATATGAAAGCGTGAGACACTATCTGTTGTGATTACTATTTTATTCTTTTATTTGTTTCAGAACTGCAGTCATGCTGAGGCACTGCCTTGAAGGAGTTCATCGAATAAACCAACCCATCTCCGTATTCAGGATGGAGAGGCCCATCTCTCCACTCTTAAGATGGAGGCCGGATCTACATTATGTTTATATGCTTCCACTACTGGTTGCATATCCTTGACGTTTTGCGAACTACATCTTCCAAAATTATGAAGTAATTCCGTCCCCCCAGAAATAATCGTCGGACTTGTAACACCATACCTTCTCCCCTTAATCTTCTATGTCTTTGTACACCGTGTAAGCTTGCTCTGTTAACACTTAAATATCTATATATTTACTCATGAATATACATCACGTCTGAATATTTCCAGCATCTAGTTTCTCTATATTTACATGTGTATATATGCATGTATATTTTGTATGTTTAGACCAAGTGGTTTCATTTGTTTATTTACATCATTGTCTCTATATCTCTGCTCACCTGGATTCCTCAATAGTCACTCTTTACGCTGTGGACTTAGACATCATCAAAGATTTCGGAGTGTAAGCTCAAATCATTGGAGCGTTACTAAGTGCTTTCTATACTGAGCATCTCTGGATCTCATCTGTTGACTATATGTGGCGAGCTGGCAGAACCGTTAAGCACGCCGGGCGAAATGCGTAGCCGTATTTCGTCTGCCGCTACGTTTTGAGTTCAAATTCCGCCGAGGTCGACTTTGCCTTTCATCCCTTTCGGGGTCGATAAATTAAGTACCAGTTACGCATTGGGGTCCATATAATCGACTTAATCTGTCTGTCATTGTTTGTTCCCTCTATGTTTAGCTCTTTGTGGGTAGTAAAGAAACATGTATGTATGTATGTATGTATGTATGTATGTATGTATTTGAAGGCTCCTCGTCAGTGCATCAATGTTAGAAATGAATGTTCGTATGTAATTTTCCCTCTCTTGAAGTGTTTGGAGAAACAGATTCAGTGAAGTGACAGAAGAAATACTTCACCGAATCTAGTAGTAATCAGAACTTAAATTATGCACTAGGATTCTTCGTTACTGCCCTGTTGTCACACAGGTAGTAGTAGTAGTAGTAGTAGTAGTAGTAGTAGTAGTAGTAGTAGTACGAAATGGTTCAATGTTAGGCAGTGTTTGAAAGTCTTAAACTGGAGACTTCTGTGGAAAAAATCATATTTAGTTTGAAAATAATTCTTAATTATTTGCATAACTTTTGCTGAATTTATTTTTCTTAATATCAAGGATTCTAAAAGCGATGAGCTGTCAGAATCATTATCACGCCAGGCAAAATGCTTAGCGGCATATCATCCGTCTTTACGTTCTTGTTTCAAATTCCGCCGAGGTCGACTTTGCCTTTCATCCTTTCGGAGTCGATAAAATAAGTACCAGTTAAGTACTGGGGTTGATGTAATCGACTTACCCGCTCCCCAGAACTTGCTGGCCTTGTGCCAACATTTAAAATCCAGGATGCTAAGGTTTCTTAATCTTATGTAATATATCACATAATATTGCATCGTGTATTTAATAACTTTTTCTTATTACTTATATGCGTATGTATAAGAATATCAGGACGTTGGACTGTCAAAAAAGGGAATACAAAAACAAGATTAACAGGAGGAAACGGTTACAGGATGCACAACGAATTATTGTTCATCCATCCGAGTAGCGTAGCTGGTATGGGATGAGGGAGCGATGGTGAGCGAGGGAAGCGATCCCTGCGCAATACTTTTAAAGGGGCGGCACTTTTTCTTCTGTTCAACAAGCCTATAATAGTGGTGGTGGTGTGTGTAGGAGTGACTGGAAACTCAAGGGCTACTCCAGACGGCACGCGAAAATTTTCCCACAAGAGTTCCGGACCCCAGTAATGAACTCATTTGCATACAGCCAACCAGAGCTCACTTTGACCTTGTTGTCAAGTTAACAAAGGCTGTTGCTGGTGGCAGAAACCGCCTTGGTGCTAGCAGACCGTTGAAGGATTGTTTGAAAAGTGTGAAAGGAAAGGTGCCGTTCAGCTTTCAGATTCTGCCTAACAAGAATAACAAGAATTATTAGAGGAGAAAAGTAGCATGGTCATTCCTTACCCAAGTCACCTTATCTTATTGCCCATCACTTGTTATGCGCTCAAACATTAGTTTGATAGTTGAGCTTTGATTGGCTATACGCAAATGAGTTCGTTACTGGGGTCCGGATCTCTCGTGGGAAAAAAGTTCGTGGACGGCACACTCTAGCTACGCTGCAGATAAACTCAATATTTTTTGGACCTTCAGAACAGTTGTGTGGCTAAAATTGAATAAATTGTGTACTTGCTTGCGAGAAAATCTATGTATATATGTGCATCTACGAAATCGTGAGACCTTTCTGTTGAAAACGATGTAAATTCAGAATAAGGTAAAAATAAAATCTCACTACTTTGATGATGTCACAATGAATAATAAAATGACGTCATAAAAGGCGTGATTAAAAACGAAGGAAACGAACAAATCTTTGTTTTTATCATTTCTAAGAAACAAAAATAGCGTTGGAATACTTGCCTTGCCTTAGACTCTCGGTTCCTTATAGAAAAGCAGAGGCACCGTCGAGACATACGGTATACCATGGACATTTTTAAACGTTGGTGCCAAATCCTCCCTGTTCTAGCCAGAGACGACCCCACTTCAAAGTGAGAGAAAAATATCCAGGAAAAGAGAAAGAATATTCAGTCCCAGTTTAGGACTGATAAGCATCAATCCGAAGAAGAATTGAAAGGAAAGCTGTCGGTATTAGAACTCAAAATGTCAAAATAAATACCGCAAAAATCATTCCAGCCGACACTAACAACTTAGTCAATTTGCGGTTATTTGGGGGATAGTAACAGATTCAAGAACAGCAATGAATGAGAAAATAAAGATAGAGACAAACTAAATATTGAAATATGGTCTCTTCCGGATTTGGATTCAAGACTGGACCAAGAATACAAGCATGTATTAGTTAAATATGTGTTAGTTAAATATGTGACCGAATGATTAAGAAGAACGCTTCGCAGTCACCGTGCCGTGAGTTCGAAGCCACTCGTGGCATCTCAAGCAAGTGTCTTTTGGTTTATCCTCACATCACAGAAATAACCTATCGACAATAACGCCTTTTTTCTGAACCTATGCATTATTTTCTATCTTATATTTAATAAGGGGGATCTTTCCCAAAATATTATGTAAGCATTTAACAAACTATATAGGATGATGCAATCATTTGTCATTGTTTCATATATGGGCATCGCCTTGCAGATTTTGCCTAAACTTTCACCTACATTACTTACAGGTTTTCTTTAAAATATATGCAGGGCATTTTAGATATATATTTTAAAACCGAAACGGCCAAACATGCACCCGTGTGGTGTAATTAAAAACACTCTAGTCCTCTAAATATCTTAGTCCTTTCTGACTCGTTTCTAAAAATTGCGACATACCTTCGGACCATATGCAGCACACAAGTATACTGGTTAAAGAATGCTAGCCTTTGAGTAGGTTTTCGAGGAATTTTGCACTTCCTTCTCATATGGGTTAACTCGAAACAATTCCATCGTGCATATAAAATACAATTCCAATCCCCTATTTCTGATTTAGGCACAAGGTCAACATTTTTTTGTGGAGAGGGAGCAGTCGATTAAACGGACCTCACTACTTGATTAGTCCTTTATTTCACCGGACCCAGAGAGATGAAGGGTTAACTTGATCTTAGCAGAATTTGAACTCAGATCAGAATATAGCGATCCGGAAGATTTGAACTAAGAACACCGAAGCTCGAAACAAATACCATGGAGTAGTCTGAGGAACATTCTTACGATTCTATCAATTCACAGCGGCAGTAAAGAGCATATTACTGCTCTGGTTTGCCGTCATTGTCAAAATTTTCCTCGGCAATTCGATCTACTCTCGTGTATCACGTTGCGAAGCATTTATTAGTCATACAGCAGTGTTGAACGTGCTTATTCACTGACGGTAAATGTCATACAGAAGTGTTGAATATACTTCTATGTGCAGTATATAGTTTGTCCTTTTCAATCTGATGCTTCAAACAAAAGTGCGACAAAGGGTTTCTTAATACTTCTGGGATGCTTTCATTTTGAGAAGCGTGTGCAACATGTGTTACTTAACATTTACGGTAATAACAATGAACCATGATAAGATGTAAGAAATCGGCGCACTAAATAGAGACGTCAGGTCTGCATTTGAATAGTCTGCACACATTGCTGTGAGTGCAAGTGTAAACTATGGAAATCACAAATGTCGTAAACAAAAACTGGAAATGACTGAAAAAACCCACTAACAAACAAATAAGGAAAAAAACAACATTCCTGCAAATCTTTTTAGTTTGTTTTGAACAATGCAACACAGAAACTGCCCCAAGGAAACTGAAACTTGCTATGGAAAATATTCTTTTCAAAGTAAACAACAATTTTAGTTTCCCGGGCGAAAGAACAACGCAAATAAAGGGATTTTGTGAACATATTTATGCTGATAAGTAGTGTGTTACGCCATTTTCTGGGTGCATGGTCCCCTTCTATTCTTACCCCCCCTCTCTCTGGGCGTCTGTTAACAAGAGGATCCTAACATGTTATTTCCAGAGTTTAGGTGTGGATGAATGCTTCAAAACAGTTGAAGAGCTTTAGAGACAAAGAAATGCCTAAAATTGTTGTCATAAGTTAAGCTATTCTGCAAAATAACAGTATTTAAGCTAATGGCTGAATTGAAAAGTAAGCATGAGAAAAAAATAAACATTTTTATTTGTTGATCTTACAGCAAGCACTGAGTATAACCAGCGTACATCTGATGTATTTCGGAAATGTGAAATGAGCTTCATTTTTTGAGTGAAAGCATCATAAGTATTTCTCAGCGATGCGTGTGAACTGCCACAAAAAATACTTTCATAAGAAATCTAAGGTAAGTCGAACTTAGCTTAACAACTGCTATATGTTTTGGAGAATTCTGTGATGCAGTCAAGGCCTAACATTCGAGATACGGATGGCTTATATGGAAAGTGTGAGGTAGTAGAGACAATTATCCGTATTCTGAGAGTTAGACAGCTAAAGATGATCACACTGAATTAGAGGTCGCTTTTACAAATCTGGAGAACTTGGGTATTTATATTTTCTACGTAACAATGCTCACACAGAAAGAAAAGAAATCGTTAACAGGTGACCATAGTCAAAGTAGAGCTCCAAACATCTATCAACTTCTCAGAAGAGTACTCAGCCATATACAAAAATTTTTTTGTAGATGGTAAGTAAAGAGCAGATATACAGATATAAAAAATAATTGGTGTAATATAAATATATATATATATATATATATGTGTAAAAATATACAAACTGGGACAAGAACATATATATATATATATATATATATATATATATTATATATATATATATATATATATATATATATATATATATGTGTGTGTGTGTAAAAAAATACAAACTGGGACAAGAACATATATATATATATATGCATGCATGCGATGATTTGTCGATTTTACAATTCTGTAAATAATAATAGTATTGTATAAGCTTAAGTCAATTCATGGTGATCGCTTATAACCTTTAAGCTTATGAAATGTTATTAGTATATACATATACATACATACATACCTATATACATACATACATATATATATATATATATATATATATTATGTGTATATATACATACATATATGTACATGCCTACATACATATGTATATATACATGCATATATGGGTGCAGGACGTAAAAAAAAAACATGAATGACATGAAAAACAAAAATATGGAAAAACGAACTTTTTTCGAACAACGAAAGAAACAAAGAAACGAGACAGGCAATATAAAACACAATCCCTTCATCAGTTGTCCCCTGTTTTATCTACACCGCATTTCGAACGTCAGGACAAGATGCGTCTTCGTCAAAAAAGTCCTTCCCGCAAAGCAAATTAAATATGATTTGGGATTGGCGGAGGGTTAAAATGATAACAAAAACAGGAGAGTAAAAACAAAGGGTGAGGGCTGATATATGTACATACATATATACATACGTACTCTTTCCGATCTAAGCTACTTCATTTTCTTGGGTTGTATCATCACTCCGGACACTTTATATGAACTTGTGGACAATCACTTTCTCTAGACATTTTACTAATTTAATGAGCGCTTTGTGATTTTCTTGAATTGTTCGTCGTCATTATGGAGTTCGACCTTCATAATTTTTATTCATTTTCATATTTTAGCTTAAAACTCCCTCCTTTGTTTTGTCACTGCATATCTGAAAACAACACTTTCCATCTCCTACTTGCTTTTGTGTAAACGCTTGCGCACAACATTACAATTTACCACCTTGCTATTGCCATTATATGATTTTCATTAGCGTGATTATTCCCACACACTAGCACACGCTCTCACATCCTCATATACACGCTTTCATAATACCCAGCTAATAATTACACACACGCCAACATCCCCCGCCTCCACAAACTAACGTCACCGACTTTTGCACTTGCTGGAATCTATACACGTGCATACACTATACTAATACACACACACACACACCACTCGCCCTTATGCCTGCTTTTAGACACAGATATACACTACTAGCACATGCACCAACAAACGTCTGTTTGTTCATAAAGCTACCCGTAGAAAGAACTGGATTCTTCCTGGTTTTTAACAGTTCATTTTCCTCCCATGTTCTTCAAACCCCTTCTTCTCTTTTATACACACACTAATTCTCTTTCTTATTCTCCCAATGTATCTCTTTCTGATGAAGGAGTTACGTCAGAAACGTTAAAGCACTCTTTCTCTTCATTGAAGCGTTAAACTTATAACCATACTAGCAGTATCGCCCGGCGTTGCCCGGGTTTGTTTCGACCCTTTAGAATTGGAATTTTTGAAAAGTAAAAATTTTGCATTATGTAGCTTGTTATTCTGTTTAAGTGAACATTTTTCTGGTTGAAATACACCGAAAAATGGTGACACAGCAGTCAAAAAAATCGTAAAAAATAGGGATTTTCATAGAAAAAAAGCACCTTTTTGATGTAAATAATTTTTGGTGTTAACATGGTCCGATTTGAATTTTTTTCAAGCCTTCTATCATGCTCTCAATTTTGGTCAACTTGCGCCGCAGGGTCTCGGAGGAGATAGTGTTAGTTGAAAGGCTACCAAACCTGCCATACACAGACAACTTCAGCTTTATATATAGAGAGATTTGTCAATCTTTGCTCTTTTTGTGTTGTCTTTTACGTCACACACACACACACATATTGTAACATATGATCTCGTATACAATATCTGGCCTTTTGGAAATTTGGAAATATCCACCCTACAAAAGACCCTTTCTGTCTCTTTTACTACTTTACTGTCTCTACTTCTGTTACCTACAACATTTATGCTGATTCATGTAAGCATAATCCTATTTGCACAATGTTCCACTCCTATGCTAGAAGTAAAAGCAAATCGCTTACTAGTTTTTGTAAGGCTGGTCGCCTTTTAACCAAACGCGTACCTTGTTCCCTACAGCTTTCTTCAGTGTGTGCCCAGTTGTAAAAGTGATCATTTCACTCAGTTGTAATTCAGTGGTAATTAGGGTGTTTGAAGTTGCTGTTACTGTTGTCATTGTGTAGCCCAGATCAACCTTGACCAAACAAATCTTTGATGGAAGGCATTCCAGTTTCGTTTCTCTTATATACCATACCTGCATTGATGTAAATGTGCAATAATTAACACTGGTTAAGATTTTCAGTGTAAACCATTGACAATGACAAAACTGAATACAGCAAACCGTTTAGTTTAGTGCTTTTCACTTTCAACTTCTTTGCATTGCTCTGGGTGGATATTCCTCTTCAAAATAAGACTCTCCTGTCGTCTAGGTTTGGGTTTATTTTCAAGTTCCATGACTCAATGTATTAGAACGTAAACATGATCGTTTTATTTAGGATTTCACTTCTCATTGATGTCTTTCCAAAACCAGCCTCACAGTGTGCCATCTCAGGGAAGTGTCTACAGCCTGTGGTTAACTTATATCTTGTGAAATTAGTTAAAAGATAACTTGATTGATCACTCAATTCAAAACCACATTTGGCCCCTTGGCTGCCTTTAATAGAGTCCACTTTATCATAGGAATTTAGACCAAGTCTAGTTTAAGGTTATCTTCATTTTTGAGACACTAATTTCTATTTCTGTAGCAAATCTCTGAAAAAAGTTCATTGGAGTTTCTGCTCCTTACCATACTAAATCCTCTCCTCACTCCAAAAAAGAAAAGAAAAAAAAACTGAAAAGACACATATCTGTAGCTAGTGACTTTTGGTATGACTTGAATTTGGACTAACCACTATAAACAAGTGAAGCACTCAGCAGCTATATGGTTACTTGACTTGCTAGGCAATAACAAACAAATTTTCATTAACTCACATTGTACTATCTTGAAAGAGAACATCTTGGAGGATGTATTCTTGGATTCCCTGTACATAGGAAAAGGAGGTGGTCACGGTTGGAATTCCTTTACTCATACATAGGTTTGATTGATCAGAATTGACTAGAAATCAAAAAGAACAATAATAGTAACAACAACTGGACTCAAATGCTGCTAGATTGGCAGACTCGGTAGAGCAAAGGACAAAATACCTTGTAATATTTTAGGTACATCCCTTTATATTTAGAGTTCAAACCCCATCAAAGGACTTTGTGTTTTATCATTCCTGAATTAACAAAATAACTTACCGGTCATGTACTGGGGACCCCAGAACCAACTAAGCATTCCCTTAAAATATGTGTCCTTGCACTTATATAAGAAACCTTTCATCTTTCAAGCATTGCCATCTATCCCTCATGGGTACAAATACTATGCACAAGTAAGTATAATTAGGTAACAAATACTATGTTTTCATTTATTGCTGTAGGTGCTTATATAGTCTCAAGTGGATATAGACATCCTCTTGGTTCTACTATCCTTGATCCAGCAGAACATTGAGAATACAATGTGACATTTAGATGTGGAAAAGGTTTCATCAGTACCCAAGTAATATTCACTTTCAGCTCAGTAGACTGGAGCAATATAAAATGAAGTTGCTTACCCCCAAGGACACAATATGTGCACCTGGTTGAAGAAAGGAACCTACTATAGGGCCATGTGCCTTAATAATTCTTTCAAATTTTGACACAGTAATTTTAGTGATATGAGGGAAAGTCAATTACATCGATCTCAGTAATTGACTAGTACTTTATTTTATTGACCCAGAAAGGATATGTGTATATACACACCAAAGAAAGACTGAATTGACTGAAGGAGATATGTGGGATGGAAGAGTCACTAAAGAGGTCACAAGTGTGTGACAAAGGATTTCCAGACAATGGACATAAGATAAAAAATAAGAACAATAATAAATGAGTGAAGAATGAATATATAATGCATGTGGTTATTTAGCAATTTTGTTTTTAAATGACCATCCTGAAATATAACAATATATATATAAATATATATAATACAAAATGGGACAAGAACGCAAAACATCTGGACAACTAGGTGATACAAAAAGGGACAACAAAACATTCAGATAGATGATACAAAAAAACAAGGACAGGTTATTCAAAGCTTTCTATCCTCAATCAAGAACCAGATCATCCTTGCAATTTGGCTGATTAATCTTGAGATTGCTCCAATCTGGCCAGCCCCAAGGAAAAACTAAGCTAAGAGCTTTAGATTCCTTGGAAGAAAGCATCGAATGTATACGAAAACAAGGATGGAAAAACAGACAATGTTACACAAATATAAATACAATATAAATACAATAAAAGTAATGAAAACATATATATATATAAAGCGTTAGAGACTGGTAAAGTTGACCTTGGCAAGATTTGAACTTAGAACATAAAGAGCTGGAAGGAATACTGCTAAGCAATTATTCCTAAACACTAATGATTCTGTCAGGTCACCACCTTCATCACAACTTTATAATATAAAAAGAAAAAAGAAAATGAACAAGAAAAGAAAGGTTCAAATTTGGCAAAAACTATTTATTTAAGGAGCCTCAAATTAAGCCAAGTAAAGATGAAATATGTAATCAAAACATATCAGATCCCAGTGGACGTTTAATAATGGGAGCCCCTTTGATAGGAGATGACACAGCAGTTCGAGTGAGCTGACAGTTCTCAAGTACAAAATCTCTGAAAGGACCTTTTAACTGTGGCAAGGGATGAGGTCTTGCAATAGGTGGCTTTGATTTTCCCCTTGGGGGTTCGTATTTTGCTAGGTAAGCCCAGATGTCGTAGGTCCACTGCATTGAATCCGTCTGGAAATGTAAACAAACAGATAGTAATTTACAGATTTATGTGTATGTGTGTTGTGTAAACAATGATTGGTCTATGTAAGCATTGAAAAGTGGATATTAAAATGATGATAATGGTGATGATACATATGTTATCATTATAAATATTTATACAGGGTTGGACAAAATAATGGAAACACCTAGCAAATGAATGCAAGTATGTATGTATGCATGCATGTATATATGCCTTCAACTACAATCAACACGAATGAAATTCTTGACACTTATTAGTTTACCTGAACCATTAAGGTAGCAAAGTTCTCTTGGCCATAGGCAATTGGAGTAAACAAAACATTTAATTCAACCCCACGCTCACCAACAACAGGAAGTACACCAAATTTAGGTGTCACTACAATTTCAGGGTCACTGTCAGAAGTCATCTGTACTTGGAATTCTTTTGGAACTCTGGAATGATAGAAAATAAAACAATTATTTAAGTAGTTCCTAACTAAAAGACATTATTTAGACCTTATTCTTTGATCATCCCTGCACTGTCAGATCTATGTTTGAAGATATTTTGACGATGGATATATATATTTTTTTTACTTGTTTCAGACTGTGGTCATGCTTGGAAGACATTTCAGTCAAATGAATCGATCTCAGTATTTATATATATATATATATTTTAAGCCTAGTATTTATTCTATCAGCCTCTTTTGGCAAATTGGTAAGTTATGGAGATGTAAACAAACCTACACCATTCGCCAAATGATAGCTGAGGACAAACACAGACACAAAGACACACATAGATTTATATATATATATATATATATATATATATATGATGAGTTTCTTTTCAGTTTCCCTCTACCAAATCTACTCACAAGGCTTTGGTCAGCCCAAGTCTATAGTAGAACACAGTTGCCCAAGGTTCTGTGCAGTAGGACTGAACTCAGAACCATGTGGTTCATGTATGTATACATGTCTTTTTCTGCAGATATCATACTACATTATCCAGAGTACACTTTCTTCCATTAAAAAAAAATAATGGTATAATTTGAGTTAAGACTTGGCTACTATTTTGAACTGGTCTAGCAACAGCACAGTGTTTCTTTTAGATTATCTTTAACTTATATCTGTTTCAGTCATTAGACTGTGGCCATGCTGGGGCACTATAAATCCTGGTACTTATTTTTTTTTGTTTTTAAAGCCTGGTACTTATTCTTTTAGTCTCATTTTGCTGAACCACTAAGTTACAGGGATGTAAACACACCAATGCCGGCTGTCAAATTGTGGTGGGAGACAAAGACACACACACACACACATATATATATATATATATATTATATATATATATATATATATGATGAGTTTCTTTTCAGTTTCCCTCTACCAAATCTACTCACAAGGCTTTGGTCAGCCCAAGTCTATAGTAGAACACAGTTGCCCAAGGTTCTGTGCAGTAGGACTGAACTCAGAACCATGTGGTTCATGTATGTATACATGTCTTTTTCTGCAGATATCATACTACATTATCCAGAGTACACTTTCTTCCATTAAAAAAAAATAATGGTATAATTTGAGTTAAGACTTGGCTACTATTTTGAACTGGTCTAGCAACAGCACAGTGTTTCTTTTAGATTATCTTTAACTTATATCTGTTTCAGTCATTAGACTGTGGCCATGCTGGGGCACTATAAATCCTGGTACTTATTTTTTTTTGTTTTTAAAGCCTGGTACTTATTCTTTTAGTCTCATTTTGCTGAACCACTAAGTTACAGGGATGTAAACACACCAATGCCGGCTGTCAAATTGTGGTGGGAGACAAAGACACACACACACACATATATATATATATATATATATATATATATATATATATATATATAGATATATAAATATGGTGGGCTTCTTTCAGTTTCCATCCACCAAACCAATTTACAAGGCTTTAGTCAGCCTATAACTATAGTAGAAAACACTGGCCCAAGGTGCCATGTAGTGGGACTGAACCTGGAACCATGTGGTTAGGAAGCAAACTTCTTACCTCACAGCCATGTTTGCATGATAAGATAACATATGTTACGGATGTTCATAATTATTATAATATATTTTATGTAAATTGACATTGCACTATGGTTACTGGACTGTAAGATCGAATGATCAAGATCTTAAATCTTAGTATAGCCATTGTGTTGTACCTAATATCAAAGTATAAACTCTACTTATTTCATTTTGTTTCATGAAAAACATACAATAGATTCTACTTCCTAGTTTACAGTTGAATTGTTACCATTAAGAAGGGCATCTAATTGTAAGCATAATTTCTAAAGATAGATTCCCTATGGCTATAGGACCTACTAAAAACAGCAGTCCAATTCCCTCACAATTACATTTGCACAATCTAAGAGAAAGATTATGGAAATAGCCTCTCAGCACCTAATAAAGCAACGGATTGACTGGTGTAGCCTTTTAGTGGCATCAATGCAATAATCATCAGGATCTGCCAAAATGGATAAAAACCAGGACAAAAATAAATAAGAGCACAAACCTCCATCAAGGCAACACCAACGTCTTCTCAACGATTAGCCAGAGAGGATTTTTAAAATGAGAATATCTGAAATAAACTTGACTGCTCTCATAAATTAGAATACTTAAAATGAATCTGACTGCTCTCAAAAATTAAGTAAAAAAAAAACAGGAAAAATAATCCCGATTCCTTGTCTGGTATCAGATTGATCCCAAAATCTAAGCAGTTTGTGCCAGTCATGAGGCCAAACATCCCTGAAAGTTTCATCTGAATCCATCCAGTAGTTCTTGAGATATCTTGTCCACAGACAAACAAACAAACATGACTGAAAACAATACCTCCACCTTCACTGAAGTAGAGATAATAAATAACAAGCAGAGGCTACATTGTAAAACTCATGCATGTTTAATTAATTTGTACTTCTCACAGGAAATATAACCAACGTGGTGTGAAAAACATCTAGTAAAGCTCATCAAAGAAAACCCATGTCATTCTCTTTCTTCTCATTTAGATGCTGCTGCCCAAACTAAAGACAAACACTAGTTCACTATCCCTAGATCAACTCTGATAAAAGCATTTCAGTTACAGCCATGTTCTCTTTTGTTGAGACATAGTGTATCAAGGAGTACATTAGCTTAGTGTCCTTCATTTTTCTTTTTGTTTGTAATAAGGTACAATTTAATTTAAGGGAGATTTAGTTGCAATTTTTAGCAATTCGAGTAACTATGCAAACGCCCTCTTCCCTCATTAGCCTACCCTGTGAATTGTAGGGGGTCGTTGAGAAGAGAAACTGAAATGGAACAGAAGAGACAGATAGACAAAGCCTAAGACAAACAAACAATAACAAATTTAAAAACTAAAATAAATTGAAAACAATGCTACTTACTTTTCATTGCTGTGGAGATAAAAACGAGCCACAGACTTCTCCTTCAGTTTCAGAGATTTGATAACTATAGTGTCATCAATGACGGGGTTATCAGCAATAAAAGTGAGAGGGAAACGCCAAACACACCCATTCTTCTTAGTGATTGCAAGGTGAGTAACATTTCTGTTCAATATAGCAGTGTTAAAAAAAAAAAAAAAAAAGCAGAAATTATATTATAGGATAGTTTTCAATTTACAATTTGTAATGTATAGAATAAATAGAAATTTTAAAAACATTGTAAAGTGCCAAAAAAAAAAAGGAGTATTAAATGTGTATATTCTGTACATCTTCTTTACTCCTTGATTTAAATTTCTAACATCCAAATTTGCTTCTTCTTAACTTAATCTAGAAATGATTGTCTCTATTATTATAGCTGACCATTATACATAAACTAATGCTTTCTTGATATTTGTTGACAACTTCCAAGAACCAATTGGAAGTTATAACAAATATCACCTTTAATCTGATCATTACACACACACACACACATGCATGCGCACATACTTCACATGTGCTTTAATGCACATGTTACCATATGGCTTATCCAAACCATATAAGAATGCCATATTTTGATATTGCACACCTAAAGCTGTGTATATTTAGATTGTAATAGAAGATCCTCATAAAACTGAAGTGATTACAAGAACAAATTATTCATATTCCGAATCCGTCATTAAAATTATTTCAATGATCTCAATAGGATTGTTTATACAAAAGCAGCTGTCATCTTCCACATGCATCACATGCCCATACCAGCATAGTTTTTTTCTCTTGCATACATCATCTGATGTCTCTTAACCCTTTAGCATTCAGATTACTCTATCAAATTCAATACATATTCATTTGAATTAATCATGCTTTATTTCATAGCTTTGAGATTTCAGTGATGCAATTGCTTATGAATTGAATGACATAATTAGGTATAAATGGGAAAACGGATTTGGCTGATTTGAACATAAAACAGGTAGAAAATTTGGGGCTGGATATGGCTGGTTCAAATGCTTATGGGTCAACTACAGTTTTGCTTTCAGCTCATTTGCCCTTTGTTGTTCATTCATACTGAAATTGCATGTTCAGTAAAACATGCTTGCTTCTTCATTTCTTTCTTGTCTTCACAAGTTCTTTATATTCTGGTTCATGTCCCACCATCATGTAGCATTAAAGTTTGTATACAAGTATCACCATACAATCTTCTTTACATTCTGAGAGAGAAACACTTTGTTATCACCTTTGCCATCAGAGGTAATAGCTCCCTCAACTCTTATTAATAGCAACTTTATTCTCTTCTGCTGTGAAGGTGCATGGCTCAGTGGTTAGAGCGTCAAGCTTATGATTGTGAGATTGTGAGTTTGATTCCTGGACCGGGCTGCGTGTTGTGTTCTTGAGCAAGACACTTTATTTCACGTTGCTTCATTTAACTCAGCTGTAGAAATGAGTTGCGACATTATTGGTGCCAAGCTGTATTAGCCTTTGCCTTTCCCTTGTATAACATAAGTGGTGTGGAGAGAGGAGGGTAGTATGCATGGGCGACTGTTGGCCTTCCATAAACAACCTTGCCTGGACTTGTGCCTTGGAGGGTAGCTTTCTAGGTGCAATCCCATGGTCATTCATGACCGAAGGGGTCTCCTCCTCTCTTCTGCTAAACAGGTTACCAGAGTAATAGAAACTATCAACCACTTTCAAGTAGCCTCTTGGGCAATTGAAAAAAATTCACTTCTCATCCATGTGTAATTTGTGCTAACTGCCATTGTCCACCTGCTACATACTGTCTGCCTTTTCCATTAGCTTGCCTCTGATTCTACTACACATCTTATGCACCCATACTTTACAATTGGTACATTATGTAATATACATACCTATTCTTTTTCTGCATATCAAGTAAGGCCATTTTCTACATGGTAAGATGAGAGAAGGAGCACTAAATACATGCAGTAGAGTTTACTTATTTGCTCAAAGCTGATAATTATAATTCCATCCATTATGTGTGATTCTTCAAATAACAGAAATATGAATGAAACCCTCTACACAATAGCTCATGCTGCTAGAAACAGCAGCAAAATCTCCATAAAATGAAACTCAACCATCTTGAAAATGGAAGGACACACTGGATAATGTAGCCCAATATACACCTAAAAAAATAGTATGGTTATGACTGCAAAATCTTTGAGCATTGGTTGGCTTCGTCAATATTGGCCTTGACTAAATTTCAGCACCAGAGCAGAGAAGAATGTGAATTATTTTGCAAAGAGTACCTCTCTAGTGGGCTGGTGTCACAATAAATATAAGCCATCTACTTTACTTGTGGCTGATAATAGGAAAAGTGCACAGTTGAGTTATAGGACTTGAGACTTGAATTATGATAATTAGTTATGCCACCCCAGCTAATGAGTACACAATAGCAACTAAGAAATTCTCACGTTTTATAACTGAATTCAGCTGTTGAGACATTATACATGTCATTCCCCATCAAGTAAAGCATTACCGATGCTGTTGATTTTTAACTTCCAGGATAGTCGTGATAAAGTAGATCTAAGGTCAAACATGTTTCAGCTATGAGCATCCCATATTTTATTCACACAGCACATTTAGGATTATATCATCCAATATGTCCTTCCCCTTTTGTAAGATGACAGAGAGTGACTTGAGGAGGATTTGCCAACAATTTCATGCAGGCTGAGTGACTACATAGAGGTCCCCTCTTGCCGAGTTGTTTCTGGTACCATTTCCAAGTTTGTTGTTGTTGTTTGTTCCTTCTCGAGTCACGCCTGGCTCATAAGGGCCGGTTTCCCAGTTTCTTGGCATATAGATTCCCCACCTGAACGGGACACCGGTCCGTCGCAGGTGAGCTGCAAGATGCAGGAGGAAAGAGAGAGAGAAAGTTGTGGCGAAAGAGTCAGCAGAAGTTCGCCATTACCTTCTGCCGGAGCTGCGTGGAACTTAGGTGTTTTCGCTGATAAACACACACATCGCCCGGTCTGTGATTCGAACCCGTGATCCTTCGACCGCGAGTCCACTGCTCTAACCACTAGGCCATGTGCCTCTACATTTCCAAGTTCATGACAAGATGAACTCATATTGGCAACTAATGAAACAATGCTTGTGAATTAAGTAGTATATGTTTCTGCTAATTACAATGGTGAATTATACTGGCATCTGTGTATAGCTGGTGGGTATTGATGCCCAGAATTATTACTTAAAAGGCACCATTCGAGTGGGATCATTACCAGCATCGCCTTACTGGCACCTGTGCCAGTGGCATGTGTAAAAGATTCGAGCGAGGTTATTGCCAGTACTGCCTGACTGGCCCCCGTGCCGGTGGCACGTAAAAGCACCCACTACACTCTCAGAGTGGTTGGTGCTAGGAAGGGCATCCAGCTGTAGAAACTCTGCCAGATCAAGATTGAAGCCTGGTGCAGCCATCTGGTTTGCCAGCCCTTAGTCAAATCGTCCAGCCCATGCTAGCATGGAAAGCGGATGTTAAACAATGATGATGATGATGATAATGAGATTTTAAATAGTGACCCTGCAGTTGGCAAATCAAGTACCTTACCAACTGAATAAGCTGTAACATGCTTTCTGAATTATGTACTTACTTGATATTCTTCATTGGAGTGAAATTCACACTGAAAATCAATACAACATGATCAGGGTTGTCCTGTTTTGTGAAAGTCTTGAGCAGTTGGAGAGAGACTATATTTACTAAAGCTATTCTAGCCTGATTTTCCAGGAATTCCAAATGAAACGATATGTCTGGAAGAACACCTAAACAAAGAGAAGTAATTTAAAAATAAAAAAGATATACAAACGAAATATAGTAAACAAAATGTAAAGGTAAATGAATAGTGAGTTTTATTGACACATCTTTTACACAGTCGTGCCATCTTTCACATTTTATTATGTTTTGTCTTATTCCTAGTTTATATCTTGCTTTTAGTTTAGTTTTGAAGTCACGTTTATCCATTTCATCTTAATAATAAATCTTCTGTATTTGAAATTTTTGTTTTTTATGAAAGTCAACATTTAATAGTTCCTTTTAAAATGTCTTGCTTTTAACAATGTCTTGTGCTACCCATTGCTATGACAAGTGACAATGATTCTTTGAACAAAACAAATGGTTCGATTCCAATCAAAAACAATGTTTTTTTTTATCAATATCTAGGTAAAAAGTAAAATAGAAACTAAAGACACAGCAACATAAAAAGAAGTAGAAGTCTAGGAAAGAATAGAAGCAGTGAAGGAATTACCATGAAAACAGCACCTAACCAATTGTAGGATGGCCTAACAACACAAAAAAACCCTCAAATAACAACTGAACAGCACCAAGACATGATGAAACCACAAACTTCTGTTTAAAATATTTAATAAGGTGCTAGCAATGATGTTTAATACAATACTAAATAGAGTTAGGGGCAATAGCTAGCTCACTGATAGGAAAAAAACCATCTTAAGTCTATGAAAACAGCAACCCTAAAATATAGATAAAAATAAACTGTTTCACAAAATCTTAAAAGTAATAATATTGCAGAGAATAAACAAATGGAAAACAAACATCTTTTCCTAGAATTGAGCACATATTGCAAAGGTTCAAATGGCTGCAAGACAACAGGAGAATGAAGGGTCAAAGCTTGGGATGGATTGACTACCAGAAGACTTTTGGCAGTGCTCCTGATTCATGGATCCTGAAAGCACAAACTATGAGAAATGCAGCAACCATCAAAAACATATACATTAGAAATATAATGAGAAAATGGCAAATAGTTCCACAGGGGAATTATAAAAGTAATCCTATCTCTATTAACAGATGAATTTTCCAAGAGAACTCATCTCTTCCTTTCTTTCTTTGCTAAGCACTAATACCTGTAATCAACATGTTAAACCAGACTGAACTTGAAGACAAAAATTATGGAAGGGCAACTAAACTATCTTTTGTATATGGATAGCATCAAGTTGTATGCTGCAGCTGATAACAAATGGACATGTATTGCCCACAGTACAAGGATTTGCTAAAGAAACTGATAAAAGATTTGGGTTTTTAAAAATGTGGTACTGCAATCTTGAAGAAAGTAAAATTATTTAACCAGCCATATCTGGCCCAAATATTCTGCTTTATATTCAGACTGACTGGCCAGATCTAGCCTTTCACACCTACCCTAACAATGACATTCTAAAAAAAAAAATTACATCACTAAAACCTTGAAGCTACAAGATAATGTATGACAACTACAAATCAATGTGAATAAATAAACATTACATTTGACTGAGTAATCTGAATGCTGAAAGGTTAAAAATACTGACATGCTAATTAAAGAAATAGAGATAGAATAATTAGATTAAACACAGACTTACAAATATACTTGGTAATCAATTAACTAAACTGAGTACAATGCACATACTTAAACCAGAAGTAAATGCAAAAGGAAAAGATAATAATGTAAGAGAAATCAATGCTCTGGTTTTGCCAGCAAAAACTTACATTTATGGTATTTCAAAATACATAATAAATGAATGAGGAAGAGTTGGGAAAACAAAAAAAAAAAATGGATACACCAAAATCTGACACAGAAATATTATGGCTTTATTCCTGAATATAGGGAAGTAGGAGCCTTATACAAAAACTAGAATAATAATAATATATTATGAAATATCATAAAATAGGCGTAGGCATGGCTGTGTGGTAAAAAGCTTGCTTCCCAGTCGCATGGTTCTGGGTTCATTCCCACTGTGTGACACTTTGGGCAAGTGTCTTCTACTACAGCCCTGGGCCAACCAAAGCCTCGTGAGTGGAATTGGTAGATGGAAACTAAAAGAAGCCTATTGTATATATATATATATATATATATATATATATATAATTATATAATATTTACCAGAATATTATGTTGATGAAGAAAATGAATCTTATGATTCTAATCCAGAAACGTGTGTCCATAATTGACCGTGGACTGTTTGATTTCATTATTTTGCTTCTTTTTTTGCCATATATGAGTTACAAATATTGTTGTCTGTGGAGACATATTTTTGTAGTAAAATAAAATAGCAGTCCTCTGGTTGCTATTTCTAAAATTTTCGGTATGTGGTCAAGCAACTTGTTGCAAAGACCCTTATTGTTATAATTATACAAACTTTTACCGAATATGGTCCTTTTCCATACCGAAGTGCTACTAGGTGAAATTTGTTGATTTTATTAAATCAATTATATTTCACCCTTTATCTGTAATGATATATATATATATATATATGGGGGCGGGGTCTGTGTTTGTCCCTCCACCATCGCTTGACAACTGATGTTGGTGCGTTTCCATCCTTGTAACTTACCGGTTCAGAAAGAGAGACCCATAGAATAAGTACTAGGCTTACAAAGAATAAGTCCTGGGGTCAATTTCTTCAATTAAAAAAAAACAAACCCTTTAAGGCAGTGCTCCAGAATGGCTGCAATCAAAACTGACTGAAACAAACAAAAGAATAAAAGAATATTATCCACTTAGACATATTCTTCCTGCTCATACCACTCTTCAAATGCATATTCAATACATGTCTCATATAGAGCAGAATGAAAGTTGCAACCTACCTTCATAATCGGATGCAAATTCAGGGAATGTTTCGTCAATTCCATTGAAAACCTTTGCACTAAGTACTGTATCATCAATGTCATCCATGTTTGTGGTCAAGTTTATCACCAACCGGTAAGAAGCTGAGTTTCGTACATCGCATTCAAAAATGCTCATAGGCATCTGTTCGATATCTTGGTACTCTGGTATTCCAATAATGGGGAAGGTCCAGTTTATAGTATTCAATGATAGACTTCAAAGTCAAAAACAGGATGGCATTAGTAACTTAATTAGCTCAAATTTTACAAATATAAAACTACAATGCATATAATATATACATACACACATATATGCAATATACACACACATATATAATATATACATACTTACACACACACACAGATGTATTTGTAGTTGCCAATATGAGTTCATCTCTCATGAACTTGAAAATGGTAACAGGAAGCAACTCGGTAAGAGGGGACCTCTATGCAGTCACTCAGCCTTCATGAAATTGTTGGCAAATCCTTCTCAAGTCACTCTCTGTCATCTTACAAAAGAAGGACATATTGGATAATATAATCCTAAATGTGCTGTGTGAATAAAATATGGGATGCTCATGGTTGAAATATCTTTGACCGTTGCTGTTTTTATATGTGTGTGTGTGTGTGTACAACAGAGAGTAAGTGCCTTGAGAATAAAGTTGGGCATAAGAGGCATCAGATGTGGTGTGCAAAAGAGACAACTGTGCTGGTATGGTCATCTGATGCATATGGATGGGGACAGCTGTGCGAATAAGAGCTGGTCTTTAACTATGGAGGGAACTTAAGGAAGAGGTAGACCCAGGAAGATATAGGTTTTGAGGCATGATCTTTGAATATTGGGTCTCACAGAGAAGATGTCAAGTGAGCAAGACCTTTGGCAATATGCTAATGCTTGAGAAAACTCATCAAGCCAAGTGAAATTGTAGTGATGGCCAATGCCAGTGGCACATAAAAACCACCTTTTGAATGTTGGTCCTCATGGAGGTGATGACAAGTGACTGAGACCTTTGGTGGTATGTTGTGTTTGAGATCACACACACACACATACATTGTGAAGGCACATGTGCCAATGGTTAAAGTGTTGCACTTATGATCATGAAATCGCGATTTCAGTTTTGGGACTGGGAGGTGCAATGTGTCCTTGAGCAGAGCACTTCACCTCGCATTGCTCTCAATGATCGCTCCGACACCTGATGTGTAACACACTGTGCACCTGTTCAGGAAGCTTCGATTTGATGGAGGTAGAGAGCTAATGTGCAACACATACATTTTATCACTATGAACTAATCATATGTGCTGGTCACCCAGCAAAAACTGAACTTTCACACATCATCTTCGATGGGAAATTCTATCACCATCATCAGAAAGAAAGAGAGAGAGAAAATTATCTTGGTGCTAATTTATTTTTAATTTAAGATTTTATTTTAGGAATAACAAAAAGACAGATAGGATTACCTTTTAAAATGCCATTTCTCTTCTTTTGACCTGTTAATGGATACAACACACACGCTACGGTACGTAGTCCTGGTAATCGGGCTGAAGATTATTGGGATGCCCAACGTCTGAAAAGGCCCCAGCAAAATACTGGTCTTTTTGATCAAATCAATGTTGAAGACTGATGCCATAGAAACTTTGTCATCTTCCAATTAAAGTGTGATACAAAAACACAGGTGTTAATTAGCAATATATGTTTCTTTATTGCCCACAAGGGGCTAAACACAAAGGGGACAAACAAGGACAGACAAAGGGATTAATTCGATAACATCGACCCCAGTGCGTAACTGGTACTTAATTTATTGACCTCGAAAGGATGAAAGGCAAAGTCGATCTCGGCAGAATTTGAACTCAGAACGTAACGGCAGACGAAATATGGCTACGCATTTCGCCCAGCGTGCTAAGGTTTCTGCCAGCTTGAGCAATATAAATGAAACAACAACACGTCCAATAATAATAATAATAACAATAATAATAATAATGCCCTGATGCAGTACTAGGCAGTGGCTCTCATGGCTTCTGATTTTAACTGATTGGAAGTGTTATCACATATTATTTTGTCAGGGTATAAAAGATGGGCTACAGCAAATATTCTACTCAAAACTACAGACCTGCTTGTTAGTTGCTTGACCATAACCAGTTGAGCATGTCGCTTAGTGGCTGACGATATGTGCATCTCTAATCACATGCAGAAGTAGTGGGGAGTATCATAGCCATGTGTTGAGAGGAATTCTTTGGGGTTTGGATAATTTACCTTTGGAAACATGGGTGTTTCGTTCAACATCCTTAACCCTTATTCAGGGACATTTTGAATTGGATGGGTTACTCGACTTGAAGAAAATTCTAACTGTGCCCCACACACAAGGTTATGTGCTGTTTATCTTGACATGTCACTATGTCGCACACATATGATTGTGATGTATGTGCTGGGTGTACCCTTATCAAACGGGTAGTTATGATGAGCATACTGGGCTTTGTATATTTTACCCCGGTGTCACTTTGATGACATGCACTGCTCTCATAATAATAATAATAATAATAATAATAATAATAATAATAATAATAATAATAAAAATAATAACAATGATAATAATAATAATAATGATAATAATAATAATAACAATAATAATAATAATAATAATAATAATAATAATAATAATAATAATAATAATAATAATCCTTGCATCTGTAGGCATAAGGTGGGAACTTTTGTGAAAGGGGGATAATTGATTAAACTGCGTTCACCACTCAACTGGTACTTATTTTATCAAGCCTACAAGGATAAAAAGCAAAATCAACCTTAGCAGAATTTGAACACAGAAATACTGCTTTGCATTTCGTCTGATGCATTAATGATTCTGGCAAAGCTTGTAATGTTGTTCTGTCAATTCATTGCATGCACAATGGATGAAAGGATACTGATTTTGAACCCTCTTATATTGGTACAAATCCCAAAGTTTAGAGGGTGGGCCCAGTCAACTACATGAAATCCAGTGTTGTACTTTTCTGGTATTTATTTAATGAACATCAGGACTTAACAAGAGAAACCCTGATGTGTCACTTGACCATGATGTCAATTGGCTCAATCACTGCAAATAGCAGACAAATCTTACTTAAATTACACTCAGCAAAAGAAACCAATAAAATAAGTACCAGGCTTAAAAAAAAAGGTATTGGGATTAATTTGCTTGACTATAAATTTTTCAAGATGGTGCCCCAGCATGGCCACAGTCTGATGACTGAAATAAGTAAATGGATAAAAAGAATCACTCACTCTTAACAGAAAAAGCAAAGGATACATTTAACAATTATTTCAAATTTTTGTCACAAGGGCAGCTTGAGGGAGGTGGGGACGAGTTGATTACATTGACCCCAGTGTTCAACTAGTACTTATATTATCGACCCCGAAAGGATGAAAGGCAAAGTTGACCTTGGTGGAATTTGAACTCAGAACATAGCGATGAGTGAAATACCGCTAAGCATTTCGTCCAGCATGCTAATGATTCTGCCAGCTCACTGCCCTAAGGATTCATTTAATAATGTAATCTTACATATATTGTCTGGGAAAAAATACAGAATGGTTATAAATGGGATTCTTTTGAAAATAAATTTGCTGGATTAGGACTAAGCAAAGGTTAAACAACAACAGTAATGTCCTTATACGAATGAAAGGTAAGGAGAACCATGGTCAGATTTGAACTCAAAACATTAATGTGAGAGATGTAACTAAACATGGTAAAAGTAGCTCCTGTAGCCGCCTACTGGCAACTTTTTCCCCCATCTTATAAGGGTAAATACCCAATCTTTCTGATGCTTTCACAGCTTTACTGCATTTGAAATTTACTTTCTTGTCTGCAAAATAGTACAAGTAATTTTTTCTCTAATATACTAACTATTCTAACACCCACTAGCCTAGTTCTCTGTAGGTGTAAAAATATCAAAAATAGAATGAAACAAATATAAAAAGAAAAAAAAAATCAAATTTATAGGTTTAAGTACAGAAAATGACAGCCACAACATCTGGTCAACTGACTTTCATATTTATCAACAAGATTAAATCTGATAGAGAAAAATATACCCTGACTGTTCTTGTTTTCTTTTCTAAGTTTGTATCCCCATCTTTCTGTATCTTTAATCTAACTCTTAACTTCATTCAGCTTGTAATATCTATTAGTTCCATTAATATTTTAATATCTGTTAGAGACATCAGTCTTAAAATGCATGCACATCCACAAATAAACTGTACCATTTTGGTGGTACTTTCCTTCAAAACTAGTGATTTTATCAATGCCATTTGGGAAGGAAATATAATTTGATTTCAAAGGCCTCACATCCAAATTCTAATGATAATACAATTGGAATGCTATCATTTTTCATTTTGTTAAAAAATTTTATTTCATGTTTTTCATTAGGTTTGTTTTCTATTTTAATATTTATGGTTATAGAAAATTCAAGAATTGCCAGCTTTACAAATTTCCTCTTTTGTTATTATTTTCATCTAGTAGTAGATAGGCAGAATCTTTAGAGCACTAGGCAAAATATCTAGCAGTATTTCTTCCATTCTGAGTTCAAATCCTGCCATGGTCACCTCTGACTTTCATCCCTCTGGTGTTGATACAATAAAAAGTTGATGTAATTGACTAGCCACAAAATTGTTGGCCTTGTGCCTGAAGCAGCAACAATTATTAGTTTGTCTTTTTTCTTAAGAAAATAAGCTCTCAATCTTAAGTGGTAACAAGCTGGTGGTCTGGTTGCATTATGTGGGGACTATAAACTAGCTAACTGTGTTAAGTTTATAATCTCTAAAAAAACCTCTAGCAAAGTACAGATCCCTGCCTCATTACCTGCCAATATCTCTTCACGACTATACCTATATAACAAAATGATATAGTTAATGTTAAGCTATTTGATATCTTTAGTTAATATTTACATATTCAATGTAGGGAGCATTCAAAAGAGCTAACTAGAATTAATTATAGTGTGTAGAATAAACAATATTAAGTAATAACTTATATTATTTATAATTTCCCAACCAAACTTGTGGAACAACTTCAGTTTTTCATGAAGTATAGACTTCATCATATCTATTATACAAATGATGAAAGGAACTTTAACCCTTTAGCATTCAGATTTTTCTGTCAGAAGTAATGCTTATTTATTTACATTGTTTTGAATAAATCATGCATTATTTTGTAGCTTTGAGATTTTGATGAGCTAACTGTTAATTTTTAGAAAGATATAATAGGGTTATGTGAGAGGTCAGATTTGGCCAGTTTGAGCATAAAACAAATAGACTATATTAGCAGGATATAGGCTGTTTAAATGCCAAATGGTTAGACAAATATATAGTGTCAAATATGCAGACACTAGCTTGGCTAGGATTATCATTCACTTATATATTAGCATTAACTTAATATCATTACTTCGTCAAATAAAGTGAAATCCAAAACATGCTTTGAGTTATTTCTCATTCTTCCAAACAGAAAAAGAGAGCCAGTAATATTGGTTTCAAATTTTTGACACAAGGCGAGCCAGTTTAGAATGATGGTGGTGGTGGTGGTGGTGGTGACAGGGTCTAGTCAATTATATCGACCCCAGGGCTTAACTGGTATTTATTTTATTAACCCCAAAAGGATGAAAGGTAAAGTCAATCTCGTCAGAATTTGAACTCAGAACATACAGACAGATGAAATGCCACCAAACATTTTGCTTAACATGCTAACAATGCTGCCACTGACCATCTTCAGAGAGAGAGAGAGCGAGAAAGAAAGAGATAGAGAGAGAGAGAGAGAAAGAGAGAGAGAGAGAGAGAGAGAGAGGGAGTAATCTTTTCTACTCTAGGCACAAGGGGCCCAAAACTTTTGGGGAGTGGACCAGTTGATTAGATCATCTCCAGTATGCAACTGGTACTTAATTTATTAACCCCGAAAAAATGAAAGGCAAAGTTGACCTCGGTGGAATTTGAACTCAGAACGCAAAGACAGACAAAATACCACTAAGCATTTCGCCCTGTGTGCCAACTTGCTATCTTAGAGAGAGAGAGTATATTTTTTTTATTTCTTTATTGCCCACAGGGGGCTAAACATAGAGGAGACAAACAAGGACAGACAAAGGGATTAAGTTAATTACACCAATCTCAGTGCATAACTGGTACTTATTTAATCGACCCCGAAAAGATGAAAGGCAAAGTCAACCTTGGCAGAATTTGAACTCAGAACATAATGGCAGACAAAATAGTGTTAATCATTTCACCTGACATGCTAACGATTCTGCCAGCTCACCGCCCTGAGAGAGAGTAATATTGTTTATTTACTAATATTGCTTGTTCTTCTTTGCATAATCATTTCTAAAGTTGTGATTGACACAAGTTCAAATCAGTAAATCTTAAGGAATCTTTTGTCACAATGTAAAAGCTACCTATGAATCCATATACTAAAAGAAGTGATCTGTTTCCCCTTTACTCTGTCTAAACATGTCAATCCAAATGGAATTTGGATTTCATTCTAGTGATATGAATGAGATTGAATGGTTTTGCAGCTGAAATAGTGCAAAGTTTCTATCCAGCATTGATATTCTCAAGAACTATGAGCATTCCTTTGAAGAATTTCGCTCCCTCCCCATTTTCACTCTAACAACCATGTAAAGGAGTTTCTTTTCCCTCCACCCAACATCTTTGAAGATAGACTTCACAAAGACCCTATACTTATTTCTTTATTTCCCCCAAGGAGCTAAACATAGAGGGAACAAACAAGGACAGACAAAGGGATTGATTACATCGACTTCAGTGCATAACAAGTACTTATTTAATCAACCCTGAAAGGATGAAAGGCAAAGTTGACCTCAGTGGAATTTGAACTCAGAATGTAACGGCAGATGAAATACTGCAAAGCATTTTGCCCAGCATGCTGATGATTCTTATTTCTTTATTGCCCACAAGGGCTACACATAGAGGGGACAAACAAGGACAGACAAAGGGATTAATTTGATTACATCTACCCCAGTGTGTAACTGGTACTTAATTTAATCGACCCCAAAAGGATGAAAAGCAAAGTCGACCTCGGCGGAATTTGAACTCAGAATGTAATGGCAGACAGAATACTGCTAAGCATTTCACCTGGCGTGCTAACATTTCTGAGAGCTTGCCGCATGCTAATGATTCTGTCAGCTTGCTGCCTTTGCAAAGACCCTATATTAATTCCTTTCTTTATTATTTCCATATTTGATGGTGTGTAAAATGCACACTCTCAATTACATGACCATTCTTTACAAGTATATTTTGTAGAAAAGGCAAATTTAATGTTTCATCATATACTCAAACACTCAATATATCATCCATAGTATGGTCACATAAGACACATGACAATTTCTGTTACATTTGATAATAAAAATGTATGTCTTGTATACCAGAATATCTTGTAATATATTTGTTATAAGATAGACTATATATATTGGCCCCTTCATCCATTTACATTGGTTTACATTATAAATAGGGTCCTTAAGAATAAAATAATAATTCAAGGACAAGATGCTCACAGGTGGAACATCCTTGATCATATATTTCTTACATAAGTACTCACCTGGGATCACAAAAATACATTTCACGATATTGTCACCAGGATCATGGAAGAGAATTAAAAACTGTGCAGCACTGAAAAACTTCTTTTGAAATGTGTCTGTGTGTGTGAGAGAAAAAGAGGGGAAGAGAGAGGGAGGGGAGGAGAGAGAGCAAAAGAGAGAGAGAGAGAGAGAGAGAGAGAGAGAGAGAGAGAGAGAGAGCAGCAAATATTTCTCTCTCTGTGTCTTACCTGATAACTTGACACTCACGTATACTAATTCATTAAGGGGGTTATGGAAGTTGAGCAAAAATGTAGAACTGGCTCCTGATACAGCAGATACTGTCTGGGGAGGCATTTCTGAAGGGGTAAGAGCAGAACCATATACAAAATAAGTTATCTGGCCAATCTGAAAGATAAAACAATTCAAAAGAGGCTAAGAAGAAGAAGACAAAAAGGGAAGAGGAAGAAGAAGAAGAAGAAGAAAATAGGGAATTCTTGGAAAGACAATTCAACGGCTAAGAATACCATAAAAAAAGTTTTATATATTTCCTTAGTGCTCAAATGGTACTTATTTTATCAAACCTGAGAGGATGAAAGGATTAAAGCATTAAGCTAGTAGAAAGGATTAAGCTAGAAGAATTATTACCATGTCAGACAAAATGCTTTTCAGTATTTCTTCTGCCTTTATGTTCTGAGTTCAAATCATGCTGGGGCTGACTTTGCCTTTTATCCATCTGAGGTTAATAAAATAAGTACCAGTCAAGTACTGGGGTTGATGTGATAAACTTGTACCATCTCCAGAAACTTGAAGACATTGTACCAAAATTTGAAACCATTATTATTATTATTGTTGTTGAGTGAGAGGGCAGTGCATGCCATCAAAGTAATATTGGGGTACAAATATATCAAGCCCAATGTATCCATCATGACTACCCATCTGATACGGGTTCTTCAGGCCCATGCATCGCAACCATATGTATGCTACATGATGATTTCATATCAAGATAAACAGTGCATGACCTTGTAGGTGGGACACAGAATTTTCTTCAGGTCAAGTAGCTCATCCCATTCAAAAGATCCCTGAATAAGAGTTGTTAAAGGATGTTGAATGAAACACCTATGTTTCCAGAGGTGAATTATTCAAACCACAAAGAATTTCTCTCAACACAAGGATATGATGCTCCCTGACTACTTCTGCACGTGATCAGAGATGCACATACCATCAATCACTAAGGGACATGCTCAACTGGTTACGGTCAAACAACTGACAAGCAAATCTGTGGTATGGAGTAGAATATTTGCTGTAGCCCGTCTCTTATACAATGAACATGATAACACTTCCAATCAGTTAAGATCAAAAGCCACGAGAGCCACTGCCTGGTACTGCATCAGGACATTTATTATTATTATTATTGAGTGAGAGAGCAGTGCATACCATCAAAGTGACACTGGGGTAAAATATACAAAGCCATTATTATTATTATTATTATTATTATTATTATTATAAATATTTATATTATATGGACCCACAAAATGAATTATTTACTATCTTGTATCTAGAGTGGAATGTCAGCAGGAGTATTTCATTCATTTAAAAGCTAAATTCAGTCTTAGAATTGGAAGTTAATGAAAGAGTTTTCAGCTATAAAGAGCTCTTGAGTCTAAATCTATCCATGATCAACTTGGCCTTTCATACAAGTACTAGGGTGAATGTAATGAACTATACCCTCCATGTGCCAATGAAATACTGCTCTGAATTCTGGGTTAATGCTAAACATATCGACATACTAGACTGCATACAAAATAAAATGTTCACTTGACTGATTATTATGGAGTCATCAACACATTCCGACCTCTGGTCCATGGATGTAGGCTGCTCACACAGCCTTTTTAAGTGCTACTACAATGTCCTCTGATTCTTGAAGCTTACATATCCTGTATCACCTCCGATCAATTTAACTCAACTCATCATGCTCATCTTTCCTATTCTGATCCCTTGCATTGTTCCACTTCTTCAGATTACACTCTAACCATTAAACCCAGTTCTTCCTCTCCCAGAACATCACCATTTTGGAATTCCGATATTGCTGGTGTTTTTTCTGAAGTCATGAACTTATTGATCATATCAATCTCTCCAGTCTTACAAAGTTTGTAAAAGCCATGAATTCAACATCTTTCAAACAAAACCACTGAGAAAAATGTTAAACTCTAGTTAAACTCAATAATATCAAAGTTTCTAGAATGATGAGCTTCAGTACACAAGTGGTAGATATTTACTGCTATTAAACTAGGTTGTCATGAATGTAAGAGTAGGCATTCCAAACAATGGGCAAGCATCCTCTGTGGCAGTAAAAATATTGAATATAAGAGTGAGGCAACAATAAGCTATGATACAAATGTGCTGTCAACATTTCTCTTTGAAACTGACCTACATGCTTGTTAAGCTCTGGAGAATGGATGTTTAGTGTTCGCATTATTCTACCAAAATTAATGCTTTTCCATCCACTTTGTTTTGAACTAATCATGCATTATCTTGTAGCTTTGAGATTTTGATGAGATAGCTGTTAATTTTTAAAACGATAGTGTAGGGTTGGTGTGAGAGACCAGATCTGGCCAGTTTGAACATAAAACAGGCAGAATACTTTTGGCCAGATATGGCCGGTTTAAATGCTAAAGGGTTAAAGGTGATCTATATGCTTGCTAAGTCTAGGAGAATGGATGTTTTAAAGGCATATTATATAGCTCTGGTTAAATAGATAATATTATGTCAGTAAGAAGTAAAACCACTCCTGGATGGCAGAAGCTCATTTTACAGGGCAGGCTTTTTCAAGGCTAGAAAAACAGTGTAATTCTAAATAAACAGGACCCGCAACAAACCTCCCAAAATTGTAATTCCATAAATTGAAGTTAAAAGTCAAAGGAATCATACTCGTTTGCTGTGGAAGATCACTTTGCAAGGTAGACGTCTGCTAGACAACATTGATGGTTTAAAAGTAAGTGTCACACTCATAACAGAATGAGGTTCCAAATGTAAGCTCTTTATTTCAGCACCACCATCATATAGGATGAAGTTACTGTCACTGATTTCAGGTATCAGATCTAATGATTGGTCAGCATTGTTTGATAAACTAATTGTTTGTGATATAAACCTGTTTGAGATAAAAGATAAATAAAAAAAAAAAAAAAGAAAAGAGAAGAAAAGGGAAGTGATTATAAATACATACATAGACACATACATATGCATTGCAAAGCAGGACAGTTAGCATTCTCCTTGGCAATGAGAGTATAAATCATTTGCACTTTCTAACACATGTGGACATGGGTCTCTACTTCAGAGTAACCTATTTTTGACAATGATACAGGAAAGAAGACCAGCAATATTCTATGGTTTCCTTAGAAAAACCCCAAACTTTCCATATTTGTATATAAATAAAAAAAACACTTTCACCTTTTAACTCATTTTTATATCATTTTAAGATTACACACACACACACACACACACATATATATATATATATATATATATATATATATATATATCAAAATAAGCCAGAAGGATATCCAGAGGTAATGCAGTACGATCGTTTCATGCGACTCCCTTTAATTGAACAATGCAATCATTTCATTACATCAATTTGAAATATAAAGCAATCTTCAGCTGCACAAAGACATAGAATTTAATTAAATTTGAAGGACACATTAGTATAATTTTACCCAAAATCTCCAAGAGGATAAGGAGATAGACAAAGAACGTTTTACCAACATCACAGTCACAACTTATATATATATATATATATATATACATGTGTGTGTGTGCATGTGTGCATGTGTGCATGATTAGGGTCCTGGGTATAACTTTAAACTGCTTCTGCTAGAAGTACAGTGCAGTTATGGGAATTGCAGGGTTCTGAGGAGCATAAAACCACCTCTTAGCTACTATTTGTCTCCAAGTCTATACTGACCTAGAGTAGTAGCATCTGTTAGGGTTTCAGCTAATGGTTAGCTAGTATGAATCACTGGGAGAAGACGAAAACCTTAGTTCTTGTTAGAACTTCCTTCTAGGAAAAGGTAACCTAGTATAAAAAACTTAACCCTTTCATTACTGTATTTATTTCGAGATGCTCTGTGTTTCTTTCAATTACTTTAAATGTAACAAAAAATTTAGTAAAATAACTTAGTTACCATTCAGTTGGTATTAGGAACACAAATTGTGACTAAAGTTTGGTAGAAGATTTTAATTAGAAACTTATGAAAACAAGACATTTGTACTCAGAGCCAGAGCCAGTTTCAGCCAGGTTGGTAATGAAAGGGTTAAAGTACAGTTGATTTCTGGTCATCTCAGTCTCTCTAGTGCCTCAGGTTTTTTAGCTGATTGTAGTGAACAGTGGGTTCAGTGTTGTGCAGCACTATATCCGCCCAATAGAAATTCATGCAAAGGAACTTCTTGCACTGTTGTAATGTTTGAATGAGCTTCCTGTGTTAGGAAGTGGTCTCACTCTCTCATCAGTTGACTTCCACCATATGTATATGCACACACACACACATACACACATGTATGTATGTGTGTGTGTGTGTGTGTGTATGTGTGAGGGTGCATGGCCTATTGATTAGGGTGTTACACTCATGATTGTGAAATTGTTGTTCAATTCCTAGACAGAGTGGTGCACTGTATTCGCAAGCAAAACACTTTATCTTACATTGCTCTGCAATCACTTTGACACCTGACATGTGGTACACCATTACACCGGTACAGGCAAATGTCAATTAGATGGAGTGAGTGAGCTAATGTACAGTGAATACATTTGATCACTATAAACAAATCATTTGAGCAGGCCATTCGGCAAAAACTGAAAGAGTCATAAATTGTCTTCGATGGGAGATTCCATCATATATCACACACATACATATGTAAACATAGAACAAGAAAGCAAAACAAATACTCCTTTACTCTTTTACTTGTTTCAGTCATTTGACTGTGGCCAAGCTGGAACACCGCCTTTAGTCGAGCAAATCGACCACAGGACTTATTCTTTGTAAGCCTAGTACTTATTCTATCGGTCTCTTTTGCTGAACTGCTAAGTTATGGGGACATAAACACACCAGCATCGGTTGTCAAGCAATGTTGTGGGGACAAACACACAAACATATACACACACACATACATATATATATATACATACATATATATGACGGGCTTTTTTCAGTTTCCGTCAACCAAATCCACTCACAAGGCTTCGGTCGGCCTGAGGCTATAGTAGATGACACTTGCCCAAAGTGCCACACAGTGGAACTGAGCCCGGAACCATGCGGTTGGTAAGCAAATCCACATCGTTTTGTCCTTTTTCTGTTTTCATTTGAATTTGTAATAAATCTGGGAGTATATCTTCTGGGTTATAATCACTTTACATTGACACTACTTTTATTGACTAATAATTTTATCAACCTGGGAAAATTGAGAACCAAACCAAAGTGAATAAGCATCCAAAGATATTTCAATGAGAAGGACAAAGCCCCACCCACGCCAATAAACTAAGTAGTAAAGCATCTGCAACACAAATGATAGTAGTAGTAGTAGTAGTAGTAGTAGTGATAACAACTTACGTTCCTAATTGACACTGCATGTAAGGCAAATTCACTGGCGATGGGGGCTTGCTCTCGAGGACCAAATCATACCAAAATTCACCAAAGTTTTGATTGAAGAATTTTAACCTGCATAGAAATTAAATATGTGTAAATACATTATCCTCCTCCTCCTCCTCATCATCATCATCATCATTTTAATGTTATTTTCTTTTTTTTTGCTGGCATGGGTTAGATAAGTCTTATTGAAGCAGCTTTCTACAACCAGATGTCTTTCTCGTCGCCAACCAGCCTTTGTTTTCCACACACACACACAAATGGTGGGTTTCTACACAGTTACCATCTACTGATTTTACTCATAAGGTATTGGTCAGCCTGATGATACTGTATGAGACACTTGCCCAAAGTGTTACAAAAAAGGGGGGGCTAAACTGAAAACTGCAAAAAGAAAGAAAGAAAGAAAGAGAAAGAGAGAGAGAGAAAAAAGAAAGCACAGCCCTGCTCTGCCTGCTTTACCTATCTGTCTGTCTGTCTGTCTGTCCGTCCGTCCGTCCGTCCGTCGTCCGTCCGTCCGTCCATCCATCCTGCTACTGCTATTTAGCCTGAGGAAGCACCGCTTCCTGTTGGCCTTTTACTCTCATTTGTTTCAGTCATTTGACTGTGGCCATGCTGGAGCACTGCCTTTAGTCGAACAAATCAACTGCAGGACTTATTCTTTGTAAGCCTAGTACTTATTCTATCAGTGTGTTTTGCTGAACTGCTAAGTTACAGTGACATAAACACACCAGCATCAGTTGTCAAGCGATGGTAGTGGGACAAACACAGACACACAACATATGCACACACACACACGTATATGACAGGCTTCTTTCAGTTTCCATCTATCAAATCTACTTAAAAGGCTTTGGTCGGCCCAAGTCTAAAGTAGAAGACATTGCCTAAGGTGCCACACAGTGGAACTGAAACTGGAACCATGTAGTTATTAAGCAAGCTACTTAGCACACAGCTACTCCTGATATATATATATACACACACATATGTGGAGGTGCAATGGCCCAGTGGTTAGGGCAGTGGACTCACGGTCGTAGGATCGCGGTTTCGATTCCCAGACTGGGTGTTGTGAGTGTTTATTGAGCGAAAACACCTAAAGCTCCACGAGGCTCCAACAGGGGGTGGTGGCGATCCCTGCCGTACTCTTTTGCCACAACTTTCTCTCACTCTTTCTTCTGTTGGCCTGCTCGCTTAGCCTGTGGGGTGGCATCATTTGAAGGCTAAAACAATGCGAAGCGCATTGTGACCAACGATGTGTAGCAACATCTGACAGCCTGGTCGGTCATGGTGATCACGGTGATATACACACATATATATATATATGATATATATCAACTATCTTACTGTAACACCTTGATATGAATAATTGGTAACTCAGAATGTATAGCATTCCAGTGTAGGTTTGCAGAGCAGTCTCACAGTTACACAGGAGAGCAGATGCCTAAATGGTAGTTCTACTTACATGCCTTTTTGATGCAAGATACTTTGAGGAGAAAATGTCAAAGGATAAGTCACTTTTTCACCAGCACTAAGTTCAATTGAAGATGGTCCAGTTAAGTGTGGACCTTCTATTATTGTCTGAAGGGATAATTCCTCATCTATTGGGTTGGCAACAGGAACTTTGATCAATTTGCTTTCCTGAAGAGAAAGAGAAAGAAAAAGTGACAGTTAGAGGGAGGGAGAATAAGCAAAAGAGGACAAAGGTATGTATTTAGAGAATATATATACTATACTAAAGAAAGCTGCTTATTAACTAATTTTGAATATGTAACTTTTACTAAAAGAAAGCAACTATTAAAATTTTCACTGTCTAGAAAATTGTTATAAATTCCAATTTCAATATATTTTTATTAAGACGTGGTTTTGGAGAACTTTTAATATCGAGCATTTCAACTACACACTAATAGACAAAAGTTTTATTCACTGCATTATGTATTCCTTTTCATCTAGTATTTCCTAGCAATGCACTTTTTCCCTTTCTCTCCTTCCATTGTTTCTTTGTTTACCATGTCTATCACTATCGTCTGTTTTATTTTGACATCCTTATGACCTTGTCTCACCCATTCTTATCCTCAGCCTTCTTTTCTTCAACAATTTTCTTCATTTGCCCATCGTTGTTTCTCTCTCACAAACAAACTCTGTATCCCTTCCTCTGTTATTTCATTTAATACATTTTGTCTCTCCTTGCACATTCTGTAACTTTCATTTTCTTTCCTAGCAATTCTCTCTCCCTCTCTCTTTTTCTTTCTCTTTCTCCTGCCTGTATTCAACTGTTTTTCCTTGACATACTTTGAGAATATTTGTGAAAATTTTTATACCATATTTATATAAAAATTATACAGAAATTCATAATTCAAGCTTTATACAAATGTCTATAATACAATATACATACTGTACAATTTGTTTTGGAATTTTACTGTCCAACTTAAGAGGGGATACCCAAAAAGAAACCAGAATTTTGCAATATTTTTTATTCGCTTAGTTTTACAGGTTTACACTTTTATCACCTTCAAAGTATTTTCCATTTGAAGCAATGCATCAGTCCAGACACATTTTCCACTGTTCGATGCAGTCCTGGAACTTCTGCAAAATGATGCTTTTTAACAGCTATGTTGTTTTTTCTTCACATCTTCCACATCTGCAAATTCTGTAGTACCAGCTTTTGTCACCAGTGATAGCTTTCGAAAAAAAAGTCTGGATCAACTTCCAGCTGACTGCTTTTGATCTTTCATGAACAAGCAAAGCACAAATTTTGCTGGAGTTCTTTACATTCACAAATCCTCACAAGAGCTTCAGGACACACTAGTCATATCAACAAGTTCATCAATTGTTTGGCAACAGTTCTCCAAGATCAGTTCATGAATTTCCATGATGTTTTCATTCATTCAGGGGGTCGATGGCAGCCCCATACAAGGCTGGTCTTCAAGCAAAAAGTGACCACTCCTAAAGCTTCTCTCAGAGGTTTGCACATAGAGTCAAATCAAATTGCTTTAAATAATAATGCATGTAACTCCTACTAAATGTATTGAGTGCTCTTTTCTTTTATTTGTCCACCCACTTGTATATACATATGTGTGTGTGTGAGTGAGGTCGTTGCCAGTGCTGCTGGACTGGCTCCTGTGCAGGTGGCACATAAAAAGCACCATTTGAGCATGGCTGTTGCAAGTACTGCCTGACTGGCCTTCATGCCAGTGGCATGCAAAAGCACCCACTACACTCTCGGAGTTGTTGGCATTAGGAAGGGCATCCAGCTGTAGAAACTCTGCCAGATCAGATTGGAGTCTGGTGCAGCCATCTGGTTCACCAGACCTCAGTCAAATCATCTAACCCATGTTAGCATGGAAAGCGGACGTTAAACGATGATGATGATGATGATGATATATGCATGTGTATGTTCACTTGTACCCCTGTCTTGACAGCATGTGATGATTGTAAATGAGCATCACTGTCATACAAGTGATGTTTTTTATTTCCTATCTTCCAAGGTGAAATATTACCTTGTTTGGAAGCAGGTGAGGAGTGATAAACAGGAAGAGCATCCAACTGTTGAAAATTTATATCAACAAATTCAGTCTGACCCATTCAAGCATGTACAAGTGGACATTAAACAATGATAATGTTATATCATCATCATCATCATCATCATCATCATCGTTTAACGTCCGCTTTCCATGCTAGTAGGGGTTGGACGATTTGATTGAGGACTGGCGAACCAGATGGCCTCATTTCTACAACTGGATGCCCTTCCTAATGCCAACCACTCTGAGAGTGTAGTGGGTGCTTTTACGTGCCACTGGCATGAGGGCACTCAGGTGGTACTGGCAATGACCTTGCTCGAATGTTTTTTTCACATGCCAGTAAGGCGACGCTGGTAACGATCATGCTCGAATGGTGCTTTTTACGTGCCACCGGTACAGAAGCCAGTTAGCTGCTCTGGCAACGATCATGCTCAGATGGTGCTCTTAGCACCCCACTAGCACGGGGCACAAGTGCCAGTAAGGTGACGGTGGTAACAATCACACTCGAATGGTGCCTTTTACATATATATATAAATAATATGGGTGGCTAACTCAACAATTTTACAACCTAAAGGCATAAATATATGTCACTAAAGTGAACAAAGGGCACTAATCAGCACCAGTATTGCTAGAAATAAGAGTCAAAACAACTCAATAGCCACAGAAGCACTATCTTAATGAGCCGACAAGGCAGACAAGCACCCTATATATATAATATTCTTAAAGAAATAAGCATCTAAATAATATTTAAGAAGTTGCTAAATGGGGAAAACATTTGAGAGAGAAAGGGATTAAGTAGAGTGAATAGGAAGTCAAACTTTTGTTGATTGAAATGGTCATGTATGATATAAAAGCAGAAGGATGCTAGTGGTACAAGTGTCACCAGATTGATTGTTTGACCACTTATATTTGAATGCAGTTAACTTGTGTATGTGTGTGTGTATATGTGTTTACTGGCAGAGACCCCAAGACAGCTTTCAGTTTAAGACCAATGGTCAAACAATCTTACCTGACAAGGACATGAAATATGTAGAATGGATTCTGGAGGACCCTGGAGGATGTTCAGCTTGATAATGTACCACAGCCTATGGCCTATGTACTCATCTCCATCGTCAGAGCTGTAAGCTTCATCTCCATCGCTATCAACCTCTCTACAAGATGAGACAAGCATACTCAAAGTTAATCAGCAAAATTCTTCAATCTTTTATTTTGTAATAGAAATATATAATAGAAATCCAAAGTGGCCAAACTGCAGATTGTGACCCATATGTGGCTCTCAAATCTACCATGTGCAGCCTCTGAGATATTTGGTTTCAGTGCTATTTTTCTTCGATTAGTACTAATATCCTACCAACTAGATTTTAAAGTATTAAGTACAAAAATAAAGACTGTATAAAAGTCTTCAACAAGCAGATATTAATTAATCTATTCTAATATCTCTTTTACTTGTTTCAGTCATTAGAGTGTGGCTATGTTGGGGCACCACCTTTAAGAATTTTTAGTTGACTGAATCAACCCAAGTACTTATTTTTTTAAAGCCAGGTACTTATTCTATCAACCTCTTTTGCTGAACTAAGTTTCAGGGACGTAAACAAACCAACACTGGTTACTAAGCAGGCTTCTTACCATACAGCCATGCCTGTGCCTATATTATCTTATTTACAAATATAATCTAAAAAAAATATAAGTTGAGGTACTTCAATGTGAAAAATTATTATATTTAGTTCATCTTATCAAACAAGGTGGCCACATCTGATATATAACAAAATACAATCAAATATTATGAATTAAAAATTGCAATCAAATATTTGAAAATGAATAAGAATTACAAAATAAAACTTTAAAAAGGATAATACAAATATTGAAAATTAAAAATAAAAATCATAAAGTATAATTTGAATTAATTATAGTGCAAAAACATTTTAATAAGATATTGGAAAATAAAATTCAACTCAAAATTGTAAAATAAAATTAAAGTTAAATTTAATACAAAGAAATTTATAATTACATATTTGAAAATATAAAAATAATAAGATAAGATTATTATAAATACACAGTTAGTATTATAATATAATATTGGCATTAGGAAGGGCATCCAGCTGTAGAAACTCCGCCAGATCAAGATTAGAGCCTGGTGCAGCCATCTGGTTAGCCAATCCTCAGTCAAATCATCCAACCCATGCTAGCATGGAAAGCGGTCGTTAACCGATGATGATGATGATGATGATAATATAATATATACTATGTCTATACAATTTGAATTAAGTGTTTAAATTACTGAGGTGAATGTTTGTTGCTAATTCTGATTATCTATTCATGTTTACAGTATATCCATTTGAGAATGATGTGTAATTTAGGCATAACATCATCAATTTGGAGAGTAAGGGGTCAGTTGGTGCTATTGACCCCCAACACTTGGCTGGTATGTTATTTTCACCCGAAAGAATGAAAGGTAAAGTTGACTTTAGAGGAATTTGAACAAGGCATTTTTGATGATTTTCTAATGATTCAGCCAAACCAATGTCTAATGCATCCTTACTATAATGATGCTGATGTAAGTATATCAATGTATGTAACTGAAACTGTGCCAGCTATTCCTCTCACTACCTATCCCACCCTCACTAAATAAAGCAAATCTCACACCACTTCTTAAATGAGTCACCTTTCCAAGGGAATGAGAAAGGGGCAGACGGAGTAGTTATCTGCTGTATCACTATTTAACAAGGAAGATGACATCGATGTATATTGCCTAGTCTTCATGTTCAAGAATGGAAGCTTCTACTGAATATAACGGCCAAATCACCTACAGATAATAACCCACCTTAAATAAAGGATATATTAGAATGTAGTCCATTCGTAAAGTCTCTTAGTTCTGCTCTGCATAATAGCTCAGCCTCTAAGAAATAGTATCCAAATTCCCCTCACCAGCTGTCAAGCAGTGGTGGGGACAAACAAAGATACACACACATGCACACACTAAGAATAGCCAATCAGATCCAGATTATCTCCCTTGCACCTTTCACTAATATTTTGCCATTTATTTTGAAACAATTTTTGTCAGTGAACATGTTCATGTAACTTGCACAAATTCACATGTCCCTTGTGCATGTGTTGTAGTTTCGTTCCTGGTCAGTGCTGGATGAACAGACTTATAATAAAAAGCACTCTCATTTTTTTATTAAAACAGGGTGAATTTAGAGGTAGATTTGGCTGCAAATTCTAGCAGATTGAACGACTATAGTTGGATCTACTACTTAAAAGGGGATTACTTTAGGTTACTTTTTAGTTTACGTTTCAATTTCTAAAAACCCTTAAGATGCTGGCTAAAGATTTTTACAATGTAATCAGCGACAAGATGAAGGCAGTTACATTTTTATGAAGAAATGGCCTTTTAGATGATGAAAATATTGCACCATGTGCGCAGGAGTGGCTGTGTGGTAAGTAGCTTGTTTACCAACCACATGGTTCTGGGTTCAGTCCCACTGCGTGGCACCTTGGGTAAGTGTCTTCTACTATAGCCTCGGGCCGACCAAAGCCTTGTGAGTGGATTTGGTAGACGGAAACTGAAAGAAGCCTGTCGTATATATGTATATATATATATATGCGTGTGTGTATTTGTGTGTCTGTGTTTGTCCCCCTAGCATTGCTTGACAACCGATGCTGGTGTGTTTATGTCCCCGTTACTTAGCGGTTCAGCAAAAAGAGACCGATAGAATAAGTACTGGGCTTACAAAAGAATAAGTCCCGGGGTCGAGTTGCTTGATTAAAGGCGGTGCTCCAGCATGGCCACAGTCAAAAGACTGAAACAAGTAAAAGAGTAAAAAGAGTATGTCATCGTTGTGGTGGAGAAATGAAGGAAGCTCGAAGGATAACACGGTGAAATGTGGCAATCTAATAACAGAGTGTGGATGTGGCTAATGCCTGGTGAGCAATACACACCAACCTGTATAGTGCTGATTGAAATTTGGCAGTGGTATGGTCGTGTTCCTCCTGGAACTAATTTTTATTGTTTTTTCCTTTCTTGAAAAGGCTTGCCCCCATTATTTTTAAGTGCGTAGTACAAAAAAGAGTGGAGGCGCAATGGCCTAGTGGTTAGGGCAGCGGACTCGCGGTCATAGGATCGCGGTTTCGATTCCCAGACCGGGCGTTGTGAGTGTTTATTGAGCGAAAACACCTAAAGCCCCACGAGGCTCCGGCAGGGAATGGTGGTGATCCCTGCTGTACTCTTTCACCACAACTTTCTCTCACTCTTACTTCCTGTTTCTGTTGTACCTGTATTTCAAAGGGCCGGCCTTGTCACTCTCTGTGTCACGCTGAATATCCCCGAGAACTGCGTTAAGGGTACACGTGTCTGTGGAGAGCTCAACCACTTACATGTTAATTTCATGAGCAGGCTGTTCCATTGATTCGGATCAACCAGAACCCTCGTCGTCGTAACCAACAGAGTGCTTCCACTCCACAAAAAAGAATCTCAGAAGGAACGGAAAAAATCCAACTTGTATGGGTGAGCTATTTCAAAATCTGCTGGCACTCTTTACACTTATTTCAGTTATTGGACTGTGGCTCTGCTGGAGCACTACCTTGTAGATTTAGTCAAACAAATCAAAATTAGTACTGAAGTCAGATATTGTTCTATTGCTTTCTTTGGCTGAACTGCTACGTTATGGGGATGGAAATAAATACTGGTTGTCAAATGGTTAGAAAACAAAGACACTTACACACACATACACATATGCATGTGTGTGTGTGTGTGTGTCTATTTAGTGTTGACTGTTGGAAGAAAGAATTCTGAATATCAAAGCATTCTTATTTGGGTTAAGTCAATCTCTTGTTATTCTGGACTGACCAGACCAAAAAAATAAATATTCTAAGTATGTCATTATTCGTTTTTTTTCTTTTTTCAAGAGTTTTTACCAATATAAAAAGAGCTGTATTCTAACCTAAATCCAAGGAATTGGAATTTCTAACCTAACCCAAATCCCCAAAATTGGAATTTCAAGAATATCAACAGGGTATTTGTGTACATTGTATACAGTATTTGGAATTAGTGCATGTGCAAATTTGTATGTTTTGTTTTATGAATGCATTCTCATGCATATACTTGCATGTCTAGACATGCACATATATATATAAATGATAAACTTCTGGAATGTTTTACAAATTTTTACAGTTCCAGTGACTCTGTAGTCTTTGAATCAGATTTCTTCTTTCTGGTTTTGAGAAACCTAATTTCTCATCATTGATATTTAGGCAGTGTGTTACATATTCCAGTACATATGCTGGATTACTGAGAAACCTGCAGTTACTCTAGCCAGATCACAAGTTCAGCAATTATTGGGGCATGTGATGGGTTTCTATCTAGTTTCCACTAACTGAAATAATTCACAAAAGCATTTGGTCAGTCTCAGAGAATTGCTTAGGTTAGCGTGCAATGGTAATGAATCCAAAAACATAAAACACAACTCAAAAACAAAAAACAAACTAACGAACGTTTTCACTCTCTTCTTGACAACGAAGTTGATGATTCCTTCAAAGTTACCTCCCATGGTTGGCTTGACGTGGAGGTTGTACATGGCCACTTGGGCGCTACTCACAGACACAAATGGGTTACCACTAGTGAATGGAACATTGGATTGTACCTGTCAATGGAAATGGAAAGAGTGAAGTGTAGTTGGGGGAATGAAATAAACCTTTTTACGTTTGACTAGAGAACCAAAACACAGATAAGTATAGGTGAAGATAAGTCAACTACAGCTTAAACAATATTTACATGATTTATGTTAGTTTAAATATATATAATGTAGTGATTGGCGAAAGTTTAATTAATAGCAACTGTGGGGTGAGGTAAAATATGTTTTTGTTTAACGAGCAAATTTTTTTTATCATTTGACTGACTATGAGAGAAAACTCTGGACATGATATTCTCTCCGGAAAATGTATTCATTACTGACTAAACCTCACGCTGTTTCGGACAAGGCATCTTTGCCAATGACTGAAGTAAATCAAAATAAAGAAGGATTAAAAGGAAGGGAGCAAAAGAGAGAGAGAAAGAAGGGATGGAGTGAGAGAGAGGGGAAGGAGAGAGAGGAAGGGAGGGAGGGGAAGGGAGAGAGAGCATTTCTGGTGTATCTGTGTGCAAGTAAGCTTTAGTGAGTTAGAGTGTGAAGACTAGCCAAATAATTCAATGATCTTTATTTATATATAGATGGCCTAAAATGTTTGCACGAAGCAGGTACTTCCAAAGAAATAATGGGATCAGGAGTGAAAAAAAGAATAGTTTCAAATGGTTTAGAGTCAGTTACTTGCTACTTACCTCATAAGTCAGCCTCTTCTTAGTGCGGTTTGGAACATTCAATACATGTATTGCACTGGAATTTAGAGAAAATAATAACAAAATATTGTTATACTTAGGGATGGTCATATATTTATATAATTATATAGCTATGGTGCAGTTATATATTTATATAGCTATGGTGTGGCCTCACCTGGAATTTGCATCACCGGTCTGGAACCCCTATTGCCCAGGATATTAATCATCTGGAAATCGTTCAGCGATGTGCAACCAAGAGAATACCCTCCATCAGGCATTTGCCATATTTTGAACGCCTTACTTCCCTGGGCATGGATACATTGAAACTCTGATATCTGGCAGCTGATTTAGCAGACAGCCATAAAATTATTAACCATCTTACAAACAATAACTCTGAGCACCTTTTCAAACTACACCTGTCTAACACCCGTGGACATGTTTACAATGTCAGAAAACAGCACAGCTCCCATGACTTTTGGAAACATTTTTTCAGGCTAAGAGTTGCTGAAGTATGGAACAAACTCCCGGCATCAGTTGTTAGTTGTCGGAGCACTGCATCCTTCAAAACTTCCATGCTTCCTGAGATTCGCCAACACTACATCTGATTTTCTCCCCTCCATACACACACAAGCATGTATATGACTTTCCAGACATTTGTACATTACTGCATATGCTTTATATGCACTTTTGACAAGTTGTGGTGCACCTGAGCACTGTATACAATAATTTCATTATATTATATATATATATATATATACTAGCTGAAGGTGACCCGCTCTACGCGCGGGTAAGAGTGTGGTTGTTACTTTCTGTTGCTTTCTTTCAGCACGTAAAAAGCATCAACCAATCGTTGCCGCTGCGAGCCCCCCTGGCACCTGGGCCGGCGGCACAAAAAAAGCACCCACTACACTCACAGAGTGGTTGGCGTTAGGAAGGTCATCCACCTGTAGAAACACTGCCAGATCAGACTGGAGCCTGGTGCAGCCTCCTGGCTTCCCAGACCCCGGTCAAACTGTCCAACCCGTGCTAGCACAGAAAACGGACGTTAAACGATGATGATGATGATGATTCTCCCTCTTTGTTTCTCTCTCCTTTCTCTCTCACTTTCCCACTCTCTTACTTTTCTTTTCTCTCGGACTCTCCTCGCTTTTCTCTTACTCTCTATCTTTATCTATCTCTCTCCCATTTATAAACAACAAAAGATCTTGAGTAAGTTGAGAAATAAAATATTTAGAAAGATCAATCATAAATATCAGGCAGTGGCAACAGAAAGGTCTGCTTCAAGGCAGACAGCAAAACGCTAACATTTAAAAGGGACAGACGAACTTGCGAGCTGAATAAAAGTAATAAAATATTGGAAACCAAAGTTTGAAGGGATAGAATCTGAGGATAGTAGAGTCACCATGGTTGGCATTTCTTTACGACGGACAGCAACGTATTGACAGTTTAACGGCTGGCGTAAAATTTTGAATTTGATGTAAAAGAAAATTCGTAAACATCAAGTTTTGAAGTGATTCTTTCTCATGACAGTAGACTCACCATGGCAAGCATTCAAAACTTCTTCATCATGGACGGCAACACATTGACGATTAAAAGGCTGGCGCAAATTTTTTAGCTTGATGTAACAGAGAATTCCTAAACACTCGCTCATTGAAATTTTAATCCCCTTCCAGTCCCATTTAGACCCCTTTTCACATTTTGGTTAATATAATCCGATTTCATTCGGGTCTACTGGGGCCACATTTTATAAGATGAGGAATTTTGTCCTAGAGGTCATGCCTTTCATTTGAGGAAAAAAATAGTTGCCATGCAAACTTGCCAGCACATTTTACATAAGTGTGCATATTTTCAGCTGAACCGACCGACCACATAATGCACACATTATATATATATATATATATATTGGTGAATTGAAGAAATGGAGCTGAACGCAGATTGAACAGAAATCGTTTTATTTCATTCTACACGTGTTTCGAAAGGCACAAATTACCAAAATCCGATTGAATAATGGGACCATATTGTGTCTTTCTCTTCAGGAAGAAAAAAGGAAATCCGTTGGAAAAACAAAAACAGAACAGAGGCAGAGCAAAAAACAAATCGAACTGTGCTCCTAAGAGCCCATGGCGAAACTGTTTATCAGTGTATGTTGAGAACCGGTGGCTGAAGAATTCAACAGGTCAGGCATCGGTCAAACATGTGGGTGAGGGCGTATAGATGTTCTTTGTGACCGAGAATAAAGTTCTGACTATTTAAAGAATATTGGATGTTTTATAAGGGGCGAGAAAAAATCTACTTAGAGACGTGTGTGTGTGTATACTGTTCTATATATGTGTGTTTGGCGTAGGGGTAGAAAACATTTTTTGTGTACGTGTGTGCGTTTGATCGTTCGGCTGTCAGTGGCTACTGCCGTGATAACCGTTGGGTGGCAGAAAGAAAAAAATAAAGAAATTATATATATATTTTATGTTTTATGTGTGTGTGTGTGTGTGTTCATCTAAGCCTACCTTGACAAGGAAACCCCCCGCTGTGAAAAAACAAGCCCCGTTTGTCTTACAGGAGTAATTTCCCTTGCAGTGGTTAATTGTAGATATCTTAAAATCTATTTCAGAATTTGTTACCAAGGGCTATGGGTGCCGGTCTTATTTATAAACGCTATTTAAAGGCCAGATAAGTGTAACGCCGCCAATGGGGGCATCGAAAAGCCGACTGTAAGAGCCCGTTTACCATCCGGCCTCTGGCAAACAAAATATGGAAGAGTTCGGAGACACAAAGGTTGCACTGTCTTCTGCCCCTATCAAATGGGAGGGCCACCGACAAAATTGACCATTCCAGCCTATAGCTTAAGTTCGCATCCTTCAGTCGCCATATTAGCTTACTGAGTCCCGTGGTCTGGCGCTTGTTCACGTCCCGAAAAGTTGCGTAATGGTTGGAGACACGCAAAGACAATCTTGAGGACGATGCCCCTATATAAGTGAAGGCATCTGAGTCCGTGTAAACCTTGCATTGGTAGACGGCGTTTTTGATCTTGGAGTTCGCCGACGTGAATCTTACTCTGCTAGGATTGGTTCTGAAATTAGAACTGCGTTCCTGTCACTATATTCGTTCCGAGACCTGCAGCCGCTTACTACTCTATTTTCCACTACGTCACTATTAACTATAGGAATAACCCCTGATTCTCCACTATCTATCAGAGTGCTGTCATTGCTACTGCCCGTGGTACTGCTATTGCGGGAAATGATGCTGGGGATGCTAAAGGGGCTCTCTACCCTACTCCCATTGTTACCATCAACCACAACACCCCTATTTATAACTATACCCCTAGTGGGTACTCCCTGGCTGGAGCTGAGATTATGTGTCACTGTACTGGCTCTCATATCATTATTACTACTATAATTATTCCTACTGAGCATTAAGCCGGAGCGGAAGAGGCTGTGCCTCCGGAAAAAGGTGATAGGGTCTTAGTAAGTAGCCTATTATTATGGGAGGCGATTATCTGGGCGAGGTTTTTAGTGTTGGAGAAAGCTATCCTAACTTTATGTGAGTTAACCGTGGAGTAATATTTGGAATTTCTGGGGAAGTTATTGGCGATGGCTTGTCTAAACATGAGGGGGAGGTTAGTTCTAATCTGCTTACCAAAGGGGATTACAAACCATATATGCTTATTCCTATCAGTGTGATGGGTCGGGACGCCAGCTCTCGCATTTGGGTGGGTGATTCTCGGATGAATAACGGGTCTTGGGTTAGTGTAAGACCTCCCGGACCGATAATTATCCTTGTTCGCTAAATTAAATGCGGGAGCGACTACCCCGGTATCCGCCGCGCTCCCGTCCTTACTTAAAATGTTAATGTTATTATATACGGCCCTATCCTGATGACCGAATGATGGCATCGGAAGGGCCGGATCAATATAAATTACCTTCTGCCTATAACCGGCCTTGGATAGTGCGGCGTTATAAAAATCCGCTTTCTGCATAAAAATATCGGCACTGGCGGACAGGCCAGACAATCTTAGAGAGATGTTTTTAACCAAATTGTCTGTTACGGTTTTGGCATGATTTGAGAAGACACTGACATACTTCAAATTAGTGGAAGGCTTATGGTAAGGGCAGTATGAGTCGCTATTAAGGTTAAGTGTAACGTCTAGGAAATTAGCCTTGGTGAGTTCGTTATCAAAAACTATACTCATGCCCATTCTATTAAAAAACCTAGCTAACCTGCTCTTAGTTTTCTGCACTATTCTGTTCGTGGTGTTTTGCAGGTAAAACAGACAATCGTCACGATACAGGCCGCCCGCGATTTCCGGGAATTGATCGGACAATTCGTAGAGAATATATATTCCGACCAAATCTGCTATCTGCGCACTATCCGAACTACCCATAGGCACATCAAATTCATTGGGAGTATCCTTACGGATCCACAGCTTATTATCAAACTTAATAAACGATTTCCTGGCAACTAAGATGATATCTATCTCTTCTCTGGTGAGGCCTGCCTTGTTGTGAGCATGCCAGAGGGCCTTATTTAGCACACTAGGGTTAATCGAGGGGTAGAAGCTGGCGATATCAAACTGAATGAACCTAGTACGGTTCTTATTGGGGATGGAAGAGAACCACTTCACTACCTGCGAGGAGTTGGCCCAGAGGCTGAGCTTCAGCTTGTTTACTAAACTAGGGATATATTTATCTAAAATGTACTTACTGATTATCCCGATATCAGATCTAGCAGGGCATATGAGTCTTAGCGCTGGGTTGGTGTGGAAGTTAGGTTTATGGTCCTTCACTATAAATCTGGGTTGCTTGGGGCTAAGCGGCTGAGTTCTCATTTGAATTCGGTGTTTAAATATTATATCCTTAATTTCCAAGTTTACCTTCCTCAGGGTACTCCAATTGGTTTTTCTATAATTTTTCTTGATCTCTTTACCGAGTAAATCTAGGTACTGCTTAATGGGCATCTTGTATGTGTTCCTGGTCTTGTCGGACTGGACCAGGACTCCGTCCGTTCTATTAATGTCCTTGGTAATTTTATCTAGGTATCTGAGGTGGGCATTTCTCCTGGGTGACTTCCTGAACTTAATCTTTCTGACTATGTCCCACAAGTCGTCCTCAAACTTCTTCAGTCTTGGGTTCGGTGGCGGCGTATCCAATGTTTTAAAAAGCCGGCCGTATTCGGACGATGCAGTTGTCCGGTTCGATTTTAGATCTTCGTTCTCGTGGAAGAAAATGAGCCATCTTATCCGGTTTATGAATGCGTTGGTTTTACAAACCAACTCCTTAAGGAAGGCATCCTTTGGTGGTATAGGAATATCCTTAAGGGACGCATCAATCTCGAACAACTCCATTATTGGCGTCGGTTAAAGTAGCAGTTTCTTGACGAAGCGGTATGTATTATGTGAAATAGAAAGATGAATAATCTTGTAGTGGATTAAACAAAAGTTTAACCGATACCTTAGTAGCAAAAAATCCACTACAAGATTATTAATCCACTACAATTATTAATCCACTACAAGATTATTCATCTTTCTATTTCACATAATACATACCGCTTCGTCAAGAAACTGCTACTTTAACCGACGCCAATAATGGAGTTGTTCGAGATTGATGCGTCCCTTAAGGATATTCCTATACCACCAAAGGATGCCTTCCTTAAGGAGTTGGTTTGTAAAACCAACGCATTCATAAACCGGATAAGATGGCTCATTTTCTTCCACGAGAACGAAGATCTAAAATCGAACCGGACAACTGCATCGTCCGAATACGGCCGGCTTTTTAAAACATTGGATACGCCGCCACCGAACCCAAGACTGAAGAAGTTTGAGGACGACTTGTGGGACATAGTCAGAAAGATTAAGTTCAGGAAGTCACCCAGGAGAAATGCCCACCTCAGATACCTAGATAAAATTACCAAGGACATTAATAGAACGGACGGAGTCCTGGTCCAGTCCGACAAGACCAGGAACACATACAAGATGCCCATTAAGCAGTACCTAGATTTACTCGGTAAAGAGATCAAGAAAATTATAGAAAAACCAATTGGAGTACCCTGAGGAAGGTAAACTTGGAAATTAAGGATATAATATTTAAACACCGAATTCAAATGAGAACTCAGCCGCTTAGCCCCAAGCAACCCAGATTTATAGTGAAGGACCATAAACCTAACTTCCACACCAACCCAGCGCTAAGACTCATATGCCCTGCTAGATCTGATATCGGGATAATCAGTAAGTACATTTTAGATAAATATATCCCTAGTTTAGTAACAAGCTGAAGCTCAGCCTCTGGGCCAACTCCTCGCAGGTAGTGAAGTGGTTCTCTTCCATCCCCAATAAGAACCGTACTAGGTTCATTCAGTTTGATATCGCCAGCTTCTACCCCTCGATTAACCCTAGTGTGCTAAATAAGGCCCTCTGGCATGCTCACAACAAGGCAGGCCTCACCAGAGAAGAGATAGATATCATCTTAGTTGCCAGGAAATCGTTTATAAGTTTGATAATAAGCTGTGGATCCGTAAGGATACTCCCAATGAATTTGATGTGCCTATGGGTAGTTCGGATAGTGCGCAGATAGCAGATTTGGTCGGAATATATATTCTCTACGAATTGTCCGATCAATTCCCGGAAATCGCGGGCGGCCTGTATCGTGACGATTGTCTGTTTTACCTGCAAAACACCACGAACAGAATAGTGCAGAAAACTAAGAGCAGGTTAGCTAGGTTTTTTAATAGAATGGGCATGAGTATAGTTTTTGATAACGAACTCACCAAGGCTAATTTCTAGACGTTACACTTAACCTTAATAGCGACTCATACTGCCCTTACCATAAGCCTTCCACTAATTTGAAGTATGTCAGTGTCTTCTCAAATCATGCCAAAACCGTAACAGACAATTTGGTTAAAAACATCTCTCTAAGATTGTCTGGCCTGTCCGCCAGTGCCGATATTTTTATGCAGAAAGCGGATTTTTATAACGCCGCACTATCCAAGGCCGGTTATAGGCAGAAGGTAATTTATATTGATCCGGCCCTTCCGATGCCATCATTCGGTCATCAGGATAGGGCCGTATATAATAACATTAACATTTTAAGTAAGGACGGGAGCGCGGCGGATACCGGGGTAGTCGCTCCCGCATTTAATTTAGCGAACAAGGATAATTATCGGTCCGGGAGGTCTTACACTAACCCAAGACCCGTTATTCATCCGAGAATCACCCACCCAAATGCGAGAGCTGGCGTCCCGACCCATCACACTGATAGGAATAAGCATATATGGTTTGTAATCCCCTTTGGTAAGCAGATTAGAACTAACCTCCCCCTCATGTTTAGACAAGCCATCGCCAATAACTTCCCCAGAAATTCCAAATATTACTCCACGGTTAACTCACATAAAGTTAGGATAGCTTTCTCCAACACTAAAAACCTCGCCCAGATAATCGCCTCCCATAATAATAGGCTACTTACTAAGACCCTATCACCTTTTTCCGGAGGCACAGCCTCTTCCGCTCCCGCTTAATGCTCAGTAGGAATAATTATAGTAGTAATAATGATATGAGAGCCAGTACAGTGACACATAATCTCAGCTCCAGCCAGGAGTACCCACTAGGGGTATAGTTATAAATAGGGGTGTTGTGGTTGATGGTAACAATGGGAGTAGGGTAGAGAGCCCCTTTAGCATCCCCAGCATCATTTCCCGCAATAGCAGTACCACGGGCAGTAGCAATGACAGCACTCTGATAGATAGTGGAGAATCAGGGGTTATTCCTATAGTTAATAGTGACGTAGTGGAAAATAGAGTAGTAAGCGGCTGCAGGTCTCGGAACGAATATAGTGACAGGAACGCAGTTCTAATTTCAGAAACCAATCCTAGCAGAGTAAGATTCACGTCGGCGAACTCCAAGATCAAAAACGCCGTCTACCAATGCAAGGTTTACACGGACTCAGATGCCTTCACTTATATAGGGGCATCGTCCTCAAGATTGTCTTTGCGTGTCTCCACCATTACGCAACTTTTCGGGACGTGAACAAGCGCCAGACCACGGGACTCAGTAAGCTAATATGGCGACTGAAGGATGCGAACTTAAGCTATAGGCTGGAATGGTCAATTTTGTCGGTGGCCCTCCCATTTGATAGGGGCAGAAGACAGTGCAACCTTTGTGTCTCCGAACTCTTCCATATTTTGTTTGCCAGAGGCCGGATGGTAAACGGGCTCTTACAGTCGGCTTTTCGATGCCCCCATTGGCGGCGTTACACTTATCTGGCCTTTAAATAGCGTTTATAAATAAGACCGGCACCCATAGCCCTTGGTAACAAATTCTGAAATAGATTTTAAGATATCTACAATTAACCACTGCAAGGGAAATTACTCCTGTAAGACAAACGGGGCTTGTTTTTTCACAGCGGGGGGTTTCCTTGTCAAGGTAGGCTTAGATGAACACACACACACACACACATAAAACATAAAATATATATATATAATTTCTTTATTTTTTTTCTTTCTGCCACCCAACGGTTATCACGGCAGTAGCCACTGACAGCCGAACGATCAAACGCACACACGTACACAAAAAATGTTTTCTACCCCTACGCCAACACACACATATATAGAACAGTATACACACACACACGTCTCTAAGTAGATTTTTTCTCGCCCCTTATAAAACATCCAATATTCTTTAAATAGTCAGAACTTTATTCTCGGTCACAAAGAACATCTATACGCCCTCACCCACATGTTTGACCGATGCCTGACTGTTGAATTCTTCAGCCACCGGTTCTCAACATACACTGATAAACAGTTTCGCCATGGGCTCTTAGGAGCACAGTTCGATTTGTTTTTTGCTCTGCCTCTGTTCTGTTTTTGTTTTTCCAACGGATTTCCTTTTTTCTTCCTGAAGAGAAAGACACAATATGGTCCCATTATTCAATCGGATTTTGGTAATTTGTGCCTTTCGAAACACGTGTAGAATGAAATAAAACGATTTCTGTTCAATCTGCGTTCAGCTCCATTTCTTCAATTCACCAATAATGTTTTAATTTCAATTATCCGCACCAACGCACGGTTGCAACGCCAGATGGTTGTACCTCCAACCGTGCTGTTCACTGCTGTGATTTTTGCTACTAAGGTATCGGTTAAACTTTTGATTAATCCACTACAAGATTATTCATCTTTCTATTTCACATAATATATATATATATATATATATGTGTGTATATATGTGGTGTGGTGTGTGTGTGCACGCATTATATATACAAATGTATACAAATTATATATATATATATGTATAAATTAAATTAGAGATAAAACCACTAATAGGCAAATGACAATGAAAAACCAAAAACAAAAACATAAAAATAAAAATATAATATAGAAAATATAAAATATAAAATTGAAAAATTTAAATTATTTAAATTTAAAATAAAAATTATTAAATTATATTTATAATTTGTTTAAAAATATATATAACTATCAAAAAGTATTAAAAAGTTTAATATACATAAATACAGATATATACACTTTGTATATATACATTATATATACATATTTATTTATAGAACACACACACACACACATATATAAATGAACACAAGAAATATCTGATTCATAATATTTGTTCTCATGATTGTGTGTTGTTGGTGGCGATAATAATTCTCTCTATGAATACAGACAGCGAGACAAAGAACGCTGTTTGACAAACTTATAAAGGGAAACTGAAGGGGAGTTAGAGGGGAATGGAGGAAATAGCGTGAATGAGGAAGACAGATACGTAAAAGAATGAGAGTGGACTTGTGAAAGTGGGTTTTTGGCCCTAGCAACAACATCTTTTAAGATGGGGATTTCTAAGGTAGCCCATGGGCATCGTCACCTCATTTTACATGTCCCTGTAAATTTTGGAGTCAATCTGACAGGATGTAGTGGCCTTGAAAGCGATCCAAGCGGTCAAAACGCATTTCAGTCTTATATCATCATCATCATCATCATCATTTAGCGTCCGCTTTCCATGCTAGCATGGGTTGGACGGTTCAACTGGGGTCTGGGAAGCCAGAAGGCTGCACCAGGCCCAGTTTGATCTGGCAATGTTTTTACGGCTGGATATATTATATTGCCGGGAGACGCAATGGCCCAGTGGTTAGGGCAGCGGACTCGCGGTCGTAGGATCGCGGTTTCGATTCCCAGACCGGGCGTTGTGAGTGTTTATTGAGCAAAAACACCTAAAAGCTCCACGTGGCTCCGGCAGGGATGGTGGTGATCCCTGCTGTACTCTTTCGCCACAACTTTCTCTCACTCTTACTTCCTGTTTCTGTTGTACCTGTATTTCAAAGGGCCGGCCTTGTCACTCTCTGTGTCACACTGAATATCCCCGAGAACTACGTTAAGGGTACACGTGTCTGTGGAGTGCTCAGCCACTTACACGTTAATTTCACGAGCAAGCTATTCCGTTGATTCGGATCAACCGGAACCCTCGTCGTCGTAACCGATGGAGTGCTTCCATATTTAGTCTTCACTTCAGCACTATTACTATTATTTTAGATTCTTTGTCAAAGTTCTTTTCACACATATTGTGACCTCTTCAGCAATTCTCTATTTGAATGTAATTAGTTTTTTTTTTTCTTTTTGTTGACAACACTATTCCTACATAATTATTGTGTTATGACTTTTTACAAACAAAATAAATTATTTGTTAATGGACTGGAACATGTGTGAGTTAGAGGCCTTTGCAATAAACAACACAAAGTAATGCTGTAAACATGAGCAGACCAAATCGCTAATCTCTCAGATAATTTATCTAGTACTTCACCTAACAACTTGGTCACTCATGAGCTTTATGTATGCAGGCAATACTTAAACAAGGTAAAAATGATTAAGTTAAAAAAACAGGTAGACAGATATATTTGATTCTAGAATCTTACTTGGCTTTCACTTCAGAAGTGATAACAATCTCGCCCATTGCGAGAGGGCTTGTGGCATTACCAATCAGATTTATGTCTTCAATAACAGCACTTCCATTCATCAGCACTAATTTTCCCTGCAATGAGAAATTATAATTGCTAAAAGATTATGACAGCTCTCCCTTAACTTCCTTCTTTAGCTATTGGTTTCACACAAACCAATGAAGGAGCATCAATGTGGTTGCATAACCTGCTGGATATAGCAATTACATTTACCTCAAATCACACCTGACCGTTGTACGAAAGGAAACATTGGATAAAGTATTTCTCAATATGCTACATCTGAAATACTAATGCTTGTATGTGTATTTTGAGCGAAACTTCAAGCTAAACACTACAAACAACAACAGCAATATTTTAAACAAAATATTCTTTTCTGTTCTAGGCACAAGGCCTAAAATTTTGGAGGAGAGGGGGCAGTCGATTAGATCGACCTCAGTATGTAACTGGTACTTGATTTATCAACCTCAAAAGGATGAAAGGCAAAGTCAGTCTCGGCGGAATTTTAACTCAGAATGTAAAGACAGATGAAATACTGCTAAACATATCACCTGGCATGCTAACATTTCTGCCAGCTTGCTGTCATATTTTATATTAAATATTCTAATGCTACTGTTAGTAGTAGTTGGAATAAGGTGGTGAGCTGGCAGAATCGTTACCTTTTCAGACTGTTTAGGAGCCATATAGCAGACAAGCTGACCCCCTCATATTTCTTAATGGCAAAAATAGTATCTTTGCTATTGAACTGAGATTATTATTATCATCTTTGTAATTACCTTCATCACAGTACTTCAGAGAGGAAAATTACATACAATCATATGCAAAACTCTGCTTTGAGAAACATCCTACAACCCAGCTTACTATTTCCCTTCCCCACCTATATCCGCTACTCTACTTCCAACAACGTATTCTGTATTACTCCAGAGATGCATCCTTAATCCATTCAGGAAAAACACCTCAGTCATTTATCTTCCTAAGTTCATTCATTCATTGATATTACATTTGTTTTTCCATGCTAGCATAGGTTAGACAGCATAATTTTCCTTTTTTGAGGCACTGTTGTCATAGCTGGATGCTCTTTTGGTTCTTAATATTTACCAGTATTTTTGTATTCATCTTGTCTTAGAAAGTACAGAACTTGAGAGCAATCTGTAGAGAGGAAAAGTAAAAAAAACATGACCACTTGTAGCTTAGTGCAGAATGTAAACATACACAGACACAATCATAAACACACACACATATGAAAGGTTTGACTATAAAGAGTTTATGAGCTGGCCTTGTGGCAAAATTTGAAACCATGAGACATAGTCTATAGAAGTGTTGACTGAAATTAAGAACAGTGAGGAAAATTTACTTTATATCCCTCTTCTAGTGCTGGTCTGTAGCAGATAGGATAGAAAGCAGTGGCATTTGCTGGTACAACCAAACTGTCTGGTCCTGAGAATGGATCTCCTTCAACAATAGCTTTCAGTTTCCAGATATTACTGGTTGGATTTATCTGAAATAAACAAATAAGCAGATATTTACAAAACACTGAAACTGACTGGGAAATTTTAAAATAATGCAAATAAAAAAATAAAAGAAATGTTAACGTTGAGTGAAAGGTCGGATACATCTGAAACTGGAAGTTGGTAATTATTAATTAAAGTTTTTATTCCAAATTAATTAACAATAGGTGCAGGAGTTGCTGTGTGAAAAGTAGCTTGTTTACCAACCACATGGTTCTGGGTTCAGTCCCACTGCGTGGTACCTTGGGCAAGTGTCTTCTACTATAGCCTCGGGCCGACCAAAGCCTTGTGAGTGGATTTGGTAGATGGAAACTGAAAGAAGGCCGTCGTATATATGTATATATAGATATGCGTGTGTGTGTTTGTGTGTCTGTGTTTGTTCCCCCTAGCATTGCTTGACAACCGATGCTGGTGTGTTTATGTCCCTGTTACTTAGTGGTTCGGCAAAAGAGACCGATAGAATAAGTACTGGGCTTACAAAAGAATAAGTCCGGGGGTCGAGTTGTTCAGCTAAAAGGCGGTGCTCCAGCATGGCTGCAGTCAAATGACTGAAACAAGTAAAAGAGTAAAGATTATATCATGTTTCAGTTAATTTTCATAAAAGTGAAGAATTAGGAAAAGTTTAACCCTTTCTCAGTGAAATTATATTTTATGATTATATCAGTAATAATATTAAATATGTACTGAAAAATAGATTTGGGATTTTCTACAAGTTACATTGTCTCAATAAACTTGACATATCTTAAACAAAAAATAGTTTCAAATATGGCATACTTCAAAAGAAGATAGACTAGTATATAAAACTGCTTTCCACTGTTAAGAGCAATGAAACTTTGAGTGAATATATCTGTTGATATAGAGAATTTCTAACATATCAAGTGACCACGTTGAGAGTGTAGCTTGTTAGAGTCCTTAAACCTTCAACCCCCAAATCAAATTCCATGGGTATTTTAGGAATGATGTTAAATATTTACCAAAATAAAGAACTGGTATTTTCTGCAAGTCATGTTACCTTAGTAAACTTGACATATCATCATCACTTAATATCTACTTTTCTATGCTTGCATGGGTCAGATAGAGTATATTTGAGGTGGATTTTCTACATCGATCTTTACCTGGTTCAAAGCAAGGTAATATTTCCCCAAGGCCAGCAAGCTTCTTGCCACACCGCTATGCTTGCACTTCAACAGAAAGTAGTTTCAGATATAACATTTCTTAACAAAAGATAGATTGGTATATAAAACTGCTTTCCCATGGTTTAGGGTAATGAAATTTTGAATAGATATATCTGATTTCTGCAGTAAACGGGTTAAGAAAATTAATTGTAATTAGTAGCTACCAAGTCATAGAATTTTGTGGTCTTCAACTTAAATTTCAAATAAAACTTTGCTCAATAGGCGCAGGAGTGGCTATATAGGCGCAGGAGTGGCTGTGTGGTAAGTAGCTTGCTAACCAACCACATGGTTCCGGGTTCAGTCCCACTGCATGGCATCTTGGGCAAGTGTCTTCTGTTATAGCCCCGGGCCGACCAATGCCTTGTGAGTGGATTTGGTAGACGGAAACTGAAAGAAGCCTGTCGTACATATGTATGTATATATATATATATATGTATGTGTGTGTGTGTTTGTGTGTCTGTGTTTGTCCCCCTAGCATAGCTTGACAACAGATGCTGGTGTGTTTACGTCCCCGTCACTTAGCGGTTCGGCAAAAGAGACCGATAGAATAAGTACTGGGCTTACAAAGAATAAGTCCCGGGGTCGATTTGCTCGACTAAAAAAAGGCGGTGCTCCAGCATGGCCGCAGTCAAATGACTGAAACAAGTAAAAAGAGAAAAAAAAAGAGTATGTATTGAGTGTTGATTTTATCTTTTATGTTAGCATCATTTTGTGCAATGATTCACACATACACGCACATATGAGCACACACAAGCACACACACACACATACACACACATTATGAGAGTAGTGTTGGTGTCAGATGAGCCAGTATTGAAATGGGTAATGAATGAAATAGAATACGACGAGTTAATTTCCACTTACAACTGGGATATCCTGTACTGTCTTCTGTAAAACAGGAGTCTGAAATTCTATTTCTATTTTACTTCCTTTTGGATAAGCTGTGCATTCAAGTTTATAAAGGCGTATGTCGTCCTTTGCTGACAATAAAATCTGTTGAAAAGAAGGAACGGAAAGAACAAAAGCTTCTTGTATAAAATCTTCATGAATGCATGATGTTCACAAAGGTAGGGTTTCTCAATACTTTTTGTGCTCATGGAATCCACAAGACTGGGAGAAAATTTTTAAAAGTTATTAATGTCTAAAAAAACTATATACATGTTGCCAATAACCATTAAAATAACACTATGAGCATAATTTATTCATTTTTCTTTCTTAATTTTGTGATAGGAATAACTCAGCTTCAGAAAGCTACAAATTTGGGCAGGTGAGTCAGTTGATTAAATTATCCTTAGTACTTGACTGGTATTTTATTTTATTTTGTTTACAGAAGGATAAATGATAAAGCCAATCTGTGCAAAATTTAAATCAAGAATGTAAAGTCACTAAATATCACAGGGCATTTTGTCACACGCCACCAGTTTTATCACTTTTAATAATAATAGAAGTCCTTTCAACTAAAGTCACAAAGCCTGAAATTTTGGTAGAGGGGATTAATCAATTACACTGACCCAATGATTCACTGGTACTGAAATTATCAACCCTGAGAGGATGAAAGGTAAAGTCGACTTTGGTGGAATTTGAACAGAACATAAAGATGGACAAAATACCACTAAGCATTTTGACTGGCATACTAACAATTCTGTCAGCTCACCACCTTTATAATAATCATGATGATGATGATGATGATGATGATGATGATGATACTTTTAAAGGACATGTTCTTACTTGACATTCAAAATGTCCACTGGATTCAGCACTAAAGGTCACTGGTACCCGGAAATGTTCATTTTGTAATCCAAGTATGTTCTCTGGCAGAAAGGTAAAAACAGAAATAATAATAATAATACATATGTAAATGGCAGGGAAAAAAATAATTAAGGAGTCAATAGACAAATATCAAGAAAACTATACAAAACTTTCTCTTTCACAAATACTCTCAAATATAAATCTACAAATGTTGATAAGTTTTTAAAAGTGATAAAGTGCCTACAAATTTCTTGGGTGTGACTAAATCGAGCTCTTGGTACACAGAGTCTTCACATTATGGAAATTCAAGTTATCAGGGTGCTGCTTTGCTTTTGGTAAAAATGCATCTTGGCTTATAACATAGAAGTCAATAGAAAAATATTGTTTTGCATTATGGAATTTTGCAATTATGGTAAAGCTTTCAAGAATGCATCCATTCAGTAATGCCAAATTTACTGTATTATATATTTCATTGATTTCCAAAGGATGGAATACAAAATGAGCTGCTATAGCTTTTGAATTCAGAATTCAGAATGGTCCTAACTGAATACCACCAGGCATTCTTGTAGTATGCCATGCCAATCTAGCAATGTTTTTTTTGGACAAATATTGATTTCTGTCACAAACACAGTGTAAAGGGTAAAAACGCACTTCAGTCATGAATGACCATGAGATTGCACCATGAAAATTGCCCTCCAAGGCACAAGTCCGGGCAAGGTTGTTTGTGGAAGACCAGCAGTTGCCCATGCATACCAGCCCCCTCTCCATGCCACAGCTGTTATCAGAGAAAGGTAAAGGCTGATACAGCTCAGCAGCAATGATGTCACAACTCATTTCTACAGCTGGGTGAACCTGAGCAATGTGAAATTAAGTGTCTTGCTCAAGAATGCAGTCTGGTCCAGGAATTGAACTCACCACCCCATGATTGTGAGCCCAATGCTTTAACCACTGAGCCATACACCTTCGCAAACACAAGACAACAAATTACTGGGCAGGAGGTAAAACCTAAATTGCATCAATTCAGGATGCTACATAGGTTTCAGATTTTGACACACGACCAGCAGTTTTAGGGGAGGGGCTAAGCCGATTACATCGACCCCAGTGCTCAACTGGTGCCTGGAAGGCAAAGTCAACCTTTGAGTTGAGATTATGATGTAAAATGAAATTATGTATGAGTTAAAATTATGACTTTGAGATCTGTGGATATGTATGTTGTGCAGGGAAACAAGAAAGATGTTTTAGTGAGATTTGAACCTGTTTCTTTGTGATCTGTAGGTACGTGTTTTATTAAGGGACACAACAAAGTATCTAAAGTAAGACTGCAAAGTATATGATTTAACATCCTATCACCACAAAGGAACACCTCAGAATTCTGGGGACAAATCATGATGTTGATGATGATGGAAATGTTGGCAGTACTGGTGATGATGATGATGACGATGATGGTGATGGAATGTTTATAATGCATATTCTGACAGTAACATTGTTAACTTCATGTCAGTATTGATCAAGCAGGCCTATTATCAGATGTGTTCCATCTATGACCACCACATCAAGGACTATATTACCTGATCTATATTTCATTTTTTTTTAAGAAATTATGGTATGATTTTTTAAGTGGGTATTTGATTACTATTTCTAGCAGGCTGAGTGATGGCAAAAAGAGTCTTTTAATAAAGTTGTTGTGCTGTGGGAGTATTTTTTTTAACAAGTGTTTTGGTTCATACCTTTTCTTGATTCTTTTACTTCAAAATGGATCGTATTTGGAAAACTGAAATTTCTGTTACTGTACTCGATATTGAATGTCAAAGTCTTCCTTTCCTACAGACAATGCACATAAAGAAACAAACATAAAATATAAAACAAACATATATTTTAAAATATGCTAGGCAAAACGTGTGGAATAATTTATTTTTTACTCTAGGTATAAAGCCCGAAATGTTTGGGGAGGGTCCAATTGATTTGATTGACCCCAATATGCAACTGGAATTTGAACTCAGAACGTAAAGACAGACGAAATACTGTTAAGCATTTCACCCGGCGTGCTAACGTTTCTGCCAGCTCACTGCCTTAAAATGTGTAAGATAATGTCAAGTCAATTACTAAAAACAAAGGGAAAATGTTTAAACAGTTAGCATATTAATTACTCTAACAGGTAATTCAGTAAAAATTTAGATGCAATTGAATATGGTACTTAAGTTAAAGGCACCAGAATTTGGTATGGTATTATCCATATAATTCAAATTGGGGTGGTTATAAGCAACAAGGATATCCAGTCTCATCAACAGAAACATGGTACTACCATGTTTCTGTTGATGGGACTGGTCTCTCTGTCTATCTACTTACCCTCTTTGTGATGTTGGAAAATGGAATAAGTATAAAAATGAATCTTTTCAATTAAACTAAAAATTCCATATGAAGCTGAAGATTGCTCTACCTTTTAAAACTTGCATTGTTTAATTAAATGAAGTCGCATGAAATTATTGTACTGCATTACCTTCGGATATCCTTGTTGCTTATTTTGATATATATATATATATATATATATATATATATATATATATATATATATATATATATATGTATGTATATATATAATGTATTATCTCTCTTCGCTATGTCCCCCCTTCCCATAACCATCATCGCCATGGTCCTCTATGCCCCCCCCTCCCCAAAACCATCATCGCCATACATAAAAGAGCCATCGCATTTATCGTTAACCCCACTCGCTTCAAAATATCTAAAGAATACGCACAGATCATGAATGGCTAAAAGTTAAGTGAATCGTCAACCTCGCTACGACTACCTTCTTTCTTGCACTTATCCTTATTCTTTCTCTATTCTTCAATTTCCATCTCATTGTATTGTCACTCATTCTTTCAGTATTCCCTCATTACCCTGTCTAGCTCAAACATTTTTTTCGTTTTTTAGACTTGTCTCCAGGTTCATAGCCACTCTGATTTTTCAATTTTTCAATTTTTCGTTTAGTATTGTCTCCCGATTCATACAAACCCATTTGCTAGCTCACGATTAACAGAACCTCTTTACTCAGCTACGGTGTTATATTAGCTATCAATAATGATATTCCCTCCGATTTTTCTGATTTTCAAACCTATTTATCTAATGTTTATTTATCGACAATGCCGTCCCCAGTCAAATTCCCTCACACCGCTTATTGTCACGTGTCCCTTGACCTCTCTCTCTAACTAACCGTATCTCTCTCTCGCTATGTCCCCCCTTCCCATAACCATCATCGCCATGGTCTCTATGCCCCCCCCTCCCCAAACCATCATCGCCATACATAAAAGAGCCATCGCATTTATCGTTAACCCCACTCGCTTCAAAATATCTAAAGAATACGCACAGATCATGAATGGCTAAAAGTTAAGTGAATCGTCCAACCTCGCTACGACTACCTTCTTTCTTGCACTTATCCTTATTCTTTCTCTATTCTTCAATTTCCATCTCATTGTATTGTCACTCATTCTTTCAGTATTCCCTCATTACCCTGTCTAGCTCAAACATTTTTTTCGTTTAGACTTGTCTCCAGGTTCATAGCCACTCTGATTTTTCAATTTTTCAATTTTTCAATTTTTCGTTTAGTATTGTCTCCCGATTCATACAAACCCATTTGCTAGCTCACGATTAACAGAACCTCTTTACTCAGCTACGGTGCACCCGCCCTCCAACCCCCACCACGCATGCCGGAAGTTCCTATTCTCTTCCATTCCGGGGTTGCTTCCCATGAAGACTGCAAATGCTCTCACCATCCATACCCCTCCCTACCCCTAGTCTCGACCTATGTAAGGTAATGTTCATACAGTGCAAAATATGAAAGGCTAGCGTTATGCAGGTTGTACTGAAGGCTACTTTACTACTTCATTTCTTGCACATGAATTCTGCCAAATGCGAGCTTTCTTTTCAGGTACACGAAGCTACTGTCCACCGTCCCAGGGTCTCTAGAGCCCATGCCTTCCACACCCTCAGGGTTGGCACCCTCAACGTTGGCACTCTGAAAGGTAGGTCTGGTGAGATAGTCGAGATGCTTGAACGGAGATGTGTGGATATATGTTGCATGCAAGAAATAAGGTGGAGAGGAGGATCAGCTAGGTTCCTCACAGGCAAGGAACGCAGGTACAAGATTTTCTGGGCAGGGAACACTGACGGGGTTGGTGGCGTGGGTATACTTATCGCTGAGAAATGGGTAGATAAAGTAATTGAGGTAATCAGAGTAAGTGACAGAATACTTAAGATTAGATTAGTGCTTCATCATAGTTTAGCAACCATTATATCAGCCTATGCTCCTCAGTCGGGGCTACCCGATGGACAGAAAGACCGATTCTATGACACTCTACTGCAGACTACCTCATTGACGAACGACAGAGACCTTATCTTTGTGGCTGGTGACTTCAATGGTCACGTTGGACGACATGCTGGGGGCTTCCATGGCGTACATGGAAGCTATGGCTATGGCTCCCGCAACGAGGAGGGAACCAGGCTGCTGGAGTTCTGCGATGCAAATAATCTTATGATTTGCAACACTAACTTCAGGAAACCTACCAGCCACCTAGTCACTTACCAATCGGGCCAACATACCAGCCAAATTGACTACATCCTTACAAGGCAAAGGGAGAGATGGCTGCTTATAAATGCCAAAACCTTCCCAGGTGAAGAATGTACCCCACAACATAGACTGGTAGTTAGTGACTTTAGGATCAGGACTAGGAGGACAACCAGAAGACGACAAATATGGAGAAGAAGGATCTGGAAGCTTAAAGATCCTGCAAATGGACAGAGATTTAGGGACATATTACTTGAAGCCTCTGACGAAGTAGAAGGGGATAGAGCATCACAGGGGGTAGAAGACAGCTGGACGTTTCTAAGGGACAACCTGCTGAGAGCCACTGACCAGATCTGTGGCTGGTGCAAAGTCCCCTCTCGACCTAGAATAACGTGGTGGTGGAACAATATTGTAGACAGGGCTATTAGAGAAAAGAGACAGGCTTGGAAGGTCTGGAAAAATGGGGGTAGCAGGGAATTGTATCAGACTGCCAAAGAGAAGCTAGGAGACAGGTTTATTTAGCCAGAGGGGAAGCAGATAAGAAAAAATTTGCCAATGTTCTGCGCCGTGAGGACCAAAGACTGGAGGTGTTTCGTGTTGCAAGACAGTGTTGAGAGAGAATCGTGATGTGGTAGGAGAGAAGTGTGTTCGCATGGAAGATGGTTCACTTGCGCTAAATGAGGATGCGAAGAGAGAGGTTTGGAGATGCCACTATGAAAGGTTGCTGAATGAAGAAAATGAATGGGATAAAGAGAGTCTGCCGAATGTTGACCCAACAGAGGGACCAGCTATCCGAGTTGATAGTTCTGTGGTAGCTAAGGCAATTAGAAGCATGAAGACAGGGAAAGCCCCAGGCCCATCAGGAATCACTGCAGAGATGCTCAAAATGTCTGGTAGTGTCGGCTATAGCCTAGTCACCCATATAGTTAATCAGGTGATACACAAAGGGGTCATACCCAATGACTGGTGTAGCAGTATAATAGTCAACTGCTACAAAGGTAAAGGTGATGCCCTAGATACAAATAACTACAGAGGTATCAAGCTGTTGGACCAGGTGATGAAGGTTACGGAGAGGGTCATAGCCCAACTAATTAGAGAGAGAGTTAGTTTAGATGAGATGCAGTTTGGGTTTGTGCCAGGGAAAAGTACTACTGATGCTATATTCCTGGTAAGGCAGCTGCAGGAGAAATACCTAGCCAAAGATAAGCCCCTGTACCTGGCTTTTGTTGACATGGAGAAAGCCTTCGACAGGGTCCCCCGATCCCTTATCTGGTGGGCAATGAGAAAACTAGGGATAGATGAATGGTTAGTGAGAGCTGTGCGGCCATGTATAGGGACGCCGCTAGTAGGGTGAGGGTTGGAAATGAGTACAGTGAAGAATTCCGGGTAGAGGTAGGGGTCCACCAAGGCTCAGTACTCAGCCCCCTCCTATTTATCATAGTCCTCCAGGCAATAACGGAGGAATTCAAGACAGGATGCCCTTGGGAGCTCCTCTATGCTGATGACCTTGCTCTAATTGCTGAGTCGCTATCAGAACTGGAGGAGAAGTTTCAGGTGTGGAAAAAGGATTAGAATCGAAGGGCCTCAGAGTCAATCTAGCTAAAACCAAAGTCGTAATCAGTAGGAAGGTAGACAAATCACAAACACCTTCAGGTAGATGGCCCTGCTCGATCTGTAGAAAAGGTGTAGGTAGAAACTCTATAAGATGCACCAAGTGTAAGCTATGGACACATAAGAGATGCAGCAATGTCAAAGGAAGGCTAACTAGGAAGATGGTTTTTATATGTGGCAGATGCTCAGGAACAATAAACACTGAAAATGCTCTGAGACCAACTTCCGTCACTTTCCAGGGAGAAAAACTAGAAATAGTTGATAGTTTCCGTTACCTAGGTGACCAAGTCAGCAGCGGGGGTGGGTGTGCTGAAAGTGTAACTGCTAGAGTAAGAATAGCTTGGGCAAAGTTCAGAGAGCTCTTACCTCTGCTGGTGACAAAAGGCCTCTCGCACAGAGTGAAAGGCAGACTGTATGATGCGTGTGTACGAACAGCCATGCTACATGGCAGTGAAACATGGGCCGTGACTGCTGAGGATATGCGTAAGCTCGCTAGAAATGAAGCCAGTATGCTCCGATGGATGTGTAATGCCGGTACTCACACTCGGCAGAGTGTAAGTACCTTGAGAGAAAAGCTGGACCTAAGAAGCATCAGTTGTGGTGTGCAAGAGAGACGTTTGCGCTGGTATGGTCATGTGGCGAGAATGGATGAAGATAGTTGTGTGAAAAAGTGCCACACCCTAGCGGTTGAGGGAACCTGTGGAAGAGGCAGACCCAGGAAAACCTGGGACGAGGTGGTGAAGCACGACCTTCGAACTTTAGGTCTCACTGAGGAAATGACTAGAGACCGAGACCTCTGGAAGTGTGCTGTGCGCGAGAAGACCCGGCAGGACAAGTGAGTCCACAACCCGTGGCCTTCTACATGGGATGGAGCCAGCCTACGTATGCATACCTTCCCTTCTTGGGACACAAAACTCTACTTGTGAAGACGTGTTGAGGCAAGTGAGGATCAGAATCGAAATCGATCAATGGAAATTGCGGATGTGCTACCAGTGCCGGTGGCATGTCGAAACTCTGCTTGTGAAGACCCATTGAGGCAAGTGAGGATCAGAATCGAAATCGATCAATGGAAATCGATCAATGGAAATTGCAGATGTGTTACCAGTGCCGGTGGCATGTAAGAGAACTTTCCGTTTCGCGACCGTTGCCAGCACCGCCCCGTTTCGTGTCCGTTGCCAGCCTCGCCTGGCCCTCGTGCCGGTGGCACATAAAAAGCACCATCCGTTCGTGGCCGTTTGCCAGCTCTGTCTGGCACCAGTGCGGGTGGCACGTAAAAAGCACCCACTACACTCACGGAGTGGTTGGCGTTAGGAAGGGCATCCAGCCGTAGAAACACTGCCAGATTTGACTGGGCCTGATGAAGCCTTCTGGCTTCACAGACCCCAGTAGAACCGTCCAACCCATGCTAGCATGGAAAACGGACGCTAAATGATGATGATGATGATGATATGTATAGGGGAAGAATTCACAAAAAAACAAAAGACGAAGACAGGTGGTATAGACAACAAGCAGATGTATTAGTTTAATGCTCGGGAAGTAAAAAAGTCTTTAATGTTTCGAGCCTATGCTCTTCCACAGAAAGGAACACAAAAAGAAACAAGGAGAGAAAATAAATAATGAGTAGTGGCTAGTGATCTATCATGGCGAATGCTAGACAGAGAGGTCACACAGAAGAGCGAGGAAGAAGGGGAGATAATAAAGTAATGGTGATCCCAAAACGAAGGTGCACGGGCGTGTGTATAAGAGAGTATGTATGTGCATGTGGAAGATGGCTGGTGGCCTTGACATGTGTGTGTGTGTATGTGTAGGTGCATGGATGTGGGGCTGAGAAGTGGTCAGTGCTAGTGTGTGCATGGTGGTGTGATGTGATGTGATGTGGTGTTGTGTGGTGTGGTGGCGTCTGGTGTAGTGGTGTGTGGCGTGATGTTGTTGAGAGTTGGGGGTGAGTATGCATGCATTTTAGATGCACACACACACTCACACATACACAATCAGTTCACTGAGAAGGTAGTGCATGGGTATTTGGCACAAAAGAACAAGCCATAAAAGGAATAAATCACATCTAAAGCTAAACATGGAATGCAGGCAATATTATGACATTCCATTATGAAAACTACCTCCATGCAATCCATGAGCGAGAGATCCTCTCCATGTTCCTACAACATAAAAGCAAAAATCATTGATAGACAACAAATGTAGGCCAACTGCAAGGAAATGTCTTTTAAATACTGTCTTCTCATGAGGCATAATGCAGAGGCTAGAACAATTTGGATCTGAATAAGACAAAAAGCAGTTGGCTATATTGAGACCGATGAGTCAAAAGAAAATTGATGGAACTTAAAAATTAACAAAATTAAATGGCCACCGAATTAAAACACAATCAACCAGATATTGTTGTACAGGACCATATGACAAAGAACATGCTTTGTTGTGGAAATCAGCTGCCCTCTGGACACCAATGTAATCAGGAAAATACAGGAGAAAGAAAACACTCAGGAATTATTGATAAGGAGTTAGTAAATCTACTTTCAGTTTCATAACTAATATTATTGAAGCAATAGGATATGTAACAACCTGCCTAGAGCAAAGTATGGTAGAACTTGGGCTGTTTCTATTACATACATCAGAATCTACACACTCTAACTTGAGTGTATGTTGAGTGCATCGTACATTTGCAGCACAAATACACACACATTGTATTTGTGCTGTAAATGCACAATGCACTCAACATACACTCAAGTTAGAGTGTGTAGATTCTGATATATTTAATAGAAACAGAGTTACATATCTAACATAGCTATGATGTCAACTGCACAAATAATTGCTAATGGTACAAGCATTTATCATACATTCACTTAAGTATGTGCTTACTTAGACATCTATTGTTATTTATCATTCATTCTAAAGGTCTTATTTAAATTTCATGAGCAACAATATGGGAATATACCTGCAGGTCAAAATAATCCTTTTTTCTTTCCATTTTTTTTTCTACAACACAGCTTATTTATTTCTACTTAGCATTCTATGCTCCATGTATTAAATATACATTAACATTAATCTTACTTAATGTTGCTGTGGATGGTATTCTTCATTATTGAATGACTTAAATTCCATACTTACTTTATGCCAACTTCTGAGAAGATTCTCTGTTAAATTGGTCATTGCAACATAAGCTTCAGCAGCTCGAGAAGAACTTTCCAGAGTGTTGGTAAGTGTGCGGCGATAAAACTCCAATTCTGTCATTTGCTGAATTAAAGAAATTACAATAGGATATGAAAATTAGATGATGATGATGATGATGATATTTTCTGAGATGGTATCAGGCAGTGGCTCTTGTGGCTCCTGATCTTAACTGATTGGAAGTGTTATAACGTACAAGTTTTGTGTTGGAGTAAAAGATGGGCTACAACAAATATTCTGCTCAATACCACAGATTTTCTGGTCAGTTGTTTGACCTTAACCAGTTGGGCATGTCCCTAAGTAACTGATAATATGTGCATCTCTGGTCGTGTGCAGGAGTAGTGGGGAAGCATTATAGCCCTGTGCTGAGAACAATTCTTTGGGGTTTGAAAAATTCCCGTTTGGAAACATGGGTATTTTATTCATTATCATTTAACAACTTTTATTCAGAAACCTTGTGAGCAGGACGAGCAACTCAAACTGAAAAAATTCTAACTGGGTCCCACCTGCAAGGTCATGCACTGTTTATCTTGATATAAGGTTACCATGTTACACACATATGAGAGATGATGAGTACATTGGGCTTTGTATATTTGTACCCCAGAGTCACTTTGGTGGCATGTGCTGCTCTCTCACTCAATAATAATGATGACAATAATAATATTGGTTTCTAAGAAGAGAGCAAGGGAGACATCCTAACTCCCTTTCTCTTTGTGACTCTAGTGAACTACCTTCATAGGCAAAGCCTTGATTGCATGCAAGACAACAGCTCCACCATCAAGTAGACGTAATCAAGACATCAGCAGAAAATGAATCTCCCTGGCCTTGACTAAGCTGATGGTTGTACCCTCACAGCTCATCAAGTGTGTGATGTGTTAGACCTGTTAGCAGACCTGACATCTAGAAAAACAAATGGGGTAGATGGATACAGTATGGTAACTTGTCATACACATATGCACATTTGTGAGAATGTGTGCATCTGAGGGTAGTCAACAAAACCAAAACAAACAATGAGCATGCATGAAATTAAAAATATAAAATGGTGACAATTTACCCATTGTACCCTGTATATGTATATATGTATGTATGTATGTGTGTGTGTGTGTGTGCGCATATATATATATATATTTATACATACATATATATATGTGTGTGTGTGTGTGTATGTATATATATTCTTTTATTCTTTTACTTGTTTCAGTCATTTGACTGTGGCCATACTGTAGCACCACATTAAAGGGTGCTAGTTGAAGAAATCGACTCCAGAACTTATTCTTTGTAAGCCTAGTACTTATTTTATTGGTGTCTTTTGCTGAACTGCTAAGTTACAGGGACAAACACACACACAAATATATATATATATACACACAACAGACTTCTTCTAGTTTCTGTCTACCATATCCACTCACAAAGCTTTGGTTGGCCTGAGGCTAGAGTAGAAGACACTTCCTCAAGATGTCATGTAGTGGGACTGAACCTAAAACCATGTGGTTGAGAAGCAAGCTTTTTACCACACAACCACAACATATATATCGTACAATTTATCAACACTTAAAAGTGGATGTTGTGTTAGAATACATAATGATGTGAAATTTATCACAACAGAAACTCTCATTTGGTTCAGTAATGTGTACAAGTACTTCATTGTTTATGTCACCAGCAGCAGACAATCACCACTACTTCTGCTGCCAATTATATATATCATCATCATCATCATTTAATGTCCACTTTCCATGCTAGCATGGGTTGAACGATTTGACTGAGGACAGACGAACCAGATGGCTGCGCCAGGCTCCAATCTGATCTGGCAGAGTTTCTACAGCTGGATGCCCTTCCTAATGCCAACCACTCCCAGAGTGTAGTGGGTGCTTTTATGTGCCACCGGCACGAGGGTCAGTCTGGTGGTACTGGCAATGGCCACACACGAAATGGTGTTTTTTACGTGCCACCTGCACAGGAATCAGTCCAGCGGCACTGGCAACGACCTTGCTCGAATGTTTTGTTCACATGCCACCAGCACAAGTGCCAGTAAGGCGATGCTGGTAATGATCACGCTCAAATGGTGCTTTTTACGTGCCACCAGCACGGAAGCCAGACAGCTGCTCTGGCAGTGATCCCACTCGGATGGAGCTGTTAGCGCTCCACTGGCATGGGTGCCAGTCATCGAATTTGGTTCAATTTCGAATATATACATGTATATATATATACATATATCTGTAGGGTGATTGGTATTAGGAAGGGCATCTAGCTGTAAAAACCATGCCAAAACAGAGAGTAAGGCCTGGTGCACTCTTCTGCCTAGCAAACTCTCCAGCTCATAATAGCATAAAAATGGACTTCAAATGATGATAATGAGATATATATATATATATATATATATACTTGTAAACATACCATTTTGGCTAACTGAATCAAAGCTTTTTCTTTGGCTGAATTGACTAATGGAATCCAGACGTCTTTCTGCAAAACCTCCTCCACTTCACACTTCCAGTATACGAGTGTTTTACGTTCTTTGGTACCAACATGTTTCTTTCTCTTTCCAAAATACGGGCTTGATTCCTCTGCAATCATCCAAAAATAATAAATAAATAAATAAATAAATAAATGTTATGTTGAGTTGCCAGGTATTTGTTGTGTCGTGTTTTGTATGTTATTTATGTATGAAACTATTATTAGATTTTGTTTTCCTTTCTACTGTTACAAATTTTATATAGTCAGTGGAGTTTGATATTCCATAGATCCTGCCTCTTCATACTGATTGATATGTGTGTGTGTGAGTGTTTTTGTGTGTGTGTGTATATATATCATCATCATCATCATCATCATCATCATCATTTAGCGTCCGCTTTCCCTGCTAGCATGGGTTGGACGGTTCAACTGGGGTCTGGGAAGTCAGAAGGCTGCACCAGGCCCAGTCTGATCTGGTAGTGTTTCTATGGCTGGATGCCCTTCCTAATGCCAACCACTCTGTGAGTGAAGTGGGTGCTTTTTACATGCCACCGGCACAGTTACCAGACGGGGCTGGCAAACGGCCACGGTCGGATGATGCTTTTTACGTGCCACCGGCACAGGGGCCAGGCTAGGCTGCCAACGGACATGATCAGATGGTGCTTTTTACATGCCACCAGCACAGGGGCCAGGCAAGATATATATATATATATACTTTATTAAAAGGAGTAGTTTTGAATATATGAAATGTACATATTAATTGGTACATTTCCAAAATGGCCTGTAGATGAAAAATTTTGTAATTTTTGCATTTTTGTATTTTTTCTGTATTTTTCTGGAATTTTGATACGTCATTTTAATATGTCCTTTATATGTTTTATTATCCCAAATTTTTAATTTACCAATGTTTTATAACATTAAGCATAAATTCACTGTGTTTTGTATGTAACACTGATTCTTATATATTTATATATATTATATGACTTTTATCTATTTATATATATTATTATATTTATATATGTTGGATTTTATATCCATTCTGTAGATATAAATGAATATATGAATATATGTATGTATTTGATCTTTGTGTGTGGATCTTTGTAATGTTCCTTTTGTTCCTGCTCGCATTGCCCCTGCTCAAATTAAGAAGTGGAATACAGCTCATTTGGAGCACTACAACTCCAGTCTGTATTATATTTTGAGTATTGTTATTACTAGCGATCTCAAGATATAACTGCGTACTTTGTATTATATATATATATATATATATATATCTTAGTATATAAAATCCATTCTGTCTGTCTGTGCACTTATAACTTGAGAATTGTTCATCTGATCATGCTGAAATTTTAAACATGGATACATGAAAGAGCAGAGCATTCCATAATCTAAACAGATTTTCAAAAACAGGTCAGTTAATCACAAATTCTTTGTAAACTCCTAAATATATTTCCTTCTGTATATATATATACATATATACCACCAAAATATGACTGTTTTGAACTTATAAATTTCTGTGTATATATACAGATACTTCTAAACAAACATGATTTTTAATGAAATCCTAATATTCTCAATGAACTTTTTATTTTCCTTGTAAACTGTTTGAACATTTTTCTTATTATTATCAAAGAATGTATCTATGTATTGTAATATTTTGTGACAACCAGTATTTAACACAAAAAAGTTTTTACAAAGCTTTTACATTTTACTTTTGACAATCTTTTTCTAAAAAGTGAAACCGGTCAAGTGAATAAACACCTTTTAAAATTGCATTTTCAAACCGAAATTTCATATATATATATATATATGAAATATTAAGGGTAGAAAATTTAGAGAAATATTCTACCGGTGGCTAGCGCGCATAATAAAGTCAATAGACAACATATTTTTCATACAAATTCATTGTACATTTTTATACACAAAAGAGATGACCTTAACAGGACACCTTACATGCTTTAACTGCCCTTTCCAGCATGTAAGGTGTCCTGTTAAGGTCACCTCTTTAGTGTATAAAAACGTACACTTATGTATGTATATATATATATATATATATATATATATATATATATACATACATACATTGGCGTAGAAACATTGTCAGATCAGACTGGGTCTGGTGCAGCCTTCTGGCTTCCCAGACCCCAGTTGAACCGTCCAACCCATGCTAGCATGGAAAGCGGACGCTAAACGATGATGATGATGATGATGATGATGATGATGATGATATATACATACACATATATACATACACATATATATATACATATAGATATTTACATATACTTATTTAAATACACATACATATATATATTTACACACACACACACTTATTTCCTGTTTTCTTATAAGACTCTCATGTTTTGTATGAAGCACTAACTTTTCAAACTCCATTACTCCTTTTATGTTTCCAGATCTTCTTAACCTTATCGCAATGAAGTAATAGCAGTAATGGTATGTTGTTCAAGTACCTTGCTCCAAGTCACAATCAGTTATGCGAATATTGCTATAACTGATAAAGTTGTTAATGGCAAATTTAAAAATTATATATCATTTAAGTCCAGGGAGATAACACGATATATTTTTCATGTAATGTATATGGGTATTCAGGTTGTATTGGAAAAACTTCTATAGTTATTAACTTTTTTTGTGGAATTCTATACAAAATTGGAGTACTGTTGACTAATGCTTTTCTAATTTCACTTCTTGTAACTAGTGTAATGAGATGTAGTGGCTCCTTGTTGTAAATTTATGGTGTCTTCCAGTAAGAGAGTGCCATGCTTGTTCTTTTTTTCAGACTCCTCATTCAGTTAAAGATCACCACTTGGCTCAAGGTTACATTTAGCTGAGTTCACTCAGACTCAAGCAGCTGTGCTTGGATCACAGACTGATGATAACTGCTTCTTTTCTCCTGACTTGTTTCAAAGCATTGAAAAATATCATGCACTGGTCTTCCTCTTTTAACTAAAATAGATATTGTAGTTCGTTTTTGGATTTGGTTTGCAAGATTCTTTATGTGAGTTCGTGTGTTGAAGCATATTCTGTTGTGTCTGGGGAGAGTCATTTTCTTTTTGTGCCTTATAATATAACACACTCACCGGTAAGTATGTAAGCACATAGATAGAAAAAATAAATAAATAAACAGATCAACATACAGACGGATAGGTACATAGGCTATAAGAACAGACACATATGGAGACGCGGATCCACACATATAAAGATGCACATCCACACATACAAACATGGTACATAGTTGCATAACACACGCACACACAGAGCCATGCACAAACAAGGAGACAGAGGTACATACATATACAAACACATGCTCACACACACATACATAGAAAATACACAAACACGGACATGCATGCACATAAATATGCAGGATATGTACATACAGATGCACACACAAACATACATATATACATATGCATATACACACATATATACATACATATACATGCAAACAAACACATACATACATATGTACATGTATGCATGTATAGGCACACACACACAAACACTGACCCACACACATGCACACAAACAAACAAAAGGGAACACAGTGTAAGTAACGGACAGAGTCAAAACTATTGAAAAGGCTGCAAGATGCAACGAAAATTTTAGGAAAATAAAAATAAGAAAAAAGTGGAGATTTTACCAGTGAGTGTGTTATATTATAAGGCACAAAAAGAAAATGACTCTCCCCAAATATTGTAGTGTTTTAGTTTTTTTGGGAGGAAGCAGTTGTAAATGAACCATTCCATGTTGATGTGGAATTTTCTGATATCATATATATACAAAAAAAAAAAAGACAATGAAGCAGAGACATTAGTATACATAGTACACGTATATATACAGACACAGACACACACACACAACACAATACAACACACAAACACACATTTGTTTGTCATCTTACCTCTATCTGGAATGAAATTTGTCAGTGAAGTAGCCAAAGGTGTTTTGGACAAAGCTTTAATTTCATAGATAAAATCACCGATTACTGAATTATTCAATGTGACATTGCAATGGGCAGATCCCATGAAGAATGGCAAGAAAATAATCTCAATACTTCCTTTTCCAGATTCTGGTAGATAAATAGATTGTGTTTGGCAGTGGAAACTTTTCACTTTCTTATTTCGCTTTACTGTAATGGAAAAACAAAATGAATTTGTACATAATAAAGTAAAATTCTATTATTTGTAGTAATTAATTTCTCTGTATGAAGAATTTCTTATAGGAAATTCCTTACATGTCAATCTAATATGCAAAACTTTGTAATTCCTATCAGCAAATGAAGCATGCATAATAATGAATAAATAATACCAAAAGTTTCCCATTTCCTGTTTTGTTACACAACAACTCTCCAAATAATATTTTCGTAATTCTCAATTTTAACATGCATTTTGGCTAACATTTAGCAGCAACTGAGACTACATATATATTGGGTTGTATTAATGGAATAAGCAAATGTGCTTCAAGAGGAATCAACTGGGATTTGCCCAATCTACCTACATAATTATACTACATGGAAAAATATGAGCATGAAAAGTAATATTCTTAAGATTATGAATCTAGAAAAGTACATACACAAGTTATTACACCTGTAAAAGTATAGGACAACCTATTACTTCTAGTAAAGTAAAGAATAAGAAACTTTTTACTTAAAATATTGCAGCAAAGAATGCCAGTTCTTCTAATTTATCACTCTTTACAGTTCTTATCTTTTAAATTTATTGTACAAACTGTTCAGCTAATTTTGAGGTTTGTCTAATTAGTCACTTTTTTCTGTATTTAAGGTAGTAAATTAGCCAAATTCTACTTAAATAAGTAAAGTGTTATTTGTAAACTATAATAAAATATTTTTTTAATATTCAAATTTTAATTTTAGCTGCAATATTTTAAGTAAAAAGTTTCTTATTCTTTACTATACTAGAAGTAATAGCTTGTCCTATACTTTTACAGGTGTAATAACTTGTCCTGTATTTTTCCAGGTTTATAATCTTAAGAATATTACTTTTCATGCTCGCATTTTCCCATGTAATGCATGATTTTTCCAGGCATTGCTGTTATAAGATAATTAATAATGTGTCAATTAAAAATTTTAAATTTTACCTGACAAAAAACTGAAAGATGATATTTCAATTTTTTTCATGCTAATTTAAATATATGTTGTGATTGAATTTACTTTTGACAATCTTTTTCTAAACAAGTGAAACTGGTCAAGTGAATAAACACCTTTTAAAATTGCATTTTCATTACCCATCCACACCAAATTAATGGCAGGGATTTTTACCATGTTGTTGGTTGCACCATGGCTCACCAAAAGTTACAAACAACAAGACTCCAAAACCATGTTTCCAGGCTTACCTTAAGTAACCTAATTTTCCAATATTAGGTCACAGGAATTCATTTAAAGAAAAAAAAAATTTTCAATGATTCTGACATGGGGGGACCCCTACCTCATTTTTTCTGAACCAAAAGAAGGGATTTACAGTATATTAAGAGGTCAGGGTACTTGATTCCATGCACTATTCCATCATCAGAGACAAGGTATGAATATTTTAGACAGAGAAAATTTACAGCTTACAAGGAATAAAATTCACTGCGAATTATTCTAAATCACTTGAGGTACTTGTTCTGCCTAGGTTTTGTTTTTTTCCTCTAATATAGTGTATGTATATACATATATATATATATATATGTGTGTGTGTGTGTGTATAATATATATATATATATGTAGAGATAGATAGATAGATAGATATAGGGTGGGTGGAATTTCTATAGGCATTAGAAATTGCTTATAGAATTTTTAGTATCACTGAAGTCATGACAAAAAGATTTTTTAAACAGACAACACTAATGGGGATTTCTTATTTTCTTTATTATCTTATTTCTTATTTCCCAGATGGCTGGTTGCTTGACTGTTCAGGAGTGAGCTAACATAGCAGCACACTATGAAGTGTGAAATTCCATTGTTTCAATTCAGAGATGGTGGTATGCATGGAAAGGTAAGCATGCAACACTACATCTGGAGACAATAAAAAGTTGTCATGCAAAGCTGATGACTACGGGCTCTGGGAACGATGCAAGAAGTGGTTGTCCAAACATATTCAGATCAGTGGAGAATGTGATAACAGTGCAGGAAGTGTTTAATTGCAGCCCACAAAAATCACCACATCAAGCAGCACATGAAAGTGAACTAACAAGACACATAATATGTATGGTGTTGTATAAAGAATTGAATTTTCGTCCGTGGAAACCCCATTACGTGCAGGAGCCAAAGCCTGACAGCTGTAACTGAACAATGGAATATGGAGAGTTAATGCTAGGTTGGCATAAAGATTGGCCTGAATTGTTTGGAAACATTCTCTGGAGTGATGAGGCTGGATGTTGTAACAGCGATCGCACACTGGAGAACTTGGAACACAGATTCAGGAGGTTCTCAATGATATCCCAGTCAATGTCCTTCAGAAGGTTGTTCATTCCAACCCTGGCCATTTGAAGAAACTGGTTGATGTCACCAGTGCTTATGTTAAAGTATGAAGATTTACTTTCATTTTCCCATGTAATAAGAACATGTATCATTTGTTTCAATAAATTTATAAAAGGAATATAGATTTTATTACCAATTTATATATATATATATATTATATATATATATATATTATATATATATATATATATATATATATATATATATATATATATATATATATATATATACATACATATATATATATATGAAGGGAGAGTTTACTAAAAAAACAAAAGACGAAGAGTGTACAAAACGTGGTGTATTAGTATAACACTCAGGAATAGAAAAAGTCTTTTACGTTTCGAGCCTACGCTCTTCTACAGAAAGGGACACAGAAAAGAAACAAGGAGAGAAAAAAATGTGTGTAGTGTCTAATGATCTATCATATCATCATATATATATATATCATGATATGTGATTATAAGATCCAAGGATCTAAGAATAGGAAGTTTTGTAAGCTTTGATCAGTCTGTGGTAGGTATAAAACATTCAGGAGCAAAAATAATTTATTGGCAATTTGTTAGGCTTTTCCCTTATCAAAATTCAATTAACTGAAAAACAATTTTTAATAGTTCACGGTTAGCAACTTGAGTTGCTATGAATGCAAATCAAAATCCAAATTGATGGAGTGGAGCAGATTAACATCAGGCTACTTATGTTTTCTCACTAGCAGATCCTCTGATGTAATAATTACTCAACATGGGATGCTCGGCAAGTTACTCATCAGGCTGAAGATACCTTAGTTAGATGAAGTTTATATTGTTGTTAAAGAATCACAATTTAACTTGCCGAAGATATAATTTGTTGTTCATGCTGGCATGGGTGAGATGGTTTGACCAGAGATGGTAAAGCCGTGGGCTGCACTGGGCTCCATTGTCTGTTTTGGCATGGTTTCTATGGCTGGATGCCCTTCTTAATGCCACCTACTCCACAGAGTGTATTGAGTGCTTTTTTTTGGTACTACTGCCAGCACTTTTTACATAGCACTAATAATATATGCATATAAATAAACATACAAAGTATGGAAGAAAAAAGTGATATGGTCCTTACCAGGGTTATTGAGATCTTGAGAATTTGTCTGAAATAGTCCTTTTCCTAAGTAGATACCTTTTATAGATGATGACTCTACATTTTCCTCAGTCATTGACACACAGAATTCCCCGCCAACAGGGAATGGGTTTTGTAATTCCAGCAATATTGTTTGGGTTTCATAACAATGAGAATCCACTGAGATAACATTCTGTAGAGAAGACAAAACTTTGAGCTACAGAAGATTAGAATCACAAAAACCCACCCAACAAAAAACAAAAAACTCCCTAGAAAGCTAAGAACAACTAACCCTCTCTCTCTTTCCCCTCTAACACACACACACACACACACAAGCGCATGTGCACACACACACACACACATATACATGCACTAGAATGGTAGTATGGTTAAAAAGTTCACTTTGAAACTATGTAGTTTTATATTCCATCCCACAGTGGCAACATTAGGCAAGGCTCTTCTACCCTAGCCTTAGGCTGTCCAATGACTTGCTTTTTCCCTCTGACTAGGTAACCAAGTAGCTCCTTTACATCAGCCTGTTTCTGTCCTCTTTCTTGCACATCTCTCTCGATGGGTAAACATGTACCTCCTCTATAACAAGACACCTGTTTCTGCCTATCTATTTCTCAGTCACACTCTAACCTTTCATCATCTGACACTGGATCAACTCCTCCAATGCTCCCTCTCTTATAGCAAGACACCTGTTTCTGCCTCTCTGTCCCACTCTAACCTTTCATTATCTGACACAAGTTCCCCTCCTCAAGTGCCCATGCCCCTCTCAAAATTCCTTGTCTTGCGAGTTACTTGCCAGTGTTGGTGCCATGTAAAAAGCATCCAGTCCACACTGTAAAGTGGTTGGTATTTGGAAGGGCATCCAGCTGTAAAAATCATGTCAAAACTAACCTTGTGTGTGCTAGTGCCATGTAAAAAGCACTGAGTCCACTCTGTGGAGTAGTTGGCGTCAGGAAGGGCATCCAGCCATAAAAACCCTGTCAAAACAGACACAGTAGCCTGGGATAGTTTTCTACTTGGCTGGCTCCTGTCAACTGTCCTCCCCATGCATGGAGGACAGATGTTAAACGATAATGAGGATGATGATGATATATAAATATATATATATATTTTAGCTGCTTTCTCATATACAAGCAACACCATTGCTAGAAAGAATCATTGAAATGAGTCATTGTTGATGCAGTGTGAGGCCCTTTTATGACACTTGAGCCTGGCGAAAGATTTGCACATTCTATTACATAATGCACAGCTGTGTTGGTTGGCAGAAGGAACAAGTGCCACAGTATGAACTCTTTTGACATGTCTTTTCAATCCTCCAAAAACAATGAGGCCTACAACATCATATTCTAAAATATACCATTTATGAAAATGGACCAAGCTGAACGAAATTCTCCAAACACATACTGTCATAAGGAGTAAATATTAATGTGACAAAAGGATCAGAGATCTGTTTCAAATAAGGACAACTCTTCACAATAATAATTTCACGTTCGCAATAATAGATAATTTCACATGCTCAGAATGTGGGGAACATTACTTTGAGCATATGAAAACTGCTTTACAACGATGCATGACACTGCATAGATCAGAAATTGGAATATGGGAATACAAATGAATATGATTCAGAGAACATACAGACAGAAAGAGCTAAACTTTATGATTTTTCCTCTATATAAATTTAGTGACAATATGGATTAATGACAACAAATCAACAAAGCATTATCCATCATAACAAAATTCCAGTTACATTTAAATTCCTGTAAGAAAGAAAGGGAGCAACCACCACCAACCCTTTTCTAACCCTTACTAAAGTCACCAAAATGATTGCTACTAGTTAGATAGATAACTGCTATAATAGACTGGGGGCCCTAGCTGCTGCAGCTGTTTCTGCTCCTGCTGCTATCACTTACATCCTTATCTGCTGTCACTTACATCAGCCAGAAATTACTGTTGTCCACTGGTAACCAGCAACAATTAGAAGGAAACAAATAAAATGTGAACTTCTAGAACTTATATAAAAGATTAATTTAATTCAGTTCAATTTATTTTCCCTTTATATCAGTATGACTAGATCATCTTAGAGTGATTGAAACTGGTAGCTGCTTGGTTAAAAATATAAAAACTTTCTTTTATCCCATGGTAAAGTTCTCTAAGCATTTTCATCTTTTTTTCTCTTTATTTTCTGTTTGTTTCTCTCCGTCTCTCTCTCTGTTTCCCTCTCTATCTCTCTGTCTCTCCCTCTCCCTCTGTCTGTCTCTCTCTCTCTCTCTCTCTCTCTATATATATATATATATATATATATGATGGACTTCATTCAGTTTCTTATTTCTTTACTGCCCACAAGGGGCTACACACAGAGGGTACAAACAAGGACAGACAAATGGATTAAGTCGATTATATCGACCCCAGTGCATAACTGATACTTATTTAATCGACCCTGAAAGGATGAAAGGCAAAGTCGACCTCGGCGGAATTTGAACTCAGAACGTAGCGGCAGACGAAATACCGCTAAGCATTTCGCCCGGCATGTTAACATTTCTGCCAGCTCGCCACCTTAAATTCATTCAGTTTCTGTCTAGTAAATCTGCTCGTAGAGCTGAGTTGTTGAATTACAAAGTATTTTCATCACTTTTATTTGTTGCCTTTGAGGCAAAGACAAAAGTTATTGTTGTTATTATTAAAAGGCTGATGGATAGAAGAATTAGTAGATAACCAAACAATATACTATGTAGCATTAAGTAGTAATATCTCTTTGCATTCTGTGTTCAAACCATCTCCCAGCTCTTGATATCAATTTTACCTTCCCTCCTTCTTGGGTTACATAAAAGAGTTGATCAGTCAAGTATTGGGGTTGAATTAATTAATATATTTCTCTGCCAGCATTTGAGTCCTTGTGCCATCCTATCATTATAAAGAAACAATATATTATGCAATAAATTGTTATTTGCACTGTGATCAGGGAGATCTCAAACAATGACATGCACTACCACCACCACCACCACCACCACCACCACCACCAGCAAGGCTCTCTTGTTTAATTTCTCACTTATGATGTTTATGTAAAAGAAGAAATCAAATCTCTTACCTGTGGGCTTACTTGAGTTGTGAAAGACACCAGAGAGAAGACAAGATGAGTTCCAAGTTCTGATCCTTGGCGACGCCCAGTAAGAACAAGGGTTGCTGTTTTGGAGTCAACAAACGTATTATTGTAGGCAACTGGCAACTGAACCGTTTGTTTGGCTGGGATCGCAATAGATTTCCCTTTGGAGATGCTGAAGCGTGAAGCACTTTCACCAAATATTGAAACTGAATAGTTCAGCAGCTTTACACTTGGATTAGTAAGTTTAATCTATGAAACAGATGAGAAAAAAGGAAAATACATGCTTTCATATAAACATGTATATATATGAACACACAAATATACATAGGCAGGCACACACACGTGATTGTGGGTATGTGTGTGTGTGTATATATATACACATCTCAACTTATGACCTATGCAACCTACAACCAGAATAAATAAATAAAAGCTTGATTTTCGGATGTTAACTAGGCCAGCTGCATGTACAATAACTATAACTGCATCTGGCAATGCAGGTCATTCTCAGACCCAGCCATCCACTGCCTGTCACTGTGTATCACTCAGTCACTTTCAAGCATCAGTTGCGTTTAAATGAAGACAGTGTTGAAAAATATAAATCCAACATATGACACTAGATCGACTTGTGACCTGTCAGTCGGAATGGAACTTGGCCATAAGTTGAGGAGGTGTATATGGATGGGGACAGTTGCGTAAAGAAGTGCTGATCTCTGACTGTGGAAGGAACCTGTGGAAATGGTAGACCCAAGAAGACATTGGACGAGGTGAAGCATGATCTTCGAATCTTGTGCCTAATGGAGTTGATGACAAAAGTAACCGAGACCTTTGGCGATATGCTATGATTCAGAAAACTCATCAAGCCAAGTGTCATGTGAATGGCACCAGTAAAATCATAACTGTGACATGATCTTCAAATGTCAGGCCTCATGGAGGCGAGGACAAGTAACCGAGACCTTTGGTAATATGCTGTGCTTCAGAAGACTCATCAAACCAAGTGAAATCAATGTCATGGCAATTGCCAGTGTCACGTGAATGGTATCCATGAAATCGTAGTCGTAGCCATTGCTGGTGTCATGTAAATGACGTGTAACAAAATTCCTGGATTGACCATTTGGACTAGTGGCAACAGATCAGATAACGACCACGAATAATTTGATGACTAGAGAGTCAGATGACATTAATTAAAGATTGCATCTGTGATTGATTGGACTGGCATCTTAACTCAAAATAGCATACAAGTACACTGCAACATAATTTCTTTTCCTCAACAGGCCCTGCCCTATTTAACATTGTCCCGAAAGAGATCAAAGAGAAAAAGGATCCCATCAACTTTAAACGGAGTCTGGATAGATTCCTTCAAGGAATACCTGATATGCCACCCATAATTGGATATAACTCACCCAACAAAAACTCACTACTTGAATGGACCATAAACAAAACTTGACTTAAACAGGATTTAGATAATCCTATCAGGTGGTGCTATTAAGTTAGACATGGCCTGGACCAATCTTTGGTCGAAACATATCTAAGTTTATCTAAGTTTATATTATAGGTGCAGACGTGGCTGTGTGTCAAGAAGCTTGCTTCCCAACCACATGCTATCAGGTTTGAGCCCACTGTGTAGCATCCTGGGCAAGTGTCGACTGTAGATTCAGGCCAACCGAAGCCTTGTGAGTAGATTTGTTATGGAAACTGAAGAAGCTCATCATATATGTGTGTCCGTGTGTGTATAACTATGTGTGTGTATCTTTGTGTTTTGTGTGTTTAAGTCCCCATAATTCAGCAGTTCAGCAAAAGAGACTAATAGAATAAGTACTAGGCTTAAAAAATAACTCCTGGTGCCAATTTGTTCAACTAAAACCCTTCAAGACAATGTTGCAGCATGGCTACAGTCAGGTAACTGAAACACATAAAAGAATATGTGTGTATATATATATATATATATATATATATATATATATACATCATCATTTACCTTTCAAAAACATGTTCTAATATAATCTTCAGAAATGGTCAAATGAATGTGGTAATAAATGATTTTAATAGAGCTTACCAATTTAGTGATTGATTCATGTAGCTTTCCTTTAAATTCCAATGTAGATTTAGGGCAGTATTGCGGTAGAATGTGGAAGAGAAAGGAACAAAAGAGTATCATGTTGATTGGGTTGGGGTTTGCTATGTCCACCGCCTGTGAAGAGAGTGAAAATAATAAAAATACATACGACAACATATATCTGTACATACACACATACAAACATTCATACATGTATATATATATATATATGAAGACAGAGTTGAAAAATATAAATCCAACATATGACTAGATCGACTTATGACCTGTCAGTTGGAATGGAACTTGGTCGTAAGTTGAGGAGGAGGTGTATATATATATATATATATATATATTATATATATATATATATATATAATATATATATATATATATATATATATATATATATATATATATATATGATAACAATTTAATAAATAAAACATATGCATACATACATACACACATATATGTACATACCTACATCTATATGTATATATACATGCATATATATATATATATGAGTACAGGACACCACAAATAAATGTAGAACACAACGAGAAATGAAAACATAAAATCAAACAAGGAAACAGACTTTTTTTAACAATGAAAAAACAGAGTACAAGACAAACAATACAAGGAATATTCCCCTTCATCAGCTGTCCCTGTTTCGACTCAATGTGTGTTTATATATAAATAAGAGCTGATTTCTCAATGTAGATGTAACAAGTGGAAATGGAAGTCCTAAAGATGACCTCAGAATGCTGAACCTTTCTGGCAAGATAACAAAGGACTGAGCTACCTGGTCACTTGCTATACTCAAGAAGATCCACACTTTGCAGCACTAGTTTTAAGATTGATCCTTTTGGTGGTGTGGAGCATTCGTGGCAGTGCCACATAAAAGCACTCATGAAGCACCATGTAAAAACACCCGTGCATTATCACATAGAAGCATCCAACAGATTCTGTAATGTGGTTGGTGTTAGGAAGGGCATCCAGCTGTAGGAACCATGCCAAATTCGACTGGAGTCTGGTGCAGCTCCCTAGCTTGCCAGCTATGGTCAAACCGTCCAACCCATGCCAGCAGGGACAATAGATGTTAAATGATGATGATGATGATAATGATGGCGATGATGATGATGATATATATCTATGTTGTATGGAAATGTGTAGTGATTATTAAATAACTGTCTAACTGTACTTCCTCTTGTTGACTCTATCTTATTCAATTATATATATAACCTAGGAAACCTGCAATGGCTCCATAACTACCGTCTTGGCTATAAACTTGAAGCCCTAGTAATCCGTTACCTAGCATACGTAATCGTTTAGACCACTTGTGAACTAAACCCCCATACTTTGTGTGTGCATATATATATATATATATATATACAGATACACACACATATATACATATATGTATATATATATAATAACTAACTTTGAAACAGCTGAATGTGTTGGTATTTTACAAACAAGAAAGTAAATTTCACCCTCAGTACAACTGTGAAAACAGTAAAGAAAATTTGGGTATTTACCCATAGAAGACAGGAAAAAGTTGCCAACAGGTGGCAATGGGGGTATCCCTCGAAGATCAGCTGAGTGCTCTAAACCATTAATCTAAACATCCCCCGCAAACAATTAGCATCATTTTTTTTCTATCTTGCAAAGGTAAATACCCTCTCCTTCCCTGCTGGTTTCATAGCAATATTGCATTTGAAATTTACTCTCTTGTTTGTAATGTATATAATCATCATCATCATTTAACGTCCGTTTTCCGCGCTAGCACGGGTTGGACGGTTTCGACCGGGGTCTGGGGAGCTCGGGACTGCCCCAGGCTCCAGTCTAGTCTGGCAGTGTTTCTACAGCTGGATGCCCTTCCTACGCCAACCACTCCGCGAGTGTAGTGGGTGTTTTTTACGTGCCACCTGCACAGGTGCCAGAGGGGTCTGGCATCGGCCACGTTCGGATGGTGCTTTTTATGGGGGGGGGAGAAATATAGGGGGAGCACCAGTGGGGAGGGGTGGTTCAGAGAAATGATGACAGGTTCTAGGCAAGTAGAACGTAGGATATCAAGAGAGGGGTAATGCATGGTCAAATAGCGTATTGAAGAGGGGGTTCGAAGAGTAGACACCTATAATGGTGGTGGGAGAAGCGACATCCGGTATAGATGGAGCAAAATATAGAGATATCCGGTATTGGTGGTGGGGTGGGCAAGGGCGGGTGCACCGGGAATATGACGGGCTGGCTTAAAAATGCTCTTAGCAAAGGAAGAGGGGGGATGGCAGACAACGTAAAAGAGGAGAGAGAGAAGGGAAATAGTGGAACCCCGCGAAAATGGGCCGCCATTGAAAAAACCCCTGTATGGAGAAATAATATGCAATACAAGGCGAAGCTGAAAATAGTAATAATAATAAATAATAATAATAATAATAATAATAATAATAAGCAAATTTTCGACCGAGGATCAAAGGGACAATACTAATACTACTAATAATAGTAATAATAATAATAATAAACAGCTCAACCACAACATTAGATTATATATATTATATATATATATATATATATATATATAGGAAATAACGAAGGCAGCTATATGCATTATAAAGCCAAAATGGAAAACCTCAGTTGTTGTTAATTGTAACTGATGGTGCAGGGTAGCACGTACATTGTTAGAAATAAGAGTTAAAACCTCTTAGAGCTGCAATGTATCTCATTCTGCATATCATACTCAATGCATGTATACTGTTGGAAACCTGGACACTGGTGTTTGTCTTGAGAAGGCATCTCATATCAATGTATAGTGTTAGAATACACAGAAATATATCAGTATTGGAAGAAAAGTGTCTAGCACGGGTGGTAGAATTGTATTCCTGATTTTTTTGCAGCATCATCAGTAGCAATCAACCATTAGCAACTGTGTGCTAAGACAAATTTGACAACTACTGATATAGAAAAAGAGTGATTAACGAATCACTGGTGTTGCAATTAGCCAGCAAGCTAAATAAAAATTCTATATTTGTTATGGAAGCAATATTAGTTCAAAATAGCAATCCATATAACATATTTAAGTCAGATATGCTGTTGATAGCCTGGAAACTTTGGTATTCATCTAGAGTAGGCATCTTCTGTAAGTGTATTGTGTTAGAAAATCACTGAAATGTATCAGAAGCAGGGGACCATGTATTTCTCCAGTGTCTCAGTTTTGGCAAGGTTTCTATAGCTGGATGCCTTTCCTAATGACAGTTACTTTATAGAATGTGGCAGATGCAATTCTTGTGGAATCAGCACATGCAAAGTTGCCATGTAACTCACAAGACTACAAGGTAACTTTATGCTAGGTATGATAAAAAGAGGACTAGATTTGTTGATGTAGAGATGATACATGGTTACCCCACATTATATAAAAGTAATTGGGGATAGTTGGGATGGAGCTAGAAAGTGAGATAAAGATGATAGTGATGAGGTGTTAGAATGTACAATAAGGTGAATAGAAGTGAGTATGGGATGAAGAAGGGTTGTTGGGTAAAGATTGTAAGAGTGTGGGGAGGTTTGAATGTAGTGAAAGTTGAACAAGGATGAAGGACTGGTCCAAGGTAAATATGAGTTGAGGGAAGAAAGAAATGATGGATGCATGTCATTCAAAATAACTAAGAGGAGAAGTTGTGATGACTAGCAGTTAGAAAGGGTGAACAAGAGCAAAACAATAATAATAATAATAATAATAATTTTTTTTTTTAGACATTCATTAGTACAACACCAAAAACTCCCCCCCCCCCCCCAATATATGGCACATTAGGCATAACAACAACATGAACTTCCAACCTGTTGTCTCTTGAGGTCCTTGGGTGAGACTTGGAGCCAACTTGTACAAATATTCTATTCACCTTATTGTACATTCTAACACCTCATCACTATCATCTTTATCTCACTTTCTAGCTCCATCCCAACTATCCCCAATTACTTTTATATAATGTGGGGTAACCATGTCAAACATAGAATAATAATAATAATAATAATAATAATAATAATAATAATAATATAATAATAATAATAATAATAATAATAATAATACAGTGGTTAGAGGAAAAATGAGAGATAAGGGAAATGACAAGTGGAATGGATGGACAGAAGATTTCGAGAGTGTGGGGGGAAGGTGAGAGATGTATGAGGTAGTATAAAAAGGTTCATGGACAAGGAATGGTTCATAAAAAATATCTTATTTACCCAAGTTTAACATCATCTCCTTCGAAATAGTCACTTTGCGCAGCAATACACCAGTTACAGTGTTTCTGCCATTTTTGGAACCTGACTTGGAAGTTGATTTCTGTAAGTGAGTCAAGGACCTTCTGCGATTCACTCTGGATCTTGATAATGATGTTAAAACGGTAATGTTTTAACTGCATTTTCCTCTTGGGAAAGAGATGCAAGTTTGCAGGTGCTAAATCTGATGAATAGAGTGGGTGCAGAAGTGATAACAAGTTGTTTTTGGTGAGAAACACACGAATGAGGAGAACCTGGTGAGAGGGTACATTGTGGTCATGAAAACTCCAATTCTTCACAGACATTAGGATTGTCTGCATGGACCCATCCGACAGACCAACCACATCAATGATGCCATTGATTGTCCTCCGACAATCCTCATGCCCAACCAGATGAATTTTCTCCTCACTTCCAGGGGTGACGTTCATGGCAAGTCTTCTAGATTGCTCATCATCATCCAGGAATGTTCTTCCGCTTTTGAAGCACCCATGCCACTCAAAACATTGCATACAACTCATTGTCTCATAGCTACAAGCTTGCTGAAGCATGCTCAATGACTCTGTAGCTGACTTCCTCAGTTTAATGTGAAATTTCACATTTGGTTTCGTTCCAAATTCCTGTCCATGACAAAAACATCACAGACGACAGCATGCATGTTATTTACAGAAACACAAATTTCACAACTTGCGAAGTAAACTCAGTGATGTCACTTGGCACACTGCCTCATGAAGGTCACTGCTAGCTCTCACTGCACACGTAACTATGTACTGTCATCTGCCTGTGCACTACAGAACTAGTCCAGGAGCTTTTTGATACCCATTTCTTTATTACCCAAAAGGGGCTAAACACAGAGGGGACAAACAAGGATAGACATAGGTATCAAGTCGATTACATCGACCGCAGTGCATAACTGGTACTTAATTTATCGACCCCGAAAGGATGAAAGGCAAAGTCGACCTTGGCAGAATTTGAACTCACAACGTAAAGGCAGACGAAATACCGCTAAGCATTTCGCCCGGCGTGCTAACGTTTCTGCCAGCTCGCCGCCTTTGAGCTTTTTGATACCACCTGTATGTGTGTGTGTGTATGTGTGTCTATATGCCTTTCTTTGTGTCTGTGTTTGAACCCCACCATCACCTGACAACTGGTGTTGGTTTGTTTATATCCTTGTAACCAAGTGGTTCAGCATAAAAGACTGATAGAATAAGCACCAGGCTTAAAAATATAAGAATTGTGGTCTATTTGTTCAACTAAAGGTGTTCGAGGTGGTGCCCTAGCATGGCCACAGTCCAACAACTAATACAAGTAAAAAGAAAAAAAAAAGAACAAATGATAAATTGGTTTACATTCTACCTGAATATTGTACTCAATTCCAAGAGAACGTAGAGCACAGACTATCTTCAATGCATTATGGAAATATTGTTCTTTTTGAGTTGGGGTTGTGTACACTTTACCAATGTGGCTAGAGATCTGTGAAGAAGATAAAGAAGAGGCTCATTAAAAATACAACAAAATACTGATTAATAGCAGAATAGCTTTAAGATGAAAAGATTTTTGTTTTGCAATGCAAACAGTTTCTGGACACAAAATATTGCTGTATGAAATTTAAGCAGGTGTCATGAAATAAGAAGGCACTAAAAGAGAATCACTCTCCCTAGAAACAATAAAATATGCTTCAACATACGAATTCACATAAAGAATCTTGCAAACCAAATACAAAATCAAAATATATATGTGTGTGTGTGTGTGTGTGTGTGTGTGTGTACATAAATATGTGTGTGTGAGTGTGTGTGTGCATACATATATATATATACATATGTATGTATGTATGGGTAAATATATCTTGGCTTGGCTTTGTTGACAAAGATTATGAAGGCTGTTGTCCATATTGTTTGTCTGCATGCTCATTTGTGGTTGATAAGGCTGATGAGGGTGTAATGATGCAGCTGCAGTATTTTTTCACCTCTGACGTTTGTCATTAAGAAAGGCACTGCAAGAGATCTCAAAGGAGGAAACAGCATTGCTGATGGTATGCACCAAGCAGCACGGTCAGCTGTTAAAGAAAACCACTCACGATAATCATTGTCACAAATGCCAAGGGACTGCTTCAGGCAAATAAAGCATTTAGAAGACTGTATAAATGTGTATGTGGAATAATAAGCATCTTAAAATCAGCACAAAATTCAGAGTCTACAGGGCCATTGTCCTCACGATGCTCCTATATTGCTCTGAGTCCTGACCCCCTACTGCTGTCATCTCAAACTCCTTGAACGTTTCCACCAACGCTGCCTTGGTACCATTCTCAACATCTGGAGTGACTACATTACCAACACTGAGGTCTTCAAGTGAGCAAAGGTCACCAGCCTGGAAGCCATTTTACTTGAGACATGACTAAGTTGGGCAGGGCGCATTGACAGGATGAAAGACCATCGCCTATCCAAGATCCTCATGTACGGTCAGCTTACCACTGGCCACTTCAACAGGAGGGCACCAAAAAAGTGTATGTATATATATATATATATATATATAAATATACACACACACACATACACCTGCCCATGCCCACCTACACACAAATACATATATAGATACACACACACATATATATATATACATATAGATGTATGTGTATGTGCATGTGTACGCACACACACACATATATATATTGACTGCTTTCTCATGTACAAGCAAAGCAATTGCTAGACAGAATCATTGAAATGAGTCATTGAATATGCAATGTGAGGCCCTTATATGACTCTTGAGTCCTGCCAAAGACTTTCTCCTTTTGCTGCATAAAACATAGTTATGCTGGCTGGCAGAAAGTACAGGTGCCACAGAATGAAGTCTTTTGACATGTCTTTTTAGTTCTCTAACTGAACGGCACTACGTTCCACAGATTGCACACATATATATAAGCACATACATATATATACACAAGCATATACATATATCAATATATATGTTCTTATAAGTTGGTGAGATGGCAGAAACGTTAGCACACCGGGCAAAATGCTTAGCGGTATTTCGTCTGTCTTTGTGTTGTGTTCAAATTCTGCCGAGGTCAACTTTGCCTTTCATCCTTTCAGGGTCGATATATTAAGTACCAGTTGCGTACTGGCATCGATCTAATTGACCAGCCCCCTCCCCCAAAATTTCGGGCCCTGTGCCTAGATTAGAAAAGCATATATATGTTCTTATGAATGTCTGTGTGAATTTATATAAACATATGCATGAATAGATGTGTGTATGTACATTTTATGTCTACGCCAAAAATAGAATTATTACATTGAACATAATGAACAAAAATAGCTTGTAATATTCCATTCTACATCAGTTGCCTATCCTCACACCTAACTGACTTTGCCTTTTATCTCTGATGACAGGCATAAAAAAAGAACCAGATAAAACAGAGGAGTTGATTAACTTGATTAAAAACCCAGCATTACTGATGAGTTAATTATTTTTCTTTTATGTCATGAAGAACTATAGAATACAGGGTATGATGGGTAAATTGTCATTTTTTAAAAATTCCCTGCATGCATATTGTTTGTTTTTGATTTTGTTGACTACACAGTATAGCAGGGTCAGTTGGGTACTGTCTATAAGAAAACAGCACCATGATGCAATTCACTCTGCCAGAAATTTGGAAACAACATGCTGTACTGCTTGGCACTCACAATGGAAGCTCCAATATGAACAGATGGTGAACACACATAACAACCATTGCCTTGCTGTCTCCCCCCAAAAAATCAAACATCCAGTCAACAACATGGTGTTTGGAGTGATCATTAGTGATGGAGACATTATGCCTCCATTCATCTTCCCACATGGCCTCAGACTCAACATGGAGGTAGTGCTGCACTGAGTCGAAAAGATGGCTGCTGGAAGACCCTATGTCTGACAACAGGACTCTGCACCATGCCACACAAGCAGGAGAACCCAGTCATAGCTGTCAGACAATTTCTGCAACCATTACAAGACAATGTTAGCTCTGGTAGGGTTAGAACTCACTTCAAAATATGGTGTCAGGTGACTGCCTGAATAATTTATTTTGATTAACATTTTTCTCTCCGGTTATTTATTCCTTATTGTAGGTATGTTTTGCTTGAGTTTTGGGTGAGAGTTGTCCTAGGCCCACATTAGAGGGATTGTTGTTGCTGTTGTTGAGATAAATGTGGCTGTTACCTTAATCAAATCGTTTACTTGTTAGAAGCTCTTTAATTTTGACTAACAACTACCATGGTCTTTGAAGATTGGTGAAAGATTTAGCTTGAATTTCATAAAATATAAGAGAAACAGCAAAAAATAAAATAAAATAAAATAAAATATTACGGAGATGTACTTGCATAGCAAGTGACCTGATCTGAGATCATGTGCTGAAACAAAAACAATTGCAGTGTGGAAGGTGTTTATAAGTCATTTAAAAACACATAAAAACTGTTAGATTCACTTCAGCATTTGAATTTAATTTGCCAAAATATTTTCGTTGCTTTGAGACCGCGACCTGTTCACTGACAAAATTTCGTGCTGCACCGGAATTTTGTCAGTGAACAGATCGCGGTCTCAAAGCGACAAAAATATTTCAATAAATTAAATTTAAATGTTGAAGTGAATCTAACGGTTTTTGTGTGTTTTTAAATGGCTTATAAACATCTTGATTACTGCGACTGTTAAAATAAAATACTTTACCATAAAAGGCAAGTAGGTTCCAATCAGACACGCTAAGACTAGACCATCTTTCAAATCTAAGTCAAAGTTCACAATCCAACGGGCTGCAGGTACAGCAGCTACAAAAATAGAAAAAGAAATATATACATACATATGCATACACACACACCCACATCAGCATAGACAACAAATGTTAAATGATGACAATGATGATGACTGTGATATATTATAGGGTAAAGGGAAAAGACTCTCTTCAGTCATGATTGACCGTGGGATTGCACCTAGACAGTTCCCCTTCAAGGCACAAGTATGGGCAAATTTGTTTATAGAAGACCAGCTGTGGCAATAAACATTACTTCTCAGTATAGTTACTACGTTCATCACTTACAGAGATTTTCTAACTAGCTACTTTGCTTGTTGTAAAATATTTACTTTTTGAAGGATACCAGCGAGAGCAATAGTAATTTCAGACATAAAACAATTAAATTAAATGAGATTTATCTTTTTATCTTTTAGAACCTTTGCACCACTCTGAGTATGTATATGACTAAAATGATTTGACTGGTGGTTCTCAAATGGGGTCTGTATGGGCCTTGGGGATCTATATAAGATTTTGTTGCTAAAATTTATGTGCAATAAACTGGTTATACTTCAACACACAAAATATTTTGACAAATATTTTTATACAATTCCTAAAAATATTTAATTATAAAAATACTAGCAGGGATACCCGACATAGCTCAGGATTAAAATAGCATAGTTTGTATACAATATATTACAATTATGTTGAAACAAGTGATATGGGAAAGTGCAGCATTGACAACAAAATATTTGTGAAGTAAATGATGGGCTAATTTGACTTAGCAACATGCTATGCATCCGTTTGGAGTATTTCAGGCCCTAACCTGTGGGGATTATGAAAATTTTGAATGCACCGAAAAGCTGTCAGTGGATATACTCTCTTTTGCAGCAGTCGGTGCTGTGTCTAACATGACCCATCATCTGAAATGTTGACACCTCCTTTGGGTTTGTTGCCCTACATCACTCATAAAGTAAATTTGGAGGAGCTGTGGTTGTTCATTTGTGGGTAGCAGGGAACCAATGAGATGATAGACTTGCCCTTGAAGTTTGACGTTGGCATAAATTCATGTTTATCTATCTTCTTAGATGCAACAAACGATGACATTTGCAGAGTTGTATTGTCTGATATTGTTCAGAAAATCCTTCGCTGGATGGAAATGCCTTCTAGAAGATCCATAAGAGGTTGAGAAGGAGCTGGTAGTGCTGGCAATGTTACCTGACCACCTGAGCAGCACATACCATTTGTTTCATTTGAAAATTTTAAAGCTCTACAGAAAAGATAATTTGTGTTTAGCACACCAATTTGGACAGAGTTATTATTTTTATAAGAATGGGATGGATCATATCTGAAAACAGCTTCAAGAGTTGTAAAGAGCAAATTAGTCCATAGTCTGTTTCTGAGAGTTATTCTATTGGACCTCTGTCTAATCATTAAAACATTGATTTAATGATCCAACATTATGTGGTGCAACATGCATTTGCTGATCTTGAGAAAATCTCATCTAGCTTCTCTCTTCAGATTCTCACCTTTAGTTTTCTACAATCCCCCTTGCATTATACTAGTTTCTAGAGAGATGACATCTTTTCTTTGGTGGCATATTTTTTTTCAATATTGTGAAAAAAAAAATGAACATAGAAAGAAATTATACATTTAATCCCTATTTTTGTAAGCAGTTGTATGCGTAAAAATTTATTTGAAGAGAGCAGAAACTGAAAGAAGAGAAAGTGAAAAGAACAGAGAAAGAAACTGAAAGATGTATGTATGTCTATATGAAATGGATATGTGTGTGTGTGTGAGTGCACGCGTGCATGGGCATGTGTGAGAGAGAGAACGAGGGTGAGAAAGCAAGATAGAGTGAGTGAGTGAAGGTGTGTGTCGTGATGATTGATGTCTTTTAAGGTACACACACATAGAAAATGTGACGTCATCGTATAAAATGTTTACGATAGTTGATTTATGGAAAAGATTATAATGTTAAATTTTTGAAATGCAAATATGTGAATGAAAATTAAGTTTAATTTGTAGCCGAAATAGTACTGAATCTTTTGATACCCCATACATCAAAATATATAACTCGGTTTTGGAATGCATAAGGAATATATATAGAATAAATTTCTTTCAAACTGAAAGTATTATCTCACATTACAATAGAGACATAATACTGAAATAGTGTAAGAGATAAGAGATTGCTCTGGGCTTGCATTAGACAAGAAGTTAGAAATTTTTTGGGCCCATGACACTGCATGCTTTAAGTATTTATTCTTTGATTTTATGTATATATGTATGTATGAGCCACTGAGGAAGATCTCTATATGGTAGCTAGACCTGGTAGAAATATCAGCCAAATCTCCCTCAAAACATCCTACTGTTTTAATCTGACAATTCTACCTATTATGTAGTTTGAATGAGAAACTGTAACTAAAGATTAAGATTATTAACTCAAAAATTCTACATGTTTTAATAGCAATCAATTTTTTCTCTTTTTTGCTTAATTAAAATGGTTGCTTTTTCCTCATAGTTTTTCATGTCAGCTGTAAAGGTGAAGAGAGTTAACTTAGATGGTATTAAGTAGTGGAAATGTTTCATGATTGTATGTGGTGGTTACTTTTGTCTGTTTCTTCTCAATAAGGATAATTGATTGATAATGAATCTTAATACAATATATATACAACTTTAAGTGGAATCAGACATCATAAGAAAGACAGAGAGAAGAAAGAAGAGAGACAGCATAGTGACAGTTTTGGCTGACTGTCATCCTGTACTCCCCTTGTTGCTAGCAAAATGGTATGTGCCAGCTGTCTGAGCAAACTTGTTGCTTTTAATGGCAGAACAAACAGGACAAAAAGATTACCAAAATAGTGATTCTCATTTTGAAACTAACAATTTTGAAAATCTTTTTAGATTACGGAATGCCCTATTCTCTCATGTATCCATGTTTAAAATTTCAGCGTGATTGGATGAACAATACAAGCGCACAAACAGACAGACATAATGGGGTTTATATATTAAGATAAAAAAAGTTTTCAAACATCAAATGGCTATGATGGTCCATCCAAGTAAAACTGGAATCAATGGGGTTCATAAGTAAAAATTGGTTGAGAACCACTGAACTTATTTTCTTTTCACCTTAACCCTATTCCCCAGAGGGGATGGATTATGTTGACCTGCCTCTCCCCAACACCAATGTTTGATTGGAATTTGGTATAAACTTGGAATTTCAAATGATGGTAGGCCAAAGCAAGTACCTTTAGTTTTTGTATTGAATTAGCTACCATGACATCACAGATCCTGCTGACATCAGCATTTAAAAATAATAATAATAATGAAATTATTGTATACAGTGCTCAGGTGCACCACAACTTGTCAAAAGTACATATAAAGCATATGCAGTAATGTACAAATGTCTGGAAAGTGAACAGTGTATGAGTCAGATACATGCTTGCATGTGTATAGAGGGGAGAAAATCAGGTGTAGTGTTGGCAAATCTCAGGAAGCATGGAAGTTTTGAAGGATGCAGTGCTCCAACAACTAACAACTGATGCCGGCAGTTTGTTCCATGCTTCAGTAATTCTCAGCGTGAAAAAATGTTTCCGAAAGTCATGGTAGCTGTGCTGTTTTCTGACTTTGTAAACATGTCCACGGGTGTCAGACAGATGGAGTTTGAAAAGGTGCTCAGAGTTATTGTTTGTAAGATGGTTAATAATTTTATGGGTGTCTACCAAGTCAGCTGCCAGACGTCAGAGTTTCAATGTATCCATGCCCAGAGAAGTAAGGCGTTCAGAATATGGCAAATGCCTCTTGGAGAGTATTCTCTTGGTTGCACATCGCTGAACGACTTCTAGACGATTAATATCCTGGGCAAGATAGGGGTGCCAGACCGGTGATGCAAATTCCAGGTGAGGTCGCACCATAGCTATATAAAGCCGCAGATAGAATACCTTCTGAAAATACCAAAACTTGACAGAATTTTATACCTTGTTTATGTGAGTTCTTGAACTGGCCTAAGAATGTTGCATGACACTTGAAAAATGTATTATGAGGTTATTTACAATATTTACAGTCTAACGTATATGACACCTGTCATAAAAATACAGTTTTTGCAGGAATTGAGGTGCTTTGACAAAAGTGGTAAATGAAATGGAATATGATGACAGACTGTTAAAATTTTAAGAATGCATGCATAAACATAGCAAAACTCCCAAAACGTATTAAAACTGAAACTCTCAGTATCACAGGTTTTGCTGCTTTACAAAAATAAAGCAAAAAAAGAAACACTGATGGATTGTAGTAGTCATATTGACTCCTATCTCTGTGGGTAATAGTGGAGGCACATGGCTTAGTGGTTAAGGTGTTGGACTCATGATTCTAAAATTATGGTTTCGATTTCTGGAACAGGCAAGGCACAGTATTTCTGAACAAAACACTTAATTTCACATTGGTTATCCACTCAGCTAATGAAAATGAGTAATCCTGCAGCAGATTGGCATCCCGTCCAAGGAGGAATATATACACCAGAGAAACTAAGAAACCAACCCTATGCACCTTATGGAGGAATGTAGACTAACGTAACCTGTGGGGGATAGGATTTAATTTCAATATCCTTCACTTCATCTTTTTCTACAATGTTAAAACAGGAGATGAAACCCATCCACACATGTGAACAAAATTGGTTTACTCACTGTCAGAATGTTCATTCCATACAATTCGACGGTTTTGTTCATAACAACGGTTCATCCAAGCAAGCAAAATTCTTTCCCCTTCTGTGTAAACATTACTACACAGAGGATTCTTGTTCAGAGTTGGCATCTTCACTTCTCTGTCATCAATGATGAAGCTTTTGAATATTCTTGGAGTAATTTTGGACACTACAAAACACTAGAAAATGGAGAAAGGAAGAATTTATGGCAAATTCATGCTGCGACATCCATGTGAGCATGCATGTATGTGTGAGACAGGGAGGGAGAGAGAGAGAGAGAAAGTTCATGTATGTATGTGTGTCTGTGTGAGAGATGGGGTTCGAGAAAGAGAAGGAGTGACAGAAAATGAAAGAGAGAGGGAAATAACAAATCAGTGAATGAAAGAGAACAAGAATAAGAGAAAGAGAAATAATGTGTCAGTGTTTAAGTTTACTCTCACTAGGGCCATTTTGCGAGATGCTACAGAGAATTAACCATTTACAGATCAAAGACAACTGATGTGACTACCCCGAAGACAACAGAATAATTTTCTCCAAAACCAAAGAGGAAAATTAATTGTGCTATTATTTAGAATTCTGCGAGACAAAAAAAAAAAAAACCTGCATTTCAATAAACAGAGCACATGTATAGACATATGATTAATGAATATGCTTCCAAACCAAATGGCTTTGGGTAAAGTCCCACTGCATGGTACCATAGGCAAATGCCATCTACACTAGACCTGAGTAGACCAAAGCCTTGAGGGTGAATTTGGAAGATAGAAACTGATGTGTGCATGCATGTATATCTATATGTATTCATGTTCTTTATGTTCTTTTCTGGTTTTTATTACTGAAATTCTTCCTTTGGAGATGCAAAGTTCCATCTCTGGAATGTTGATAACGAAAACAACATCACATTTTAAAGTGGAGAAAAGTTTTACATAGTTTTACTGTTCCACTTACAGATGTATTTGTAATATGAGAATCAGTTGGTTGGTTTCTTTTTCTGAAAATCCAAGCTCATCCAGACTGACAGTTAGGCATGCATGCATGAGCGCATGCACACACGAGCGCATGCTTGCATGTATGTAAGTATATATCATCATCATCATCATCTAATGTTCACTTTTTCATGCTTGCATGGGCTGGATGCAGTTTATTGAGGAGTATCTTCAATAGCTGGATCCCTTCCTGTCACCAAACCTATTTCAGTGTGTATTTATCTCCACTACTACCCTGCCCCCACCACCATTTGACAACTGGTGTTGGTTTGTTTACATTCCTATAATCTAGTAGTTTGGCATAAGAGGCCAAGAAAATAAGTACCAGATGTAAAAGATAAGTACTAGGATCAATTTGTCAAGGGGAGAGAGAGAGAGGGGGAGCAATTGAATATTAGAGGCATTAACAAATGCATATATATAAACAACTTATAAATAAGGGCAAACGAAAAAATTTCTAATGCCAAATATGCCAAAAATTGGACATATTGTCCATTACCATATAATTTTCACAATACGCACACTACTCGAAAAAAAGCCGACAGAAATTTCTAAAAAATTCCATTATTACCATATCGGACCGATTTCAGGGTTAGTTCGTGAGAACCCTCTCTTCGTCAGTGATAAATGTGGCAAAGAAATAAATGAGATACTTACTCATACCCATGGAAGAAGACCCATTGATAAAATTTTTTTCAAAAAAAATTTTATCCTACATTAAATATATATATATACATGCGAGATGACTACACTGATATTGACTTGAGATGTGAAGTGGATGATGAATGCTGACTCAAATAAGGCCGTGTGCTTAGCACACAGTGTTGGGTACCTCTTGCAGGGGGAGGACTAAAGAAGACATGGAAAAGAAAGGGTAAAGTGAAAATGTGTGGAGGTGAGTGTGCCTTAGTGGTTAGGGTGTTGGACTCATGATCATAAGACTGTGGTTTCGATTCCTGAACCAGGCAATGCATTGTGTTCTTGAGCCAAAACACTTCATCTCACATTGCTCCAGTTCACTCAGCTGGCAAAAGGGAGTAATCCTGCAATGGACTGGCGTCCCATCCAGATGGGGAGTTTATACACCATGGAAACCAGGAAATCAGCCCTTATGAGATGGTATGACCTGAGAAAGTAACTTTACCTTTCTTTTTTTTAAAGTGGAAACGTGTGTTGCTGGACTTCACAGAAAAGAGATGATGGAAGACTAAGATGAGTGGCATTATAAAGTGCAGAAGAACCAGTCAGGCTATGCTGGCATTGAAAAAATAGCAAGACAATGATGATGATGGTGGTGGTGGTGGTGGTGGGGACAGTGGGAATGATGACAGTAATGGTGAAAATAATGGTGGTTATAATGATGGTCATGGCAATGATGATGTTTAAGGAGATTGGCAATAGTGGTGATGACGAGGGTTAATAGATGATGACTGCAATGATGGTGATGATGATGATGGTGATGATGATGATGACGATGATGGTGATGACGACGATGATCATGATGACTATGATGACAGCTGTGGTGATGGTGACAGTGGTAGTAATGATGGTGATGGGAAGATAATGGTAATCATGATAATGATGATGATGATGATGATGATGACAACAAGGACAATGATATGTTGGTGGTGGTGGTGGTGGTAACGGCAGTGGTGGTGGCAATGGGATGGTGGTTGATGATTATTAAATGGAAAAACAACAAAACAATAATTAAACTGAAAAGAAAAAGGCATGTTGCTTGACCTTGATAATCTGCAGAAGTGTATCTAGCCATGACTTCTTGGAAACCAGCTCAAAGACTTCTCTTTCCTTCAGGCGTTCATCTTCATCGATATAACCCACAGGTTTTAATGTATGTTTCTTAGTGTCATTCCATACACAGAATTCTGAATATGTCATTAAATACTCTGGTTTGATTGATGCCACACAGGCTCCTTGAGATCTGAAAAGACAATAATCAGAAAAGTGATATAATAATAATAATATAATAATAATAATAATGATAATAAAAAAATTTTCAGATTCCATTTCTGTTTTCCTTCTTTTTTGTTGTTCTTAAACAATGATTGAAAGAAATTTATTTAGCAACCATGTGATTCCAGATATATTTTATTCCATTGCACTATAACATTTTGGAATATTTTCACCATAGCCTTGAGTCTAGTAACTTTTGAGTGGAATTTACGTACAGAAACTATGCAGAATCTCATTGCATATATATATATATATTCAGAATCTTGAAATTCATATATGCCTCCTTGGTAATTCTTCTGTAGCAATCCATAATAATTATATTAATTATCATCATCATCATCATCAATTATGTATAAAATATACATAATTATTATGGATTGCTACAGAAGAATTATCAAGGAAGCATATATGAATTTCAAGGTTCTCATACAAAAGTGTACTTACCAAAATCAAAAGCAGTAATTTTTAATTTATATTTCAAACAAACACCATTTTCGCATCTTACTTCATAACTTTTTAAAAAACTACCATTCGTAAAATTATACAAATTTCACATTTGATATTACTGAAGGGAAGAAGAATTATCTATAAATGCTTATCAATATAGGATTCCATTATTCTATATTATCCAAGTCTATGAACTATATTTGGAATACAAGACAATATAATGAATTTTACACACAAATATTATGGATTATTACAGAAGACTAACCAAGGAAGTATATATTTAAAGACTCTCATACTATAGTGTACATACCAAAATCAAAAGCAGTAAATTTTAATTTTTAATTTATATTTCAAACAAACACCATTTTATAGTATTACTTCAAATTTTAAAAAAAGTACCATTCGATATATTATACAAAATCTAAGTTTTATATCTCTTAAGAGCAGAAGAGTTGTCTATAAATGCTTATCAATGTAGGATTCCATTATAGGGACAGCACTTCTGTGAAATGATTGTAAGATGCTTTAAAAACTTATATATACACACATATATATATATATACATATATATATATATAGATATTTATATATACATATATATATATATATATACATATATATATATATCTCGTATTGTAATTTAATTCTCGTTATGTATTTTCTTGTACATGTATCTTTAATTTTGTATTATTTTTTTCTTATATGTATTTTTTTGTGCAGTTCTTTTTACGTCCCTTTTTGTGTTACATTTTTTCTTGCTCGTTTTACCCCTCTACGTGGTTATTTTATTTTAATTCTCTCGTAGGAAGGCCTAGCATGACCATACGTGTTCTGTCTCTGCCTTCGAAACACGTGTCTGCTAGCGACAGCTGATGGAGGGGATTTTTCCTTGTGCAGCATGTCCTGTACTTCGTTTTTCTGCTGCACATAATTGTTTTTCCCGTTTTCGTTTTCGTTTCGTCTTGTTCCACGTCTCTGTCCTTCTGTTGTAACAAAATGGCTTTTCCGTTTTCGTTCTGTTGATTTTTACGTCTTCTTCTGATGTCCTGTACGTATATATATATTTATATATGCATGTATATATACATGTAGATGTTGGTACGTACATATATGTTTGTATGTTTGCATATATTTTATTTATTACACTATATATATATATATATATATATACTAGCAGCTAAACCTGGTTTTACCTGATCGGTTTGGATGATGTGGCTATAAAACCTGCTCTGTGTAAGCATTCAACTTGTTTGGGTACGTTTACATTAAAAAAAAATTTTAGAATGGCTTTTTGTGTCAAAACACTAAAAATAACTGACCAACAAAATAAAAAGACCAACCAAATTTCAACCAAATCAAAAAATAAACCCAAATATTAAGCAAACAAAAATAAACCATTCCACTTCCATTGCGAGGACACACACACATACCTCCCTATTACATACACACACATATATTCACAGAGAGCTGAAACGCTGTTTGATTTAATTTTTTCAGAGTACAATTTTCATCAGCCCCCTACCAAGTATGACATCACCCTTTCCTTCCTTATTCATTTATCACCCCTTCTTTTCTCATTCATAAATACAAGAGTATTATTATAGTAGATTATCTCAGTAGCCATGGGAGCTATGCATAAATTACAAAGCTCAGCATCATCACCGGATCATTCTACACACCTGTGTAATTTTTCATGCAATTCTACCCAGCCGTTTGACTGTGAATCCCAAGACAAGAAAGAATTGCCCATGTCAAATTGTATGTAAATATATATATATATATATATATATATATTATATATATATATATATATATATATATATAAACATATATATATATATAAGGTTAATCCAAACAAGAAAACAGAAAAGACAACACAAAGAGGTGGAACAATTAAAGTATTATTATTAGGCACTCAGGAAAAAAGGGAAGAAGGAGGGTATGACGTTTCGAGCGGAGCTCTTCATCGGAAACATAAGAGAAAGAAAGATCCCGAGGTGGGAGGACAGAGGGAAAAAAAACGCGACTGGTCTTCACGAGGTAAACATACTGAAAGGCAGGAAGTCGTAGACGAGAGGGGACAGGTTTTCAAGACAGGAGAGCGGAAAAAGAAGGTAGGTAAAAACACAATGAGTGGGAAGAAGAGGGTGTGTATGTGAGTATGTACGTGTGTGTGTGTGTATGTGTGTGTAAGGCGACAGCTAGTGGCGAGCAGCAGTCGTAACGGTGTGCGAGATAAAAAATGTGTGTGTCTGTGTTTATATGTGTGTACGTATGTGTATGTGTGCGTGCGCGTGGAGGTATATGTTGGGTGTGTGTATGTGCCGGTGTGCATGTGAATTTGTGTGTGTTTGTACGTGTGTAAGTGTATTGTATATATATATATGCAAATGTGTGTGTGTGAGTGTGTGGGAGTGAGTGTATGTATGTGTGTGCGTGTGTGTACAAAAAGTAGGGGTATTATATGTGTGTGTATATATATGCATGCAAGGAAACAAACTGCAACTGACGGAAAGATGGAAAAATGCTCCCGCGGTGACAGGCGTAAGAGAAACCCAAGAACACGCTGGCCCCAGATACGAACCCGAGATCTAGTCAGAACCCACGGGCGTGGTGCATGCATGTATGTATGCGTGCGCGAGCGCGCACATGCATGTATGTGCGGGCGCATGCGAGTGTGTGTGTAAGTATGTGTGTGTGTGTGGATGTGTGAGTGTGTATGTGTGTGTGTATGTGTGTGAGTGTGTGTGTATGTATGTGTGGAAGTGTGTGTATGTGCATGTGTGTGCGCATGCATGCGAGTGTGTGAGTAAGTGTGTGTGTGTGTATGTATGTGTGAGTGTGTATGTGTGTATGTCTGTGTGTATATGTGTCCGTATGAGTGTATGTAAGTATGGGTGTGTGTATGCGTGTATGTGTATGGGTGTATGTATGTATGTATGTGTGTGTGTATGTGTGTATGTGTGGAAGTGTGTGTGTGTATGCATGTATGTATGTGTGTGTGTATGTATGTATGTGTACGTGAGTGTGTGTGTGTATGCATGTATGCGTACATGCGTGTAGGTGTGTGCGTGTGCATGCATGCATGCATGTGCGTATGTATGTGTGTGTGTGTGTGCATGTGTGTAAGTATATATGTATGTGCGTATATGTGTGTGTATGTGCGTATATGTGTGTGTGTATGTATGTGTGTGTGTGTGAGTGTGTGTATGTGTGTGTGTGTATGTGTGTGTGTGTGTATGTATGTATGGGTGTGTGTCTGTGTATGTTTGTGTGTGTGTGTGTATGTATGTATGTATGCATGTATGTATGGGTGAGGGTATGTGTGTATGTAAGTGTGTGTGTACGTATATATATATATATATTTGAGTGTGTGTATGTGTGTGTGTATGAATGTATGCATGCATGTGTGTAGGTGTAGCTGTGTGGTAAGAAGCTTTCTTCCCAACCATATGGTTCTGGGCTCAGTCCCACTGTGTGGTACCTTGGGCAAGTGTCTTCTACTATAGCCTTGAGCTGACCAATTAAAAGAAGTCCAATGTATAGATATGGAATTTCCTTGATAACATACAACTACAACAGACAACAACCACAACAGCAGCACAGCCGAAGTGACAGCAAAGCCAAAGAAGCAACAGCAACAGAATTAAAATTTAAATGCAGTATGGCTCTGATGGTTTATGGACTGAGAATTCTGTGTAATATGTGCTTACTTTAAAAAGACAAGAAGAAGGTAATGTTGGTTGTAAATCTGTTTGACACGTTCTGCTGAGTTCGATGATAGAGTTGGGATTAGTATCACTCCAGGTAAAATTTTCCCAGTGAGATATTTTAGCATGTGGTAAATGGTCTTTGATTCTTTCTTAACAGAATGTGCTTTTGGTGATTTCCTCTCTTCCAAGGTACCTATAGCACTGTGAGAAAAACAATAATAAGAACAACAAAATAATAATAATGATGATGATAATAATTATAATAATAATAATAATAATAATAATAATAATAATAATAATAATAATAATAAAATCATGCCTCCTCATTGATATGATTGTCCCAAGCGATATAAACGTATCTGTCAAGACCTACCAAAAACTGAGCAAATATAAAGATCTGGAGTTCAGGTCCAAACCAGACCCTGGGCAGTTTAACTGGTTTGTTGGTCCAGCATCCCATGATGTTACATGATGGCAAAGACCTTCCACTCCAGGTGCCAAGCTGCATGTCCACTAATTTTTTTTACATTGATCTTAGCCCCTGTCATCAACTCATACTTCTTTACAAAGTTACTGATTGTCTCTACTTCAGTGGCATCTGACTCTATGGCGATGACATCATTCATATACACCACACAGTACCCCTAGTCTACTTTGAAAGGGATGCTTCTCAACTGTTCTAGCTTCCACAGTAGTGGCTAAAGAGCCAATTTATACAGGAGAGATGAGAACAGGAGCCTTGTCAGACTGAGGCAAAATGGTTCTGAGAGGTGGTCATTAACTTTGACTATTGAGTAGGTGCTGTTGTGAATTGTAGTAATCCTACCCCTGAAAATGTGTCCAAACATGGTTGATTTCTGAATGGATTCTAAGTAACAATGACTGACCTTCTCAAAAAACTTTGACAGATCCAAACTGAATAGGGCTCCACTAATGCCGGCACTGTTCCCTCCCCTCACTTTGATGTATCACATAAGGTGGAGGTTGTTGTGGATGGATCTGCTTGGATCACCCATGTTAACACTTCTCTGACTACATCACCAATGACAAGTATCAACTTATTTGCCAAAATCTTGGTCCAAATCATAAACTGTAATTAGTAGTCATGGGTTGAAAATTGTAGACGGAGTCCTTTTTCAGCAGAGTTACCACTCCCTGGCTCACTCTGTTAGGAATTTTCCTGTCCTGGTGCAAGTTACAGTAGACATTAGCCAAGTGGTCGCCAAACAAATCCAACATGAACTTGCAGAATTTTTAGGGCAGACCATCCATACTGGGAGATTTATGCTTCAATTGTCATCATCATCATCATCATTATCATCAGCATGCATTATCTGCTCTCAGTGGGTTAAATACCATAGCTTGTCACTTTGCTTTTTCTTGTGTTGTCTTGAATGTATTCACTGTATTTTCAGTCTGTTCAATTCTTGACTATTATCCATCCACTAAATTCTTGCTTTCTTTCTGCCTCTTTTCTCATTAATTTTGACTTCTATTAACAGTCTCTTTAAAGCCATATGTTCCAGCAATGATCAGTACATCTTCTCCAACTACCAGACAAAATGAATGACTTATAATCCAATATATCTTTATCTGTTATTCCGTAAAGATTTGAGCGAGGTCATTGCCAGTGCTGCTGGACTGGCTCCTGTGCAGATGGCACGTAAAAAACACCATTTGAGCGTGGCTGTTGCCAGTACTGCCAGACTGGTCCTCGTGCTGGTGGCACATAAAAGCATCCACTACACTCTCGGAGTGGTTGGCATTAGGAAGGGCATCCAGCTGTAGAAACTCTGCCAGGTCAGATTGGGGCCCGGTGCAGCCATCTGGTTCGCCAGTCCTCAGTTAAATCATCCATCCTCATGCTAGCATGGAAAGCGGACGTTAAACAATGATGATTATGATGATGATAAATAAAGTATGGTTTTGAGAAAATTTAGCTGCTATGTTTAGCAGGTTGAACAATTTCGTTGAGTGTACCTTGTCTTTCATTGTTTTCTTTAATTGCTTTACAAACAACAGCTTAAACGAAGTATCTGTTGAACTGACTTTGTTTTAACTTACCTTCGGAAAGAGTGAGGGACTGTGATTGAAACTGTTCCTCCAGGCCAGCCATTTGCTGAAAACCATCTCTGTACAGCATACAGAACTGAATAATGGAAAGGACCGATTTGTTTATCATGTTCAGGAAAAATGTTACTTCCAATTTTGCCAAGTTCTTGCAACTTGCTCAATACAGTTTCCTCTGATGGTGTAGATGTCCATTCACCATCGTAAATTCCATTGCTATATTTTTGGACTGAGGAATGAGTAACAATAAAAAAAAAAAAGAAAGGAAACAGATAAATACATTCAATCAATGGAAAATCTAATTAACTTTTAATAAGCTACTAGGTCTTTATCTGTCACAATGCTGCCAGTAAAAATATCTATTGGGTTGTCCGGAAAGTTTGTGCTGATTTTTGAAGGAAAGAAAAAGGTCAATAGATACTTGCCATTACATCCTTTAATCAACCAAATATGAACCATTTTGTTGCACAATGCATCTTCATTTTTCCTTTAACTTGAAAATACCCTCTTCCCAGAAATGAAGTGCTTACATGGCAAAGAATTCATCAAGGTATCTTTTTATGTCATCCAAGGAATTGAAATTTTTACCATTAAGACTATTCTGCAGAGACCTGAATAAGTGGAAATTTGAAGGAGCAATATCTGGTGAATGTGGAGGATGGGATAACACATCCCAGCCAAACTGCAGCAATTTTTGTCTGGTTCCCAAAGCATTAAGTGCCGAAAATGAACTTTTTAATCTTCCATTTTAAAGTGTTACAAAATTAAAACAGGTTGTAGGAACATAAACCTTCTTCCACGAAAAGATAGCTTAAACTGTGCTCTAAATGGAGGTGTAGTCAAATCCTATTTTATGGACTCAACCATGTTCTAAAATAAGTCGAAAGGTAAGCTACTATAAATCGGCATGGACTTTCCAGACAACCCAATATTAATCATGCAAATACCTTCTTTTAACCCTTTAGCATTTAAACTAGCCATATCTGGCCCAGATATTCCACCTGTTTTATGTTCAAATTAGTCATATCAGGTTGCTGATGATTATGTTCATGTTTAACAAATTGAAACTTTTTCTTATTGAGAAAGCAAAGAAGTCTATACAATTTAAACAATTCAATTACTTAATTATGATCATTGCACAACATAAAAAATATATGACATTATCCCAGTTGATTTATAAATAATCTTCAACATAATATTTGAAGCACTTAGTAAGAGACCGTCGTAAGCACCACAACTTAAAACAGAAAAATGCAGTCAAAGTTTCGTGACTTTCAGAATGTGATATCTAAACATCGAGACAAAGAAAATGATATATGAACTGTGAAAATAGCTGGGGTGGCACTTATGACACTCTGTTACTAAACGCCTCATTTATAGGTATGATAAAAAAAATATTCCAATTTATGTTGTATTTTCTACAATAAATATCTGCAGTATTCGATAATTTCAGTATTAAAGAATTAGCTTACTACAAGAGAGGTCAGATATATTCTGGGTGATATACAGCAATGAGTTTTGTATGTCACATCTCATATCATTAGGTTGTACAATGAAAGATGGCAAGCAGGCAGAATTATTAGCACGTTGGACAAAATGCTTAGTGGCATTTTATCTGGCTGTTTACGTTTTGAGCTCAAATTACACCGAAATCAAATTTGCTTTTCATCTTTTGAAGTCTATAAGTTAAGAACCAACCAATTACTGAGGTCAAAGTTATCGACTTGCATCTACGCCTCAAAACTGGTAGCCTTGTATCAAAATTAAGGAGAATTTTGTCGTACAATGATAAGAGCAATTTACTGAAAGGTTTAAAAGGTATGAATTTTAAAAGTTTCAGAAAAAATACCAACAACAAACTCATGATTTATACATTCAAAGACTCATATCCACATAATTTCATTTTTAAAATGCGTTAAAAAAGTATCGAGTTAACAAATTCAACTGGGACCAAAGTTCAGTTATGGCATTATTGACACTTAGTATTTTGGTTTTTACAACCGTTGCGGACACTCACCAATTTCTATGAATATCCATGGCTATTGGTATTAAAAAAGTACCAAGAAAAAAAAAAATCCGACAGCGAAAAAGGGGGGTAACAACGTAAGGGACATAATTATGTACATATTGTCTGAGTTAGTTCCCCTGAACATTTTAAATCGAGCATGTGAACTGCAATTGATAAAATCATAATCATGCCGGACCATGTTAATTACAATGTTTAGCTTAATTGCTTCACGTTCTGTGTTCAAATTACGATATCAGGGAGCATAGCGTCGATAAGATGAGTACAAACTATGTAATGAACTATATTCCTACGCAAAAATATAAGGCCATTTATTCATGTTAGAAAATTGGAGGCGAACTGGCAACCGTTAGCACGCTGGACGAAATGTTTAGGGGCATTTCGCTACGTTTCGTTACAGTGTTGCCTATCTAATTGACTAGTCCACCCTCCTTAAATGTCTTGCCATGTGTATTAGGTAGAGAATAATGAGGGATGAAGGTGGCAGGCTGGCAGAATAATTATCATGTCGGGCAAAATGCTTAGCATCATTTCGTCCGTCTTTACGTTTCGAGTTCAATTTCTGCCAAGGTCGACTTTACCTTTCATCCTTTCGGAGTCAATAAAATAAGTACAGGTGGAGCACTGGGGTCGAAATAATCGACTTACAGCCTCCAAAATTTGAAACCAATATTATGAGGGATTAGAAGAAGAAGGGTAGAGCGGACAAAATGCTCGGAGCTATGTTATTACTTGCTTCTTCGTGTTCTGAGTTTAAATCCAGCACAATTCGACGAAAGAATACATGCACAAAAAGGCCATTTATATATAAAGAGAGGGCTATTTGTGGAAATAATGGAGTATCTATTAACGTATAGACGTAACGACTGAGGTAAAATAAATAAATAAATAAACATACATACATACATACATATCAGGTCAACTAAGTACAAGGATACTCGTATATAATACTCATACGTCATCTGAATACACACACACACAAACATAGACGCATACGCGGTGATTGTATTTTGAGAGAAAATCTCTAATGAGAAAACTCACTGAAAATGAAACTTAGATTGGTATCTATCAACAAAGCAAATATAAGAGAGAGAAAGATAATAGAAGGTACGGCAGTCATCCAGTTTTATAGATTTATCTATTAATCAAAGAAATCGAACATTTTTTTTTTTACAAGATTAAAGAAAAGGACGGAAAAAAAATTGTTAAGGGAGGTAACTCTATAAATGAAATCTCTAGAGTTACGCCACTTTCTAGATAATGTGGATGAGATCGGAAATGAAAATAAACTGCAGTTTTTCTTTAGGAAAATCGGAAAGGTTGATAGATAGGGCGGAATATAAAGGTTTGCGAGTATTTAGTTACGTCCCTTCTATGTTCTGAGCACAGTTTTACTTTTCATCTAATATGGGTTTACATTAAATTTAGCTATCTTTCAATGAACGTGTATCTGTGGAAGGTTTATCTTTAGTACTGTAAGACTATTACGTGAAAAGGTAAATTGACTATATAATAAACAGAGAGTGAGAAATATCTATCAGACGTTAATATCTTACTATATAATATCAGCTAGTACTCCCCTGAGCTAAATACATAGTTTAACATGTGCTTGCTTTTTAATGATCAATATTACATATTACAGTCTGTAATATATACTGGTGTCAACGTAATCAACTAAACCTCTTGAAGGGAGTGCTCCAGCATGGCCTCAGTTATATGTCCGAGGCTAGCAATAATAATAAAATAATAAAGAAATACTACTTACAGGAATATTGATCATATGGATCTGATTCAAAGGAACATATTGAGCTTTCTTCTATGACTGAAGGTAAATTGACAATATGATAAACAGAGAGTGAGAAATATCTATCAGACGGTAATATCTTACTGTGTAATATCAGCTAGTACTCCCCTGAGCTAAATACATAGTTTAACATGTGCTTGCTTTTCAATGATCAATATTACTTATTACTGTCTGATATGTAATATCAGTCTGTAATATATACTGGTGTCAATGTAATCAACTAAACCTCTTGAAGGGAGTGCTCCAGCATGGCCTCAGTTATATGTCCGAGGCTAGCAATAATAATAAAATAATAAAGAAATACTACTTACAGGAATATTGATCATATGGATCTGATTCAAAAGAATATATTGAGCTTTCTTCTATGACTGAAGTCACCACACTGGAACTATTCTCACTGATTGAATTCAATGAGGAGTCACAGGGCACACAAATGGCCTCTCCAGCATCAACACTTTCATTTGAACTGCTCTTCGGTCCTTTGAGTGATGTACCCTGGCAGAAAAGAATTAGGAAATACGTATATATGGGCATATTTATGGTGTATATTCATGCGTTTTTATCATGTATGTGTGTGTGTGCACATGTGTGTGTGCACATGTGTGTGTGAACGTATGTATATTATCATCATCATCATCATCATCATCATTTAGCGTCCGCTTTCCATGCTAGCATGGGTTGGACGGTTTAACTGGGGTCTGTGAAGCCGGAAGGCTTCATCAGGCCCAGTCAGATTTGGCAGTGTTTCTACGGCTGGATGCCCTTCCTAACGCCAACCACTCCGCGAGTGTAGTGGGTGTTTTTTACGTGCCACCTGCACAGGTGCCAGACAGAGCTGGCGAACGGCCACGAACGGACGATGCTTTTACGTGTCACCTGCACGGGGGCCAGCCGAGGCTGGCTACGAACACGAACGTATGGTGCTTTTACGTGCCACCGACACGGGGCCAGACAGAGCTGGCAAACGGCCACGAACGGACGGTGCTTTTACGTGTCACCTGCACGGGGGCCAGCCGAGGCTGGCAACGAACACGAACGGATGGTGCTTTTACGTGCCACTGACACGGGGCCAGACAGAGCTGGCAAACGGCCACGAACGGACGGTGCTTTTACATGTCAATATACATATATATACTCGGTGACTCTGTCACTGCAGGTGCCACTTAAAAGCACCCAGTTCATACTGTAAAGTGGTTGGTATTTGGAAGGGCTGAGTAGTTAGTGTTAGGAAGGACATCCAGCTGTAAAAATCCTGCCAAACAGCTACAGAAGTCTGGCGCAAGCTTCTGCCTGGCTGGCTCTTGTCAAACTGCCCTTGTATTTGCAATTGTATTCTTTGGTCATAATCTAAGATCCATGACCATAGGTAAGGATAGGCATGAACACAGAACAGAAGATGACAAGTTTGGTTGTTATAAATACCTCCCAATTTCTGATAACCAAATATCAACACTGGTGCATTACTGCACCAATAATTATGTTCACTGTGATAAGGTAATTATAAATACTGAAGTAAGAAACAAAATGTAAACTGATTTCTTAATGACATACCTAATATACATACATACATATATATATATATATATAATATATATATATATCTGTAGTGTAATGTGTGCATGTATCTATGCATGCACAGATATGTGTATGTATACATGTATACCTATATGTATGTCTATGTGTCTATAAGTACATATAAATATGTATTTGTAAGCATACATATATGTACCTATAGCTTTCTTTATCTGCAATTATTTGCAAAGCAAGACTACTTATAGAAACTTTACATATTTTCTAACTACGCCTTGAAATACTTTCTATCATAATGAATGCATTCTCTTCTGCTTCTTGTCGAAAGGATGTGTTCCAATGGTCAGGCAATCCGTTTGTTGCCAACACCCGTTAAAAGGTCTGGGCATGCCGTGGTTGATGATGTGGTTAATGTGGTTAATGTATTACACTAATGAGCATAAGTTGAGATTTCAATTCCTTGACTGGGTGATGTGCTGTGTTCTTGAGCAAAAGACTTTATTTCACATTCTTCCATTCCATTCTGATGGAAAAAATGAGTAAGCTTATGAAGGACCAGTGTTTGACCAAGGGATGAATATACCTCCAGAGAATCCAGGAATTTTGCCTTATGAGCGTATGGTTTGGAATGACCTCTGACCCTTCTTTTGAGATGTAGGAAGAACACTTCCATCTTCATGATATGTTACTAGTGAATAAACATGTTTTATGTCATGAATGAGCACTGTTATGGAGAACATTATTGGTGATGGTTACAGGAAACTTAAGTGTCCTAACATAATTATATCCTGACAGAAAGAAATAGTTATGAATATGAATAACTTTAACCCTGTAGCATTTAAACTGGCCATACCAGGCCAAAATATTTTACCTGTTTTAGATTCATACTGGCCAGATTCAGTCTATTATACCTACCCTACAATGTCATTTAACCATCTTACTAACAATAACGCTGAGCACCTTTTCAAACTCCACCTGTCTAACACCCGTGGACATGTTTACAAAGTCAGAAAACAGTACAGCTCCCATGACTTTCGGAAACATTTTTTCATGCTAAGAGTTGCTGAAGCATGGAACAAACTGCCGGCATCAGTTGTTAGTTGCTGGAGCACTGCATCCTTCAAAACTTCCATGCTTCCTGAGAATCACCAACACTACACCTGATTTTCTCCCCTCCATACACACGCAAGCTTGTATCTGACTCATACACTGTTCGCTTTCCAGACATTTGTACTTTACTGTATATTCTTTATATGCACTTTTGACAAGTTGTGGTGCACCTGAGCACTGTATACAATAATTTCATTTTTATTATCATTGAAGTCACAAAGTTACAAGATAAAGCATGATTAATTTCAAACACTGTAAATAAACAAGTATTACATTTGACAGAGTAATCTGAATGCTAAGGGGTCAAGTATAAATGCCAGTTGCTGTCACTTTTGATGGTGCAGACTCATCAGTGACTTAGTATAATAATAAATGGAAAATCTTTAACAATTAAACATAGAACTTTTTATTGTTTCAACCTCATTAAAAGATTTAAACAATTTATTTTACATTTTGGATTCAATCCTTCAAAGTATTTTCAATGAAAATTTAATTATTCTTACTAGACATGACATATATGGAATATATGTTATGGTTGATGCATTTGTTAAATAACATTTCAGCTTATTGCCTTTAAAATAGCATGATATTTGATACTGAGGATATGCTAGAGTGTATATGTATACACACAAGCATAGAGAGACACATGCACTAATTTAACAAGATCCTTTGTTAAACCGTTTTTTTTTTTTACCTTTTTCGCTTGTCTTTCATTCATTTGTTCTCATCTTGTGCTCTTTCACTTTCTCACCTACAAACACATATAATACACACGCACATGCGCACACTCACACACACACACACACACAGTTCTTTCATAAACAACATCATCAACGAAAATTATGTGGAAACAACTGAATTTTCCCATTTTTTTTGTTTTCAGTTTTGAGCAGATGAAAGCTTTCAAAAAAAGAAAGAAAAAAATTACTGTCTGCAAATTGCTTAGAGTCATATCACTTTTGCTTCATCCCCATATTATTCAGGAAGACATCTAAAGTCTACATTGAAGATAAAATATCTTATTTGATTCATTACTTCTTTAATACATATAAAATTGTACTTAACAAATCAGATATCACAAAGCAAGAAAGCCCACTTTCTAAAAAGGAAATTGGTGTTGTTAAGCCTCTTATCAGTCGTAATCTGTTGTCACTGTTCTCTTTCTGAAGAAGCCCTCTAAATTTTAAACTGTAGGTAAAGTAAGTACCATTTTAAAGTCATTGAAAAATATTGAACAAAATCAAATTATCTCTTTTAACTGACTTGCTCCTGCACTCCCCTATATCTCCTCTTTATCATCATGATTAGACTCATACACAGATACACACACAACCACTCAACTACTTTGTTGAAATTGTGACATGATAATTAAAGACTAATATATATATACGTGTATGTGTATATGTGTGTGTGTGTGTGTGCATGCACTTATATTACACACACACATATGTATATATATATATATATATATATATATATATATATATATACACATAGTAAATGATTGACAAGCGCTCAAGCAAACTGAGTCTTCAACTTGTTCCATTGCCAAAAGGTTTGCAAGGCACCAGCAGACCTCAAGAGATACATTCATGTCAATAGAACATGATTAATGCTTTATTTGACTGAACTGTCATTTGTTGTTTATGACATGAGAATCTACCATCATATATATATATATACATGATGGAGTGGCTGTGTGGTAAGTAGCTTGCTTACCAGCCACATGGTTCTGGGTTCAGTCCCACACTGCGTGGCACCTAGTTGATCAAAGCCCTGTGAGTGGATTTGGTTGACGGAAACTGAAAGAAGCTCTTTGTATATATGTATATGTATGTATATGTGTGCATGCTTGTGTGTCTGTGCTTGTCTCCCCAACATTGCTTGACAACCGATGCTGGTGTGTTTATGTCTCTGTGACTTAGTGGTTTGGCAAAAGATACCGATAGAATAAGTACTAGGCTTACAAAGAATAAGTCCTGGGGTCGATTTGCTCAACTAAAGGTGGTGCTCCAGCATGGCCGCAGTCAAATGACTGAAACAAGTAAAAGAGTAAAGAGTATACATACATGTTGTGCATGTATATACACATGTATGTAAATATGTAAAAGTGCTTGCATGCATCCATCTCTTTCTCATTATCTCTGTAGACATACATAGAGAGAGAGAAAGAGAGAAATGCATGCTTGTACATATGCATATGTGTGTGTGAATGGGTGTGTGTTTGTGTGTGTGTGCATGTGTGTGCATATGTATGAAGGCATGTATCTATATATGAGCTTAACTAAGAATATGAGAGCCATCCCTTGGGTGTTTGTTCAAAAGAAAGTTTGTATAAAAGAATCAGGAGCAGTCTTAGGCAGATTGGTATCAAAAGGGTTAAGGCACTATACGACATACTTATGTTCGTATTAAAGAATAATGTATTCCTTCAGAATCTAGCATGTAATGCAGATCATCTTTGCCTATGCTCTCTCTGATCCCAGCAAAAACTGCATTGCGATTCTGATGCGATATTTTCTTTCACTGACTGAACCAGTCTTTTGAGTATGATCTTCAGCATATCCCTATATTCCTTCTTGCTTTTTTTGATACAAAAAAAAAACAAAAAAAAACACAGAAGATAAAGAAATGAGCACTTACTGGTTGACAAATAATCTTGTAATCCAATTGGTGATGAACCAAGAAAGAATAGCAACTTAGAAGGCAGTTGTCTGCGATAGCAACGACAGTCAGCTGGAAACTAATTCAAAATTTCAAAGTATTAAAAACAAACACAATAAAATTTATGAACAAAAACATAAAAAACATATTATATATCTGTAACTATATATTTTGATTTTTTAACGTTTGCTCGTTAATTTTCTTCTGTTTATTTTCAATATCTATAAACACATACACACACACACATTTAGTGTTGGCTGTCAGAAGAAAGATTATTCAATATCATGGAAGATGTTGACAATATTTTTATTTTTGGTGAGTCAGTCTCTTGCTGTGTTGAGTTTCACCTGTGGGTCACAGGCACTTCAAACAAGTTAGGACTGGGAAAACGATGGAGATGGGATTTATTCTAGTGTTTGGATTTTGAGGGTTTATCTAAGACAATTCTGTTTTGTAGTCTACATGCATACACACAAATGGATAAATAATAATAATAATAATAATAATAATAATAATCATCGTCGTCGTCGTCGCCGCCGCCACCACCACCACCACCACCACCATCACCATCACCATCATCATCATTATCATCATCTGACATCTCTTTATCCATGTTGGCATGAGTTGGATGACAGCATCTTGCCTCTTGCTGCAGTCTTTCATCTACTTATACACCCACTTGCAAAAGATACTGACAATTGTTGTAGTGATTGTGTAATTCTTCTGCTTCAGGTATTTTATGGCTGGTGACCTTTCCTACTGTCAACCATGTTACAGCATGAACTAGGTACATTTTATCCATCTACTAGCATAGGTACTCTCTACCTAGACCAGTTTTACAGATCTTCTAAATAGGTTAATTTCACTACGTGTAGCAAGGTCTATATCTCATATGCTCCTTCTTTTCAGGTATCAAAAATAATTCTTTCTTTTCTGATGCATACCTATTCTATCACCAACAACTTTACAATGTACACAAGGTGAATGTTTATTATACCATTAATATTATCTTTGTCATGTATATATAGAGAAGAAGCATATATCATTAATTTGTGGTGGCTGGGAGTAAGGCTCACTCCATGATGCATGTAGAGGAAAGGCATTTAGATCCCTAGGAAACATACCGTAATGGTCCAATAACAACAGAGCCTATTGTGAAGACCTAAAGGTGGGTAAAGATCAATGGCATGGCTAAGAGGGTGGATATATTAGTCATTGTCACATATCACCAGTCATACTTCTAAAGTATGAGTGGTAATGTAATACCCAATTCCAGGGTAGGCTTATGATTCATCAGTCCAGGAGTTCCTTTCTGTTTGTTTTTTTAGGCAAAGCCATCATCCATCACCAGCTCACCAGGCCTGTCACAACTTCATGTCTATTTGCTGTTTTAGACAAGGCCATCATCCATTGCCAGCTTGCCAGGCCTGTCATAAATTTATCATTTTACACATTTTTGTTAGCTGAGTAGACTAGTGCAATGTGAAATATTTTGCTCAAGAACACAACACATCACCTGGTACTGGAATTGAAACCACAATCTTACAATCATGAGTTCAACACCCTAACTACTAAACCATATGCCTCCACGACTGGAAATGTAAATGATAAAACTAAAGCTAGTTATTTCTTATCTTGCTTGAGTCTACTTGGTTTATATCCTTCATATGTGTATGTACAGCAAACATTTCCTAAAAGTATTGGTGCCACAGGTGAATTCAAGTGAAGTAAATGTGTATTAACCAAACCCTGAAATAAGTGTTGCTGTCTTGACTCACAAAAGATTTTATCATTAAGGTGTTCACCACAGTGTGGCATTATAAGATAGATATCACTAAAGAGTGGTGAAGCTGGCTGAGAAAGTAGGACATTGGTAAAAAGTTAATATAGTATTTAGAGTTCATATCCTACAACAGATGGTATTTTTTTTCACTTCTTATAAATTACGCAGTATCAATATTATCATTATTGATAATACATAAAAGACAGTAATTTGGCAGAATTGTTAGCACACCAGGGAGAAAGCTTAATGGAATTTTGCCCATCCTCATCTTCTGAGTTCAAATTTTGCTGAGGTTGACTTCACCTTTCATCCTTTTGAGCTTGATAAAATAGGTAACAGTTGGTTACTGGGATTGATGTAATCGATTAACCCCTCCCCCAGGACTGCTGGTCCTGTGCCAAAATTTTAAACCAATAATACATATAAGGTGGTGGGCTACCAGAAACATCAGCACCCTGTTCTGAGTTCAAATTTCACTGAGGTCAATTTTGCCTTACATCCTTTTGGGGGTAATTGAAATAAGTACTAATTGAGAACTGGGGTTAACACAATCAATTAACTTCTCAGCCAGGATTGCTGCCCGGTGCCAAAATTTGAAACCAGTAACACAAATAAGGTGGTGAGCTAGCAGAAGTCATTAGCACACTCTTCTGAGTTCAAATTCCACTAAAGTTGATTTTTACCTTACATCATTTGGGGATGGGGTGGGGTCTGTGAAATAAGTACTAGTTGAGTATTGGAGGTGGTCAATGTAATGGACTATCTCCCTCACACCAAATGTCCGACCTTGTGCCTATAGTAGAAAGGATTATTAACAATACATATACAAGTAATATTGTAGGCCTGATTAAGGTAGCAGTTATATCCTACCCTTGCTCACCATGGTTATATATAACTGTTACATCCTGTTGCCCCTACTTTTTCGAACCTGATTAAGATAACAGATGCACCCTGCCAACTCCAACCTAAGGTAAGAGTTACACACTGTCATACCTACACACCCTTCAAAATTATTGATCTTGTAACTACTATAAACATAGCAATAAATTTAGAGATCAAACCTGTATGATAACAATGGTGTTCACGATGATGGTGATGATGGCCATGGTGGTGACGGTGTTGATGGTGATGATAATGATGATGATGATAATGATGATGATGATGATGATGATAATGAATGCTGATAAGATTTCGATGATAGCGTTGTCAGTAGTTGTGGTGGGAATGATAGTGATATTGATGATAGTGATGATGATGATGATAATGATGATGATGATGATTATGATGATGATTATGATGATGATGATGATGATGATGATGATGATGATGATTATGATGATGATAAGGAGCAATGGAAAGGTCAGATCGTGCTAATCAATTAGTTGTGTCTAATTGGTTACAGAATCAGAATGTTACAAGTAGATGATGCCAAAAAGTACTCATCATATTGATCCACCTAATGCCGCTACTGCTGCCAACAACGGCAACAACAACAACAGCAATGGCACATTTTTACCATCACCTCCTCTCTGTCTCTTTTCCAAGTGGGGTAGTCAGGTATCTCCTCCAAACCATTTTCTGTCCCTCTATTAAACTTTAATCTCTCACCACCTGGCACAACACCATCTCTCTCAATATAAATCCTTCCCTCAGTCGAGGTGGGGTGGAGTGCCTTGCCTTGCAAATTACTTTTTGGCCTCTCCGGTGCTGGTGCCACATAAAAAGACACTCAGCATACTCTGTAAAATGGTTGAGTATTAAGAAGGACATTCATAGAAGCAGAGAGTGGACCCTGATGCAATCCTATGGTTTACCAGCTCCTATTGAACTGTCCAAACCATGCCAGCTAGGAAAAACGGAGGTTAAATGATGGTGATAATGATGATGATGATGATGATGATGATGAACGTCATCTTATTTTCCCATCTGGTAGACTAGATTAGCATATTCCACCTTCCATTGTCTCTTATCAATAATGGTCACACAATAGGAGACAAAAAAAATTAATTAATAGCTGCAGGCATGGCTATTTGGTAAGAAGCTTGATTCCAAACCACATGGTTAAGGGTTCAGTTCCACAGCATGACATCTAGAGTGAGTGTCTTCTACTATAGCCTTCAGCTAATCAAAGCTTTGTGAGTGGATTTGGTAGATGGAAACTGAAAGAAGACTGTCATATATATATATATCATCATCATCATCATCATCGTTTAACGTCCGTTTTCCGCGCTAGCACGGGTTGGACGGTTTCGACCGGGGTCTGGGGAGCTCGGGACTGCCCCAGGCTCCAGTCTAGTCTGGCAGTGTTTCTACAGCTGGATGCCCTTCCTAACGCCAACCACTCCGCGAGTGTAGTGGGTGTTTTTTTACGTGCCACCTGCACAGGTGCCAGAGGGGTCTGGCATCGGCCACGTTCGGATGGTGCTTTTTATGTGGGGGGGGGTATAGAAATATATAGGGGAGCACCAGTGGGGAGGGGTGGTTCAGAGAAATGATGACGGGTTCTAGGCAAGTAGAACGTAGGATATCAAGAGAGGGGTAATGCATGGTGAAATAGCGTGTTGAAGAGGGGGGTTCGAAGAGTAGACACCTATAATGGTGGTGGGAGAAGCGACATCCGGTATAGATGGAACAAAAATATAGAGATATCCGGTATTGGTGGTGGGGGTGGGCAACGGCGGGTGCACCGGGAATATGCGAAGGTTGAACTTTAGAGAAACGGGCGGGAATGGCGATGTTTTTAGGGTGGCATGTAGAAAGAAAAGGAAAGCAAAGCAGATTGGTGGTTATAAGTTCAAAACATTTAACGGTAGAACAAATGTATGTAGGTATGAAAAAGAAGGGAGAAATCTTAGCCTGCTCATGGACATCGCTGCAAGTCAGGGGAAGAAATGATAGTGAATGGTGGAGATCGAATTAAAGGAATATGCGAAGGTTGAACTTTAGAGAAACGGGCGGGAATGGTGATGTTTTTAGGGTGGCATGTAGAAAGAAAAGGAAAGCAAAGCAGATTGGTGGTTATAAGTTCAAAACATTTAAACGGTAGACAAATGTATGTAGGTATGAAAAAGAAGGGAGAAATCTTAGCCTGCTCATGGACATCGCTGCAAGTCAGGGGAAGAAATGATAGTGAATGGTGGAGATCGAATTAAAGGGAATATGCGAAGGTTGAACTTTAGAGAAACGGGCGGGAATGGCGATGTTTTTAGGGTGGCATGTAGAAAGAAAAGGAAAGCAAAGCAGATTGGTGGTTATAAGTTCAAAACATTTAAACGGTAGACAAATGTATGTAGGTATGAAAAAGAAGGGAGAAATCTTAGCCTGCTCATGGACATCGCTGCAAGTCAGGGGAAGAAATGATAGTGAATGGTGGAGATCGAATTAAGGGAATATGCGAAGGTTGAACTTTTAGAAACGGGCGGGAATGGCGATGTTTTTTAGGGTGGCATGTAGAAAGAAAAGGAAAGCAAAGCAGATTGGTGGTTATAAGTTCAAAACATTTAAACGGTAGACAAATGTATGTATGTATGAAAAAGAAGGGAGAAATCTTAGCCTGCTCATGGACATCGCTGCAAGTCAGGGGAAGAAATGATAGTGAATGGTGGAGATCGAATTAAAGGGAATATGCGAAGGTTGAACTTTAGAGAAACGGGTGGGATGGCGATGTTTTTAGGGTGGCATGTAGAAAGAAAAGGAAAGCAAAGCAGATTGGTGGTTATAAGTTCAAAACATTTAAACGGTAGACAAATGTATGTATGTATGAAAAAGAAGGGAGAAATCTTAGCCTGCTCATGGACATCGCTGCAAGTCAGGGGAAGAATGATAGTGAATGGTGGAGATCGAATTAAAGGGAATATGCGAAGGTTGAACTTTAGAGAAACGGGCGGGAATGGCGATGTTTTTAGGGTGGCATGTAGAAAGAAAAGGAAAGCAAAGCAGATTGGTGGTTATAAGTTCAAAACATTTAAACGGTAGACAAATGTATGTATGTATGAAAAAGAAGGGAGAAATCTTAGCCTGCTCATGGACATCGCTGCAAGTCAGGGGAAGAAATGATAGTGAATGGTGGAGATCGAATTAAAGGGAATATGCAAAGGTTGAACTTTAGAGAAACGGGCGGGAATGGCGATGTTTTTAGGGTGGCATGTAGAAAGAAAAGGAAAGCAAAGCAGATTGGTGGTTATAAGTTCAAAACATTTAAACGGTAGACAAATGTATGTATGTATGAAATAGAAGGGAGAAATCTTAGCCTGCTCATGGACATCGCTGCAAGTCAGGGGAAGAAATGATAGTGAATGGTGGAGATCGAATTAAAGGGAATATGCGAAGGTTGAACTTTAGAGAAACGGGCGGGAATGGCGATGTTTTTAGGGTGGCATGTAGAAAGAAAAGGAAAGCAAAGCAGATTGGTGGTTATAAGTTCAAAACATTTAAACGGTAGACAAATGTATGTAGGTATGAAATAGAAGAGAGAAATCTTAGCCTGCTCATGGACATCGCTGTGTGTGTGTGTGTGTGTTTTGTCTTTGTGGTTGTTCCCAATATCACTTGACAGCTAGTGTTGGTGCGTCTAATCATTGTAACTTAGCAATTTGGCAAAAGAGACTGATAGAAAAAGTACCAGGCTTAACAAAAAGTAAGTAGTGAAGTCAATTCATTCAACTAAAAATGGAATTCTCCAAAGTGATGCCCCAGCATGGCCACAGTCTAATGAGCGAAACAAGTAAACAATAAAAAATAAAAGAGAAATGACACTGAAGACGATAACAACTGTAGCCAAAAGCATAAAACAACAACAACAAAAATGACAACAAACAACTCCATCCCCACCCCCACCCCCACCACAACCACTATCACAACAAAAAGAAACCAAAAACCATGAAAGCAACAACAACAACAAGAACAACCAGTGACAACAGCAACAACTTCTGCAACAACATGAGCAAAAGTACAAAGCAACAAAAACCAGCAACAAATGTATCTAAAAAAAAAAAAAGCAACACAAAAATAATACATTAATGACAGCAACAAAGAGGTAAACAATTAGGTCATTATTAATGTGTGAAAGTGGGAGACGAAATTTATCATGGTGCTTCATAATATTAAAATTTTGATTTCATATTCAGTAAATTAGATGAAAATTAATGGAAATAGCCATGTTTTTTTTTTTTATTTTTTAATTATTTTTACCAAGAAAAAAATCTATAAAGCTGGATGATGGCAAGATTGTGATGGATTAATTGTATGTGTTTGTACATAAGCGCACACATCTATCTTACTGCTTATCTACTACCCTGTTAACTCACCTGTATAACAACAACAATAATGATTTCAAATTTTTTGGCATAAGGCCAGCAATTTTGGAAAAAGGAAAAGTAGGTTACATCAACCTCAAGGTTCATCATCATTATCATCACTTAATGTCCGCTTTCCATACTGGCATGAGTTGAATGGTTTGACTAAGGACTGGCAAGCCAGAAAGCTGCACCAGGCTCCAATCTGATCTGGCAAAGTTTATACAGCTCGATGCCCTTCCTAATGTCAACTGCTCTGAGAGTGTAGTGGGTGCTTTTTACATGCCACTGGCACGAGGGTCAGTCAGGTGGTACTGGCATTGACCATGCTCAAATGGTGCTTTTTATGTGCAACTAGCATGGCACCAGTCAGGTGTCACTGGCATTGACCATGTTTGTATGGTGCATTTTATGTGCCACTGGCATGGAAGTCAGTCAGGCAGTACTGGCATCAGCCACAATAATGATTTCACTTGACTCAACAGGCCTTTTGAAGCACAGTTTATTGCTCAATGATTAAAGTGTACTCTTAAATGGCCCAGTTCATCTGGTACTTATTTTATTGAACCTGAAGGTGATGATGATTTATATAAAAGCAAAGTTGACCTTGGTGGAATTTGAACTCAGTATGTAAAGACTGATGAAATGCTGCTAAGCATTTCACCCAGCATGCTAGCAATTCTTCTAGCTTCCTACGTTAGTAATAATAATAAAAATAATAATAACAATAATAATCCTTTCTATTAAAGGCACAAGGGTTGAAATTTGTGGGGTAGGGGCAAAGTTGGTTACATCAACTCCAGTGTCTCACTGGTACGTAATTTATTGATAAAGGCGGTGAGCTGGCAGAAACATTAGCATGCCGGGCGATATGCTAAGCGATATTTCGTCTGCTGTTATGTTCTGAGTTCAAATTCCGCCGAGGTCGACTTTGCCTTTCATCCTTTTGGGGTCGATAAATTAAGTACCAGTTACGCACTGGGATCGATGTAATCGACTTAATACCTATGTCTGTCCTTGTTTGTCCCCTCTATGTTTAGCCCCTTGTGGGTAATAAAGAAATAGGTACTTAATTTATTGACCCCAAAAGGATGAAAAGCAAAGTTGATTTTGTCGATATTTGAACTCAGAACATAGTGACAGGTGAAATGCCGCTAAGCATTTCGTCCAGCATGCTAATAATAATAATAATAATGATAATAATAATGATAATAATAATAATAATAATAATAATGATAATGATGATGATGATGAAGATGATGATGATGATGATGATGATAATAATAATAATAATAATAATAATAATAATAATAATAATAGTAATAATAATAATAATAATAATAATAATAATAAAAGATAGTGCTCATGGGACCTGCTCATATCCTATGCAAAATACTTTCTATGTAATCTCAAGTTTTAAAACAAACATCCTTTTTTTTTTTTGACATTCACTAGTACAACACTAAATACAAAACCAAATATATGGCACACTAGGCATAACAACATCACGAACTTCCAACCTGTCATCTCTTGAGGTCTCTGGGTGAGACTTGGAGCCAACTCGTACAAATATAAAGCAAAAGTCAAACATAGAATAATAATAATAATGATAATAATAATATGGCATGAACTGCTCTCTCACTCAATAATAATAATAATAATAATAATAATAATAACAATAATCCTTCCTTATATATTTGACTGATTATCCAAATTAATGATGAAAGAAAATGTTGGTTTACCAGTTCTCATACTGGTCTGTGAATTTGACTAATCCTCGAAATGAGACAGGAATTTCAGACCTGAAACTAAGGCAGCAGATGATATCCTCAGAAGTATCTGGAGACGTTAAAAAAAAAATCAAAAATGAATAAAAGACAAAAGCATGAAAATGAAAACAAAAAATACAAGATTACAAATCATTTAATGATAACCAGAATGAAATTCCTGAGCCTCTGTTCATGTTTTGACAGCCAGGTTCAATATCCAGTGCCCTTATTGCAGCAACTATTTCATTTCTGCATCACGGTGATGGTGGTGGTGATGATGGTGGTGACAAAGACTAGGACATTGGTGATGGAAATGATAATAAAAGGCACCAGTGCTGGTGCCGCATAAAAAGCACCTCAGCTGGTGCTACATAAAATGCACCCTGTACACTCTGTAAAGTGGTTGATTTTAAGAAGGGTATTTAACCATAGCAACAATGCTAAGAGAAACAATAGGCACCTGGGTATCTCTCCAGCTGGCCAGCTCCTTTTAAACTGTCTGACCCATGCCAGCATGGAAAATGGGCATTAAGTGAGGATGTGTGCTGATGGCATTAAAAAGCACCATCCGAACTTGGCTGATGCTGGTGCCCTCTGACTGGCTCCTGTACCAGTGGTATGTAAAAAGCACTATCTGAACGTGAACGATGCCAGGGCCACCCGACTGGCACCTGTGCCAGTGGTATGTAAAAAGCCCCTACTACACTCTCGGAGTGGTTGGCATTAGGAAGGGCATCCAGCTGTAGAAACCTTGTTAGATCAGATTAGAGCCTGGTGCAGCCTTCTGGCTTGCCAGTACTCAGTCAAACTATCAAACCCATGCCAGCACGGAAAACAATGTTAAACAATGCTGATGATGCTGATGATGATGATAATAACAATGGCAAAACATATTTTCATCAAACTTTTCACCTCTACATGAAAAGGATGAGGATAATGATGATAAGAAAATGGTGGTGGGAATGATGATGATGGTGATGATACTGTTGCTGATGATGATAATAACACTGACGATGATGATGATTTATATAAAGTTGGTGAGAATGAGTATGAGAATAATGATGATGATGCTGATGCAGGAAGAGGAAGTAAAGCAAAACAAAAAGAAAAAAAGAATTGATAGATTAAAAAAAAAAATATGAAATCCTAAAAGAGAACATTAAAGCAATATTTTTTTTGCTGCTTTTTAAACTATCGCAGATTAAAAGCTTTTTGCATCAGTAGCATCACCACCTTCAACACCATAAAAAAGAAAAAAAACAAAAAATTTTACTAACAATACCAACACCACCACCACCACCACACCACCGTCAACAACAACAACAGCACTGACATTCAATGACATTTTGTTTTGAAATAATATAGACAACAAAAATTATTACTTCAATAATTACTGCATTTTGAATTTGTTGTTTTAATTGTTAATGTGTCTGTTATTAGATATGTCATTTATAATTTCATAATCAGCCAACCAACCAACCAACCAACCATCCAACTAACCAGTGAACCAACTAACCAATCTACCAATCAACCAACTAAACATCCACCTGTCAAAGCAAGCAAGCAAGCAAGCAAACAACCAGCCAACCATCTAATTATCCAACCAAACAGCCTTCAAACATCCATCCAACCAACCAGCCAACCAGCCAACCAACCAACCAAACAGTCATCCATCCATTCAACCCACCAAACAAACAAACCAATCAACCAACCAACCAACCAACCAGCCAATCAACCAACCAACCAACCAACCAACTATCCAACCAAGCAATCATATATCCATCCAACCAACCAAACAAACAAACCAACCAAACAACCATCCATCCATCCAACCAACCAACCAACCAACCAACCAACCACCCATTCAACCAACCAACCAACCATCAATCCAACCAACCAACCAACCAACCATCAAGCCAACCAACCAACCAACCAACCAGCCATTTTGACAGAAGTTTATAAGCCATAAATTAACTTTCACCTAATATTTGTAATAGATATTCATTATATTCTGTGAACCACATGATTTTGAACAAGAGACAATGATGATGATGATGATGATAGTGTTGTTGTTGTTGTTGTTGTTGTTGTTGTTGGTGGTGGTGGTGGTGATGATGATGATGATGATGATGATGATGATGACATCTGGTTGCACTGTTGATTTACAGCAGTTCCTGTTCCTTAAAAAACCAACAGTTTATGTTTGTAGAAATATTACTAAATTATGATGGTAGAAACAAATATAGTTTTTCACCTTATTTATTTTGTGGATGTATATGCATAGGTGGATGTGTGTGCATATATGTATGTGTGTGTGTGTGTGTAATTGTTTATTGTGTCTCTCTGCAAAAAAAAAAAAAAAAAAAAACTAAATCAAATAGCAGCAACCTGAATTTTATCACTCTAATTACTTCTGGAATATTTTCTTTATTATTTTTTACCACAACCACAACCATCACCTTCATCATCACCCTTATCATCGTAATTTTCATCCTTTCATTGTTGTGACTATACTACCATCATTCCCATCACTTTTAACACTATCATCATCATCATCATTGTCATCATTGTCATCATCATCATCATCATCATCATCATCATCATTATCATCACTATTATTACCATTGTTATCACCATCATTAGCTATCATCATTGCTATCGTGTTTTGCATCACCGTCCTTGTTATCAGCATCATTGTTATGATCTCCCATTATCATCAATATCATTGTCATCTTTATTAAAATCTATCAGCAATTTTTTTATCATAATTATTATCATTCTTATCACTGGCATCCCCACCACCACTATCAATATCACCGCCACCATCATCATCACCACCACCATCATCATTATCATCATGATCATTATCTTTATCACCACCAGGAATATTTTACGCTTTTGCAATTTTTCCTTCTCTTCTTCCTAACCCAATGTTCACTACCACCACCACCACCACCATCACTACCATCATCATCATCATCATCGTTGCAGCTGGCATTAGCCTTAGTTTATCACCCCCAACACTGTCAACAGCATCAACAATGAGCCAAATGAGAGAGAGTCTCTCAATGCCACTGACCGACCGTCTACAAATAGCAGCCAAATATCCCTGCCATTACACGCTACATGTTTTTCCAAGGACAAAACTGAATACAACTGGCACCTAAAGAATGTCGAAGATTACATCAGCTAAAATATTGAGACTATAGCAGCCAACATGAGGACATTAGTCCTAAGACAATATTGGACTGGATTGCCTATGTTCAATCTACTGCAGGATGAATATGTCCTCTCCAGTAACCATGGTCTGATATAGAGGCTGAAATCATACTGGTTTGATGAGCCTACTCTGCCAGACTGGCTTGACATGGTTTGGCAGAGGAGCACAGTGTTTTGTAGTCTTATCCAGGATTAGTTAAGTTAATTACATCGACCTTGGTGCTCAAATGGTACTTATTTTATCAACCCACAAAGGGATGAAAATAAATAAATATTAGACTTTAAATGTTTTAAGGAATGGTATAGTCAGATAACATTGATCTCAGTTTTGTAGAATCATAGGGACTTGCATATGTAGAATAACTGGCTAACAAGTTCAATCTTGCTGAGAGATTATGAATGCATATAAAAATTTAAAAAACTATAAAGCAAAAAAAAAAAAAACAAAAAAAAAACTCTACACTACCCAACCCCACCATCAAATCATGTTATAATGATTTCAATGAAAGTTTGGTACTTATCACCGTTATCAAGAATAGTTGCTTTGAATGGTTCAATAACTTTGTTGTCATCACAAGTGACACTAGGACATTCAACTTTCAGTTCAGGAAACCTACAACAATAAATAAATAAACAAATAAAGAAATTAATTAATTAATAAAAAAATTATGGTAAGTAGCTTGTTTCCCAACGACATGGTTCCAAGTTCAGTCCCACTGTGTGGAACTTTTAGCAAGTGTCTTCTATTATAGCCTTGGGCTGACAAAAGCCTTTGTGGGTGGATCTTTTAGATGGAAACTGAAAGGTACCTGACATATATATATATATATATATATATATATATGTTTCTTCTATTCTTTTATTTATTTCAGTTATTTGACTGTGGCCATGCTGGATAACCACCTTTAGTTGAAAAAATCGCCCCCCAGGACTTATTTGTATGCAGTGGGACTGAATCTGGAACCATGTGGTTGGTAAGCAGGCTACTTACCATGCATGTATGTGTGTTTGTGTGTGTGTATATATATAGTTGGAATTTACAAAAAAAAAATACAAAAACAAAAGACGAAGACAGGTGTGTAAACAACAAACAGATATATTAGTTTAACACTTGGGAAGTGAGAAAGTCTTTTACGTTTTGAGCCTACGATCTTTGACAATATACATATATGTATGTATGTATGTATGTATGTATGTATGTATGTATGTATGTATGTATGTACGTATATATTATAAAAGAAATATATATATATAAATATATACTAGACTAGACTACCTGTGACCTGTTGGGTCACCTGGAAAGTCTGAGTTTCTCAGCAACAGAGTTTTGTTTCATGGGTTTTTTTTCTTTTCCATATTATTTCGCATGCTTTCAATGAATGTGACATTGAAATCATGCATAAATGGCTCCTTACCCTGGAAAAGGAAACATTTGGCTGTTACTTCTTGTGTGACCTGCTACCACATAACAGGTATTTTGGGTCAATTATTACAAATAGCTGTTACGTGGTAGCACTCAAATCTTTGGAGCTGAGATATGTTGAATGCACTCCAAAAAAATTTTGCAATGGTATTTCCTTGGGGTGATCTTTTGCTTTGACTCTCAGACTGTCATCCAGATCAGTTAGTTTTGTTTGTTAATTTCCGTAAAAATATTTTTATCTATTCACTTTTGTTTTAGAGTGAAAGATGTATGAACATGTATATGAAATGGATGTGTGAGCGTGTGTGTGTGCGTGTGTGTGCATGTGTGTGTGTGTGAGTGAGAGAGAGAGAGAGGGAGAGAGAGATAGAGTGCCACTTACACATACATGAGAACACACATTCACTCACTTACTATCCCTCTCTCCCATACACATGTACATACAAAAAAGATATACACATATGTATTGATGTATGTATGTATACATGACAACACACCCCTTCATTCATTCTCTCTCTCTTTCACACACACATCCATTTCATATACATGTATGTTACATCTTTCATTTTCTCATTTTTTTCATTTTAAAACAAAAGTAAATGAATAAAAATGTTTTACAGAAATTAACGAACTCCGGACAACAGTTCTGAGAATCCAAGCAGAAGATCGCCATTCACTTGAAAATAATTAAAAATAGACGTTAAAATAGTTTGTTTAAAGAAAGCTAAAATATAAATACTTACTGTACAAGCAACTTACATTTTTTAAAATCACATTCAGTTAAAAATATTTGTGTATGCGTATATGTGTCACAGCTAACGGACTTGTGTTTGTGTTGATTGACATAACATAGCATTCATTATATGTGTGTGTATTTTGTATGTGTATGTGTGTTGATGCCATGGAAGCCTTTTTTGTCAAGAAATAACAAACCAAAATTGCGTTTAATCGCTTGCTTTAATAAACAGAGGTCCAAATATTACAAAAATTTGTACTGCACTGCCAAAGGTAAGTATGAAAATATATATGCAAAAAAAAAAAATTAAGATAAAATATACTATTTCTGAGATATTTTAGGTACAAACAAACATCTCTAGAGTTTTATTATTATTAATATATATATATATATATATTTATATATATCATCATCATTGTTTAACGTCCTTTTGTGCTGGATGAAAGTGAGCCAGCAGAATTGTTAGCATGCTGGGCAAAATGCTTAGTGACATTTCAACCATATTTATGTTTTGAGTTCAAATTCTGCTGAGGTCCACTTTCTCTTTCATTCTTTCAAGGGCGATAAAATAAGTACCAGTTGAGTATTGGGATCAATGTAATTCACTTACTCCAGTCCCCTGAAATTTCTGGTCTTGTGCCAAAATTTAAAACTAATATGTCGAGATGGATGAAAGGTGGGATGAGCTAGCAGAATCATTAGCCAGCCAGGCAAAATGCTAGTCGGCGTTTCGTCCATCTTTACATTATGGGTTCAAATTCTGCCAAGGTTCACTTTGCCTTTTATGCTTTTGGGGTCAATAAAGTAAGTACCAGTTGAGCACTGGGGTCAATGCAATCAACATACTTCTTACTACAAAATTGCTGGCCTTGTGTTAAAATCTGAAACCAATGTTTTGTGCTGAACACAATAAATCAATAAAAAGCATGCAGCAGATTTGAAATCATAACGCTTGAGAAGTAAGAAGGCAGAGTATAAATAACTAATCTATTTAACCATTCATTTGCTTCTACCAATAAACGATTAAATAAATAAATACACAAATTAAATTAATTACTTAATTACCAACTATTTGAGAACTAGACAGCTGTAGAGGGGTCAGTGAGCAGGTCACTGATGTGTAATGATAAAAGAACTTTGCTCCAAGCAACTAAATAATTAAATAATAACAAAGTGAATATGAACCACCTCCAGTGCATGTGTTTGTGGTAATTGATATTGTTGTTGTTGTTTTTTAGCCCCAGGTCAAACATGATCAAGCAAAACTTTGACCAAATGGACTCTGGCAGTGACTTTTTATCTTATCTTTTATTTTTAACAACCTAGTGTATTTTGAACTACATTAAACTACGAGTCCTTCATTTTACTTTTTTTTTTGTAAAGAAAATAGAATTTATCTTGAAATGAAACTTAGGTATGTTTTCTAGCAATTCAAGCAACCACATAGTATGCATGTGTGTGTGTTTGTGCGTGTACATGTGTGAATGTGCATGTGTATCTTCTTGTTGTTTACTTCCAGATCATTCTGAATTGAGCAGACCATTCTGTAATTTTTCTTTTGGGTATAATATATACCTAGGACCACATTAACCAATAGGTCTGTCACTTTCTAAGATGGTAGCATGTGATTTCACATGGAGCTGGGTACTATTTCTTGGTGTTAGGTTCACCACATAGCAGGTCACTCATTGGTTCATGCATGTTTTTCTTAAGACCAGAGATGATCTTTTCAAAATAAATATACAGTTTTCCTTAATTAGATGAGTCATATTTGTTGGTAGTGTTGGCATTGAGATTGTCACCTTTGTCATCATCATTGCCATCGCCATATCCATTTTCTGTGATGGCCACGGTTGGGCAGTTTGACAGGAGCTTCCAAACCAAAGGACTACATCAAGCTCTAATGTCTGTTTTATCATGTTTTCTGCAGCTGGGTGCCCATTGTAACACTAGTGATTTTACAGAGGTGTACTGGATGTTTTTTTTATGTAACACCAGCACCAGCACCAGTGATGTCACTAAATGATAGGCAGGACAAAACACCACAACTGAGGGGAGAAGTAGTATTGAGAACGGTGACTTTGTGTCAGATGATGTGAACTTGAAGCATGATGTGAGAGATAGGTATAAGTGACTTACTGTAGGGGAGATACATTGTTGTCCCTCATCGTACATCATTTAACGTCTGCTTTCCATGCTAGCATTGGTTGGACGATTTGACTGAGGGCTGGCAAAGCAGATGGCTGCACCAGGCTCCAATCTTGATCTGGCAGAGTTTCTGCAGCTGGATGCTCTTCCTAACGCCAACCACTCTGAGAGTGTAGCAGGTGCTTTTACATGCCCCCGGCACAGGGACCACTCAGGCGGTACTGGCAACGACCTTGCTCAAATCTTTTTACACATGTCACTGGCACAGGTGCCAGTAAGGCGACGCTGGTAAGGATCCCGCTCGAATGGTGCCTTTTACGTGCCACCGGCATGGAAACCAGTTAGCTGCTCTGGCAATGATCATGCTCGGATGGTGCACTTAGCACCCTACTAGCATGGGGCCCAAGTACCAGTAAAGCGACACTATTGTAAAAAAAAAATGAGAGAAGATGGTGATGGAGAGGTTAGAGTTAAAGTTAAAATCACTCACGTAAAATAGTCAACTGGCTGCATAAGAACATCGACAGAGTCTTCAATTTGCAATGGAACTCTGAAATACACTGCAGATGGGTTGAACACAATCCAGGAAAGCCTCACAAAAACACTGATCTGAAGATATTTGTGAATTGTTTTGTAGTTTTCATTGAGGTAAATTGGAATCTGGAAGCTATAGTTGGTGCAGGTTTCTGTGCACAGCAATATTGACAGGTAGAAGATATGAAAAATATATAAAGGTGAGGAAAAAAAAAGTGAATGCAGAAGAGAATGAGATAAAGTAAAAGACAGAAATGGATAAAAGAATATTAGTAAAAAAAAAGAGAGAAAGTAAAAATGAGAGCAACAAGCATAAAAAAAGACCATATCAAAATTGATATATTATCATTGACAGAGGTGTTGCACAGGGTGTTCAAGACTGAGACTTCATGAAACAAACTTCTTAACCATACAACTATGTCAGGAGCACACACAGACCAAATTTTATTGAGTTTTTGAAAATTCTATTCGGTTTGTCAAACATAGTGCATTACAGTATATACTTGAACTGATATTTATATATATATATATATCATCATCATCATCATCGTTTAAAGTCCACTTTCCATGCTAGTATGGGTTGGACGATTTGACTGAGTACTGGCGAACCAGATGGCTGCACCAGACTCCAATCAGATCTGGCAGAGCTTCTACAGCTGGATGCCCTTCCTAACGCCAACCACTCCGAGAGTGTAGTGGGTGCTTTTACGTGCCACCAGCATGAGGGCCAATCAGGTGGTACTGGCAATGGCCATGCTCAAATGGTGTTTTTTACATGCCACCTGCACAGGAGCCAGTCCAGTGGCACTGACAACGACCTCGCTCAAATTTGTTTTTCATGTGCCACTGGCAGAAGTGCCAGTAAGGCGATGCTGGTAATGATCACACTTGAATGGTGCTTTTTACGTGCCACCAGCATGGAAGCCAGTCAGCTGCTCTTAGCGCTCCACTAGCACAGATGTCAGTCATTGTATTTGATTTCGATTTCACTTGCCTCAACAGGTCTTTGCAAACAGAGTGAGGGGCCCTTTGTCACCAGCAGAGGTAAGAGCTCTCTGAACTTTGCCCGGTCTATTCTTATTCTAGCAGCTACACTTTCAGCACACCCTCCCCCGCTACTGACTTGGTCACCTAGGTAATGGAAGCTATCAACTACTTCTAGTTTTTCTCCTTGGAATGTGGTGGAAGTTGTTATCCGCACATTTTCAGTGTTTATTGCTCCTGAGCATCTGCCACATACAAAAACTATCTTCCCAGTTAGCCTTCCTTTGATATTGCTGCACCTCTTATGTGTCCATTGCTTACACTGTGTACATCTTATAGAGTTTCTACCTACGCCTTTTCTATAGATCGAGCAGGGCCATTTACCTGAAGGGATATGTATTCTGATTAAGGTGACATTTATCTAAACAATTGGTGTTGGACCTGACAGAGGCAAAGTCACTGAGCTCTTTTTGAGTGTTGCACCTCACGGAGGTAAAGTGGCTGAGTTCCTTTTGAGTGTTGGGTGTCATGGAGGCAATGACCAAGACATTTAGCATTGTTATGCTTGAGAAGAAGACCCATGAAGATGAGCAAAATTGCAGTCTTGGCAGATACCGGTGTCACGCAAATTGGCACCCATACCAGTGGCATGTAGACACACCCCGGTGTCACACAAATGATACCTGTGCTAGCGGCCTGTAAAAGCACCCATTACACTCTTGGAGTGGTTGGCGTTAGGAAGAGCATCAAGTCATACAAAACCATGCCAAATCAGACTAGAGTCTGGTGCAGCCTTCCAATCAAACTGTTCAACCTATGCTAGCATGGACAATGAACGTTAAATGATGATGAAGCATTGACTGAAAAATGATGAGCTAACTCCAGCTACAAATTGAACCAACAAATCAACACTAACATGGCTCCTTGCACATGTGCTTGAAAAACAGTATGCAAAAGGACGATAATGATTATATATGTCAAGGAAGTGTCATTATGACAATATTGCTAACACATATTTCATGACTCTCTCTAGACACAACAAAATTTGTTTCAATATACGAATTCACAAAAAGAATCTTACAAACCAAATACAAAACAAAGTGTGTGTGTGTGTGTGCATATGAATGTATG